>NC_134750.1:12033098-12361197 GCF_050436995.1 Anticarsia gemmatalis | reverse complement strand
CAGTTGTCATTATTGACATAACTTAGAATGTGCTGACGTTTTCACGTTTCAATTTACGCATTCAGTTTAGTACAGATACTAAGTATGTAAGGACTCAACGTGGAGCTGCAGCGTCGTGATTTGATTTAATTTGGTAAATAAATTATTCTACGTGCTTTAGGTAACTTAGGTGCATCTTGTAACATAGATTCTGAATAAAAATGCAATTTAGACGAAAAAATATATTTCATATGATTTCTATAAATTTCAGTAGCTCAATATACATATAATATCTTTGTTCTTTGGCTTAAATCTAAAGAGCAAATATACACTATCTTGCACTCAATTCAATTGTACGAAAATCACTCATATAACAGCCAACAATTTGTTCAAACATTTGTCACAAATATACATATAATATCATTTTAAGCATTATCACAATATAAAAGCTATGCGGCTTATTGTAGCGAACATTTGGGCCAACAATAAAAATAGTTGATCGCACTTTATTCATCTTGACCCATTATTTAAGGATAATTTCTTAGTCAGTAACATTAAAAAAATATTTGTGAACAAGCAGAGCTTTCTAACTCTACAAAGTGTATGTGCATTGTCTATGGTAATAACAAAGATTTATGAACACTTTAATTTCCAACGGAATAAGTTTCTAATGCCGTCAGCAACTCAGCATATACATATTATAACAACACTAACATTCACTACAATATAATTATTATCATATCATATCTTCCCTGAAGCGCTGATTTTTTAAACTCTATATTCCATACATTTAACTGTTGAGGAAATTGCGAGTTCAAAAATCGAGCTATGCTTATACATTACATGTCATACATAGGTACAATACAATTTATATTATAAATATTGCAACAATTTCTTAAAATTACCCTTGCTAACTAACCAAATGGCGTTGCCTTTAAATGCGCTAGAACAGTTTGTATTAAAATCTAATATTAACTATTTACTTGATAGATTGAGGCCAACACACATCTTTACAACTCATTATTAACAACATCAAATCAAACGACAATGAATTTTAAGTAACACAAAATAAGCATATTAAGAGTGTTCTCATTCCTTTTAAGGCAAGTAGGTGCTCCATTTTCTGAATAATATTTTGATCACATTATTTATAAATTAAGGTCAAATCTTGACACTTATATAGCCTTTACAATAACTGAATCTACCACTAGCTCGGAAAGGAGGGAGAGGGGGGGGGGGGAGTTGTAAATATGTGTACTGCCTGATTTGTTAGTACTTATTACCTACTATTGAAGTATCAAATTGTTTATAATTATCCCCTTATAATGTAATTTAATAAGTTATGCTTGTAGTGAAAACTGTTTATTAAACACAAAGCTATATAATTTTAATATTGTATATGTGGGAACTAAAACTTAATTTAAACGAGCGAAGTTATATTCCGCATTACTTAACTATGTATTTCTGAACATAACAACAAGCCGCTTCTCAGAAGGTGAAACATAATTTATTCAGGCAAGGAGTAGATGGTAAGCAACGGTACGATAACCTCACCGTTAAATCTTGGTTAAATCGCGCGTAAAATAATTCTGGCAGCATAAATATATTTGACACCATGTAGGTACCACTAGCCAAAAAAAATGTTCACAATATTTTTTCCCGCCTTTTTGCTTCCGCTGTTCCACATGTAGCAATATCCAAAATAATAGCAAAAACAAATCGTGTTTACAATTTTAAATACTGGAATAGTATCAATACTGTTTACTCTTATTGTATTTATTTATTGACGATATTTGATATTTCTTACTATAATTTGGGGCATATTAATATCGAAGCTTAGTCTGAAGATGAAACTCTTAATGCTATGTTTGATCGACATCAATAGGGAGAACGGCCGCCATTGAAGTCACAACTAATGTGACATTTTTCTAGGTATGTGGGTATACTATTGATACCTTGAAAATATTTTCTATTTTATTCGAAACTTAAATTGGATTATTAGCTTTAGCTAGCTAATAATTCAGTGTAGATACGTTTTAAGCTATGTAATAGTTAGTTATATTTGCTTTGTTAGGTATTTCCGTGGTCTAGGCTTTTGTCGTTCCCCCTAATTTGATCATATTGTCACATATTATATAAAGAAAGAAACAATACAGAGTATTATTATGAAAGTTCAAATATTCCCACTAAAATAATCACAATGCTATCAACATAATTTTCTAAACCCAAATTCGGAATAAATTTTATTTGATTGAATGAAATGTAGAATACATTAAATCAATATCAATTCACTTTAAAACTAAATCAAAAACGACTAAAACATTATGGTCTAACTTGAAAAGTATTTTAAATTAAAATAAAATCATTTTAAATGTTTCAGTGAGCAAATTTCAAAAATTGTAATCAAATCTAAAATATCTACAATAATATTCTTAATAACAATTTTGTGACCAGACTAGTCTAACATTTAATGTTACTTAATACTAAACAGAACAAAGTACAAAAGAAGTGAAACAACACATAGAAGAAAGATACAAATAGATTGAGAATTAGAATTTTAAACCTACTATACTTCTCCCAAGCAAGTTCTTAATGTTGCAAACATTTAAGTGATTTTTTGCGAGAACTGTTCACAAAACTGATTCGAACTGAGCACTTTGTTAATTAAATCAACTCATTCAAGGTCTTAGTTAAAAAAAAACATGTGTACATACATTCATACATAAAATCACGCCCTTTTCCCATAAGGATAGGCAGAGACCAGAGAATGCTCCCAAAAAATATTTTCACATATTACCTTATTAATGTATCAAATAGTTTATAGAGCAGTATTTTAGTGTCATTTAATTAAAATTTAAAATATTGGGTTCCTCTAATTTGACTATTATAGCATAAGTTTGGACAAACAACCCTACAAAATGTATCTACGTCGACTTTTCTCCAAAATTACCAACTTAAGCTTGGGAGACACTTCACAAAAATGCATAATATACTTAATTACTTAATGATAATAACTATACAACATGAGCTTGGTTCTTAGTCATTCTGTCCGTAGCCTCAGTGGGTCGAGACAAGGTAGATCACTGGCCACACACTCGGCTTGGTGGAACAATTTCAAAGGCACTTCTTTCACTTTATTAACTGGTTTTACTATAGGTTTGCCGGTACTACGTTTGTGCATCATTGCTACAGGGACTAGTTGCCGTCGTCCTACCTTTTCTGTTGTTTGTCCTTCGGCCGCCTCGAGCGCTGTTTCGACGTCGATTAGTGCGTGGTTACGGCATTGGAGGAGGGCCGCCAACTGGGTGTTAATAAAGGTTGTTTAATTTATAGTTGGTGGTGTTGTGTTGAAAAAATTATGGGAGTTATTGAGTTAATTTTTTTTTAAATATCGCTTTTACGCTGTTGTTTTCTAGGACAAATATTTTTTTGTGTTCTGCTTGAGTCGAAAAATATTATTATTGCTGCTTTGTCAAATAATTAAGTAAGAGTATTCTTTATTTTACTATCTTTGGAGAGGGTTTCTGGGATTGTAGTTATATAACTAAACAACTGTTAGAATTTAGATTTAGGACACAAATTTTGACTTAAGTATAATGGTTTCTGGGGTTGACGTTACACCACTACACAGTTGATTAAATTCGGATTTTAGACACAACATTTGACCTATAATTGGCATTGAATGCTGAGATCTGAAGGAACAGAAGAGTTATTACTGAAAAGTAGCACAATATCATCAACATTATTTTTTTATTTTCAGTATACCTGTAAAATTTGCTGCAGCGGTTGCTGCACCTCAGGTGCCGGTTTGGGCAGTGCTTTCGCCAGTGCAGTCGCAGCGGGAGGCAGCTGTGCTCGGAGCAGCGCGAGCGCGGCCAGTTCGCGCGCCACGTCGGCTCCCTCGGCCACGCCCTCCGAGCCCGAGTCTACTTCAGTGACAGTACTGCTGCGAGCGTTGTCCGAGATGTGCTGCTCTATACTCCATTGGGCACGGTTCTCGGGAGAATGGCTGTAGAAAAGTGTTTTGTTTTGTTGTTTTATGGAGTTCACCAACAGTAACGTTTAAGTACCAAGAGATTTGGATCTCATTATGAAGCTTATATTTCAGTTGGACTATTTTAGAAACTTCACTTTTAAGCTGAAAACATAATCCTAAATGTATAAATAGTGTTATTTTTAATGTCAATAAAATGATTTGATATAATGACAGATATAAATGAAAGAAACAAATTTTATACCGGGTACTAAGTTTGGAAAGCTTGCTTTCATTTCAAAGTTACTTCACTCCGTCTTACTAGGCATTATATAAATACATCAAACTTCTAAATACAACATTTATTATAAGGTGCAATCAAAACAAATTTATAATTTCCGTTAGCTGCAAAATCTTTCCCAAACCAAAAAATCATACATGTAATTTACCACTATATTATACTAACTTGGCGGACACAACATCATGTGCATGCGGTGTGGGAGGTCGTGGATGTTCCAGCGGCGCGCGCAGGTGCAGGGCTAGGGCACACACGTAGCCCACACACAGACATACTGGACGCATCAGCGCGGAGAGGATCACGCCCGGGTCGGGGTCTAACACTGCAACAAATAAAATAACTTTCAGATAGTAGGATTGGCAGAACCAGAGAAATTCTTTAGTAAGACGCCCAAAACAATTTCACATTTCTAGATAGAATTTTCGAAATAAATTAAGGTAAAATTACATAATACGACACACAGGACAGAGAATATGTTCCTAATGCTTCATACTTTTAATTTTCTAGTTAAGCTTTACAGATTTTTCTATCGTCGTATACCAACACGACTATAGATATCGGTACAAGATTATTAGTTTAGAAATCATGCTTATGGAAGCCGAGAAGTTACCCAACAGTAAGTGAGTGAGTAAGTGAACTGGAATAAATAGACACATAGATAGAAACCAATAGAATACTGCACGTCATCATTATAAACGAGCGTGCACGTATACGTATACGTAACTTGCACGTATTTACTACTACTATATTCTAACTATACTCGGGCCATTTCAAACGTGCGAACTAATTAATGTCATTTTATTGGAGTCTTACTGGCACTTACACATTATCACATTCCTATGATTTTTTTGATTATGACGTAGTTCGCACGTTCGTAACAGCTACAGCCTGAGTAAAAGTACATAAAAGACTACTTACATGTACTTCTCATAGAGATTAACATAGCAACGATGACGTAGTGTAGGTTAGGTAACATCGGTCCATCGGCGAACAAGAACCCCCATAGATTGGGGATCTCCGAGCGAGGGAACTCACGACCGAATAGTAGACGAAGCCATCGACTGAAACAAACATTTAAAATTAATTTCATATTTTATTGCTACCTAAGTTATATTTACAAAAGGATATATTAGGAGATATTAGGGCGGTGTCAAACTTAGTAGCCTTTTTCAGGCTATTTTTGCAAGTTTAGGTAAGGTGAGGTATTTTACTATTATGTCTCAATGTTAGCTTTTATATAATATTATCATTTATCATTATTCTAAATTTATATTATTTATCTGTTATTGATTTTGCTGAAACGTGTATTCATGTTGGCTTAATATAACTATAATGATATTAATAATATACTTACATTCCGAACAGCTCCATAGATATATTGCAGCTAGCGAGATGCGCCGCTAGTTCGTGGTCCAACGGCACTAGAAACTCTTCACGCATCTTCTCTAAATATCTCACCACTTCGTTTGGATTCTATCAACAAATACAACACACATCAATATCAATATTTTCAACGCAAAAATAAAAACTTAGTTTGCCTGTAAAAATGTCATGTTTATACGAGAAAATCGTTTTACGGAGGTATTATTATTTACTTGCTACTTACATGTGCTACTGTAGAAGTAGGTAATCTACCACACGACGTTGGCACAATGTCACCCGTTGTATAGAACTTTTCTAAACCTCGCATTATTGCACTGAACAGCATACTATAAACAAAATATTGTTTATTAAGCGACTTATATGTTCGGGGAGTACAATTTTAAATTTAATGAAGGATCTATTATAAAATAATATTGGTATACTTACTAGCTGTCGTGTTCCAAATAATTTTCGTCTAAAATGCACTTTAATTTGTCCCTGAAACAGAAACAAATAACTCATACATAGGTATATAAAAAAATATTTTTAATATTAATGTTTTAAAATCTCATCACTCGAGTTTTTTTTTATTGTTAATAGTAATTGATATTTTATGTCATCAATTTGCGACCAAATATTCTGTATTGAATCTGTATAATCTCATCTTTCTGAAGAAACTTTGAAATTAATCCAATTTTGGTTTTTAGCATTGTAAGTAGGTAAAACTCACGACAAATCATCGGGCGCAAACGTTCTATCGAGGTACAACTCAAACAGTAGCGGCGCGAGTATCTCGTGCATGCCCTGTCGGTACCCCACGCTGGCGTGCGACCGCGCCCAGAAGAACAGGATACGGACCTACAAATAAAAACAACAGCTTTACATAACATAGAAATGTTGAGGATTTATTGCTTTGTATTAGGTCGGGGTCGGGGAAAAAGTCTTTTATTTATTTATTTATTTTAAACTTTATATACAGAGCTGTATAAAGGCGGACTTAATGCCAGGAGCATTTTCTGCCAGTCTACCTTAGGGTGATGCAGAGATTGTTGTGAAGGTGTTTAAAAGAGGAAGGAGAGTGAGATGAGAAAAGGTGTGTAAATAAATAATAATTGGTGTAGACAATATGAGTGTAAATTAATAATTATATTAAGTATAAACTTACATATAAAAAATAATATATATACATACATATTAATTACATAAATGAAAATAACATACAATCAATATATATATATACAATAATAGATAAATATATGAATACATATAAACTATGATAATTGTGACGATTCAGCAACTTTGTTCAACAATAGATCTTTTACTTTGCTCTTGAACGTAAGACGGTTAGTGGACATCCTGATTTCAAGAGGGAGCGCATTCCATAACAGGACTGATTGAACAGGGAACGAGGAATTGACAAACCCAGAAGTGTGAGAGGGACAGAGAAGAATAAGATTGCTTGAGGAGCGGAGATTACGATTGTGGTTATCACACAAGTATTGAAAGTAGGGAGTTAGGTAGGCTGGGGGAGTAGGGGAAGTAAGAAAAGAGAAGAGAGTCGTGAGTGCACGTAAATTACGGCGCTCACGGATTGGTAGCCACCTAAGTTGAGAGCGATAAGTAGATACATGATCATACTTGCGTAAATTGAAGATAAATCGAATGCAGTTGTTAAGAAGACGGTCAAGTTTGTTGAGGAGATCTGCATTCAGGTCAAAGTAACACACATCACCATAGTCGATCAGAGGGAATATTAAGGTCTGCACAAGCATGGTTTTGGTCCTGGATGGCAGAAAGTTCTTGAGGCGATATAGAGCTCGCAGTGTGCTAGTCACTCTACGGCAAACATTGGCTGTTTGGACTTTCCAGCTCAACGTTGAATCAACATGAAGACCTAAATCTCTTACTGAAGACGTCGTTTTAATAGTCCGGCCGTTAAAGACTATAGGTGGTACATGAACATTACCTAATCTGCTAATATTGCGGTGACTGCCTACCACTATAGCCTGACATTTGGCAGGGTTAACAGCCAAGCCAAACTTCTCAGACCAGCACCTAATGTGTTCGAGGTCGCTATTCACGACGTCTACTGCTGTCGATATAGAGTCCACGGACCCTTGCGAATAAAGTTGCAAGTCATCAGCATACAGATGATACGATCCTCGAAAATTTTGGGTTACTAGATTGATGAATATTGAAAATAATAAGGGAGAAAGAATGCCGCCTTGTGGGACGCCAGAATCCAGTCCACGCCAGCTCGATGAAGATTCACCGAGGTGAACCGATTGCTGGCGCCCTTGAAGATATGAGGAAAACCAATTCAGCGCACCGGAAGATATGTTAAGATGGGAGAGGATAGAGAGAAGGATATCATGACTGACGGTATTGAAGGCATTCGAGAAGTCTACCAAAGCCATAACAGTGACTTTAGTATCCTCCATCCCCGCCCTAATATCGCCAGTCACCTTAAGGAGTGCCGACGTAGTGCTGTGGCCTGGTCTGAATCCGGATTGGAGCGGGCTAAGTAAATTGTTATTTAACACAAACTGTGTTAACTGTTGGTGTACACAGGCCTCCAGCACTTTGGAGAGAAAAGGTAGAATGGAAATGGGACGGAAGTGAGCTGGAAGTGACGGATTTGGGATTTTAGGCAATGGGATAATGTAGGCTTTGCGCCACAAGGAAGGAAAGGAACCAGAGGTAAGGGAGAAATTTATGATGTGAGATATGGCGGGAAGCAGGTGATCCAACACAGAGACGATCATGCGTCGACTGACGTCATCGGCGCCTACTGCATTAGATTTAATAGAGTGGATTATCTTCTTAACATCTTCCGGAGTTACTGGCGAAAAGGAGAAGGATTCAATATTAGGTCGGGGTAATCCCAGTATGGATTGGACAGTATCGGTCTTGGTTTGGTGATCCATCACTGTGGTGGACGTAAAGTGACGATTTATATCGTCCAATCCAACCGTGCACTGTACGTTATTGCTCTGATGTTTGCCAATACCGAGGGTCCCGAGAAACCTCCAGATATCGGCCGGGGAAGAAGAGGAAAGATTATTTAGAAAATGTCGGCGTTTAGCGTTACGTACCATCTGATTGCATCGATTCCTTGCAACCTTAAACTGGTGCCAATTTTCGTCACACCGATCTCTACGAAACTTGGCAAAGGCCCTATTTCTTCGCCTCATAGCCATTCGAACGCCTTCTGACATCCAGGGCGCAGGAGGACGTTTAAGCCTAACCTTCCTAACCGGCGCGTGGACATCAAACAGCCTAACAACAGCTTTATTGAATATATCAATTTTGTCGTCAATGCTCGAAGCTGTTGTTAGCTGCTCCCAGTTGAGGTTAGCCGCGTCCGTACCTAATTTGTCCACATTCTTTTCTTTTCTTCTTCTTTTCGCATTATAGTATGTATGAACTGAACTTGTAATGAAATCTCTTTGGCTTCAAGAATCACAAATGAGTAAACAGTTCATTTGGTTTCTTTCAGTGAGCTCGTGAGGTACCCTATTTACTTTCTTGTTCTAGAAGTTCAGAACATATTGTCGTATAAAATTTCGCCCCTTCAGTAGAATAAAGACATAAGCGAGTAGATGTCGGAGCAATATTACGTTTTTCTTATTCTGAAGGTGCGCTTTGTTATCAACATGTAAGGGGAGGTAAGTAGAAAATGTATATTCAAATGTAACATTACCATCAAGTCCTGAACATCTTTGTCCCTGAAATACAGTTCCTCAGGGAAGGTTCGCACCACATCTTGTAATATCAGTGTTTTGAGCTCGTTATCACAGAAGTGTTGCTTCCATACACTCTGTGAAAAAAAAAGGATTTATTTAAAAAGGATGATATATCACATTTCAGATATAAGACATGTTTCCTTTTGGTGATGTTTTGTAGTCCAATTGACAAATCGAAAATACGCGCCCACGGCATTTTAAAGTAAAAACTTGTTCGCGTTAATTCCCGTATTCTGTTCTACATTAAACATGCAACGTGAGAGATTAAAAGTTATAATCGAAAATAAGACAAAAAAATAATTCTGATAGACTAGTATAGAGTAGACTTTGTTCCCGTTGTATTTGTCAGATTTGCATGTAACTTTTTCAAATAATGTAGATTGACTAGGGAATTTTAAAATGTAGAATTATGTACTATGAAATTTAAAACAATACCTCATCATTTTGTGAGAGTGGATCATCACCAATGACTGCTCTAGGATCCATCGACAGCTTTGCACTTAGATCCTTGTAGAAGTTCCGATGAGATTTCAAACTGAAATGATAAGATCATGTTTAAATCGTGATCCTTGAAAATGTTTTTAATTTAACTGATCCTATAAGTTATAGAGATCTCCTGTCTTTACCATGACCAGCGTTTTAGTCATTTGTATAGCAAGTAACAGTTTTTTAAGACCCTAATAAGCCCTCTAGCTAATGCTGAAAGGTTTTGTGCAAGGAGGATTAACATGGTCAGTACAATAGATACTATATTTTAGCTCAGAATAGTATAAATGCGACTGTATCTTCTGTGTGGAACAGGCTTTATAGGCCGCTAACTAAAGTGTATTTTTTACATTCCAATTAGATAGTATTATCATTAATTAACAATAAAAAATAAACATTCACATTGTGTAATATTGTGTAATTGAACATATCAATGAGAAGATAGCTTAATGGTATAACAATTGGCTTTTTATTATACTAGTTTCAGCCTGAGACTTCGCCTACGTGAAGAGTTTTAAAACTTTTTATTGAAAGAGTAACAAACCAAAAAACAAACATACATACATACGTCCTACTAATATTAAAATGCAAAAGTTTGTAAATAAGAGTAATAATTTTATTTTATGTCAAAAATAGTGTTAAACCTTTGTGAAATGTGGTTAACATAAAAGTAATATAATATTGACCTTATAAGGTTCTCTATAATAAACTGCGGTATAAAACAGGATAATAGTTTAGTAATTATATAATAATAGAGGATTTAAGTGATTTTAGTAATGAGTAGTCAGGATTTCCTAAGGAATTAATTACGATTCAGATAGCAGGATGTTTTCAGTCATTAGATTTATGCATAAATGATTTTACTATAGAAACTTCAGTACAAAGCTAATTCTCTTTCAGGATATATTTATATAAGAACCTTATTATTTTAAAACATTAGTATTAGTAATGTTATCCTATATGCATTGCACTTATGTTTATGAACAATTAAAAGCAAGAGTACATAATATACATATATTTTTAGTCTATTAAAAAGACAACTCCCGCATTAAGAATTGCTCTTCTGTCGCAAGGGCTTTAAAAAACATACAAACAATGGACACAAAGTACAACCAAACCCAAAATTGTTCTTAGTGGGAATCGAAACTCCGGACGCAATGGTAGCGGCGTGGCGACCTAAACCACTGCGCCACGGAGGCAGTCCGTTAACCATATTTTTGAGTGTGTAGACTAACTATACTTGGGCACATACTTCTTGCTCTAATTAGTGTGTGAAACTCTGGCACAAATTAAAGTAGTTTGCATATTGTTATTGCCAAAGTTACAGTGTGTATTTGCTGGTGCTTATAGCTACTAGTGTTCACCAGTAGGTAATTAATTAGTGAATTTGGCAACCTCCAAGTATTTGATCTGAGTGTCTCCATGCTTAGTAGGGTACGTAAAAGTCAGTTCTGCTTGTTGTCAATTAACATTGATACTTGTTTAAAGACAAATATGAATGAATTACCTTGATACAATATCCATATTTGGTGGAGGCAGTGCATTTAACAAGATACCCCATGCAAGACTTCTGGGGCGAGGCAACCTCTGCTGAATGGCTATAGCCTTCAAACTGTCCATAGTCCATGTTGGTATCTCTAATCTGATGGACAAAACACAAAAATTTATGAAATGTATATTCATACAAATAAAATTAATTATAAAAGGAGAGTTTGTTGTCATTTCTGTGCTAAGATAACATTAATATGATGTCTTCTTCGAATACAGATTTAAATATTTTTGAGCTACTCCTGGCTGAAATCACTAAAACATCTCTAAATTCTTTTAAAGATTCTTCTAAAGAGATAGTAGTGTCTAGAGAATACTGAAATCCATTGATGATCATTAGCCTGCATACATACACAAATTGCTTTTAGCAATTGCATTTTGAAAGTATGAGTATTTCAGATATGGGTCATTCTCAGTTAAGAGGTAATATGATGTTAGAAGAGGCGGCATGACAAAAATGATAAAAAATTAATGTAGTATTAGTATTTTCTTACCAAAACACTTATTATCTTCATGTCCAGACAACAGCCAGACAAAATCTTAGTTTTTTACCATTTTATAACTGACCAGGGGAGATACTGAGGACAGGGGAGGGACATTTATGTTGTGTTATGAAATAAATAACAGTGGTAGTTTGAGAATCAACTTCATTTTTATTTAATATTAATCAGACTTAATTTCAACAGCCATCAGACTTCACTATAAAATAATCTTTCATTCCTACAAAGCAACAAAAACATGACATTATACGAAAATCAATTTGTTTGTTCTCTAGGTGTCATTTCATTCACAGTTTTAAGTAGTCTTTCTTTTTTCTTATCATATTTCTTTTGCTCTTTAATCTTTTGCTGTTCATATTTCACAGGGTCATTTTTTATTTTTTGGTATCTCAGTCTTTCCGCTACACGTTTTTTTTTCTAAGCGTTCTTCACGCGTCATTTTTTTTCGTGCCGCCATAATCAGTAACCAAAATATGGTAACTTGGCATCGACGTTTTTCTATAAGGTAACCGGGTTAAAAAGGACTGCTCCTTTACTTATTACAAAAACAATAAGAGTTTCGAGGAACACTACCTGGTATGAGATATTTAGGATGAAAGCGACAATAAACACTCGTACAATCGACATTTAAAATAACAAGATTTATGTTTAAACTAAAACCAGACTAGGTAAATACACTCGGATACTAAATAATGGATAACTGCATCATAAGCAGGAAGCAGTTATCTCCCCTGAGCAGTAAGTATCTCCCCTGGTACCTTAAGCGGCAGGGGAAAGAAGACAGGGGAGATACTATTTCGACAAAATATCGATATAAAAGTCTAAATTTTTGTAACAAGTTATTAGACAGGAAGATTACGATTCTTTGCATACATTACAGTAATTCTAGGAAGAAAGTAAAATATTTATGCTTATAATAAAGAATAAAATCTTACCAGGGGAAAGAACACACTCACTGAACCACGACAGTTTTCACCAAATGGCGTCTGTGTAATAGCGAACCATATGGCGGGCGCATTCGCGCCGACGGCTTGCTGTCAACTTCACGTTAGTAACTTTGTGCTCAAGGTCAGAATTTACGCGGCGAAATTAAAAGTCGTGAGTTTTTAATGAAAACAAAACGCCAGGGGAAGAGATGCTATATACGAGGGACAAATTTCAATATTAAACATTATATGAATATCTAAATGTTACCTTTTTTATTTTTTTCATTGCTTTAATTTAGTTTGTCTAGTTTTTAAATAATACACAATTTAATTTATTTAATAATTTAAAGATAGTTAAAAATACTAATTTATTAACATAATCGGTTAAAGGACAGACCAGGGGAGATAAATTTTTCATGTTTAAGGCGCTTTTGTGACTAAATTAAAAACATTTCATCGGTGAATTTTAGTGACCTTACAGAAGATACTGACTTTGATAATCTCACAGCTTTATTTTAAATAAATTATCAATTTAAAATATAAAAAAATTCATTGACATTGAAATTACCTCATAACTTAGAACGACCCATATAACAGCAATGGCTGGCAACATATTGTAGTAAAATATCCAAACAAATTCAGAGGAGTAGCTAGATGGAGTAGTGCCCTGTGCAAAAGTAAACTAGGGCCCTCTACACCTAAACTACAAAATAAAGTAAAAAAAGTTTGTTGGGCCCCAAGCTTAGGGACCCAGTGCCCCACATTGCCTGGACATACCATAACTACACTATTGCACATAGCGTTTATACATAATACAATATTAATACCCTATTTACAATTTATAGCAACTCAACAGCTGCAAGATAAAGGGACTTTAATCTTTATCATATGAATTAGTCATTACATAAATATAAATGAATGGTTATGCTTGATAGTTAAGTAAATAAACAATTAAGAGCTTGTTTTAAATGGCACAGACAACTGTTTGTTTATTCTTTCAACTCTTTTGTTATTAGAAATATAATGCCTGAGTCATAATACCTTTTTTTCAAATACAAAAATTATGTATGATTTAATGTATGAATCTCTTATTGGATGAGGGTTTAATGAAACCGACATAAAACCATGTGTGGTAAACAACATAACACCTACCTCGAAATTCAAGTTAATCAAGTATTTATAACAAAACACCTTGAACAAAGAAATTAAAATTAATATTCTTGTATTTTCAAATTTAACTTACTGGTAATCTGTTATTTCTTGGTAACTTCTTGAAGGAGAATTCGGAGAACTTTCACCACTGAAATCCTGTGAAGCAATTACAGTTTCAATGTTAAATCTATTTACAAAAAGACTAAAATCTTATTGAACTTCTCTCTACCAACCATTATCGTATTCTTTTTTTCAATTACGTCAATACATTTTCAACGACACGACTGTAGTTTATGTGAAAACTATGCAGTTTTGTTGTAGTATTTGTTCATTTCATTAAAGTTAATCGGTTGTATTTAATTCTGATCTATTTTTCTTGATTTATCAAACGTGATAACATCACAGATAAAAAACACGGACGTGAATTCGTGACACACTGACACTAATGACATTCACGTTTAGTAGTTGCTACTTCCTAGGGTGTGTTACTCGATTATTCAATTTCCATGTCCAATGAATTTTTTTTTTATTCATGATTGTACTTTGGTGAATATTACACAATGCAGTGTTGATTTCGGTATTAATCAGATAACTACTTTATTTTGCGACAGTATAGGTGTTAGATGAAAAAACATTTTAATAATCGAATAATTTTCTACCCTCTTTGAAATTAAAATATAATAACAAGGGATTATTCGCTACCTACTATTATATAAATATATATATTCTAAAATAGGTTTTCCTTTTAAAACAATAAAAATATACAGAATTTGATACAGATGCATCGTCGACTCGTTACGCGCGCCAGTATGTTTTTTTTTTCGATTACGCTTTATGTCGCGTCTCGCTCGCTTGCGTATAGGGCGCAGAAATACAGCGTAACAAAGATCTATGAAGTCTGTGGATCTATGGATCTTTCTCTTTTTAGTTAACGAACGCTCTCACTCTGTACAAATTTTGATTTTGATTGCAAAAAAAGTGTTTTGTAATGTCGTTTAAAGTATTACTACATTCGTGACGATCTTTATGTGTGAAAAATCCAAGTATGACTTCTAACATGGGCTGCAATGCATTAACCGTTAGTGTGGACCTATGCGGGGCGACATCGCAAGCGCTGGCCTCCCTCAGGTTTCGATGACCATAAGCGACAGCGGGAGCCATGATCGCCAATCTGCCGCTTCTGTTTGTTAACGGCAATCCGATAGCTCTGTCGGCTATCACAGCGGCAGAGCTGGAGAAGTTCATAACATTCATGGTGACATGTTCCTGGGGACACGATACCGCGAAAGACATACGCCAGCCGCCGTGGTGGCCGAGTGACGTCGCGTTCTCACACCCGTTCGTCAGGCCCAGCGTGGTGCCGTTCGACTGGGAGGTGAGGCTGAAGAACTTGGTCAAGAAATGTTACGAGTACCATAAGAGTGCGTTCCTGCTGGTGTTCTCTGCACAGCTAGCCAGGTATCCGCGCAGCAGACTTAGGTACGTCGACAACAGAGACCAGACCACATCACTGTACTTCAGACCCAGCAGTAGGCTGTTAGTGACATTCAGAAATGAGAATCTACTGTATGACAATGGCAAACCGAAGACTATAGAGGAGATCAGTGTCAAGTCTACTGACATATACCTGTGTGATAACTGTGACAGTCACTTTGACAACTTGGATGTGTTGAAAGCACATGAGAGGCTATGTAATAATGACAATGACACTCCATCAGTGGCTACCAGTTCATGTAGTGGAGGTTTGCCTGAATTCCTATCAGCTTTAAAGTTGCAGCGCCTCGGAGAAAAGCATGAAGATTCTACTCCAGTATATTATATAGATAATGAAACTAAACCCAAGAATCAAAGGAATGCTGCAAACATTGACCGTGGTCCTCCATATCCATTCTCATCACTAGCATACATGAAAAATGTGAAACCAAGTGTTCAACGTGACATGACCTTTGCCAGAGAGAGAGTTGAACGTTATTGCTGCACAACAACCCCGCTGAGTAAACAATATAATTTTAAGGGCAAAAACCAGCAGTTTCCTGTGCGCTACAGAAGACCTATTGACTACTGGCAGAGAAAACATGTCTTCCCAAATCAGAGAAATAAAACCATACTTGACATTAAAGGCCAGTTAATGCATCTCAAATGTAAACCGGTATCTGTCAAGATGGAGAGGATGTCTGAAGACATGATCGAGGAGTATTTAGAAACATTGAGGAAAGAAGCCGAGATCAAAAGGGAGAACATGGAAGATAAAGATATAGTGTTTGTGGACGGGTTGGAGTGCGATCAGCCAGCAGATGCTGAGATGAAAATGTTAGACCCATTAATTCGTGCAGATATAGACTGTGAAGTGATAGATTTGTGTTCGGACGATGAAACTCCTAGTGTAAATGAAAACTGTGACCCACGTGCTGGGGTGACGTGTGTGATGCGTGGGGGTGCGGTGCTGCGGCGCACGGCGGCCACACCGCAGGCCCTCCCCGCAGAGCCCTGCGGCGCTCGCCAGCGCCCTCTGCCCGTCGCCATCCTCCAGCCACATCCTGTTATTCTCATAGCACATACTCTGAACAATTTACAGACTATATCCATAGATTGAAATCTTGTTATTAATAATTTATCATTAGGTCGATTGCTAAATATTATTTATTATTCCTTCATGATTAAAAGTTTTAATGTGAAGAAAAGTTTCATTTATCGACATAGTAGGATAATTAACAAGCCATTTTGTGATATGGGATTATAAAATGGCGGTAGATTTAAAATCGAGCAAGGATTTCATTTTTAAAATCTGTTGTGCTAGTAATTTCTGTAGAGATAAAATAACAATTTTGTTAATGCCGTGCGCCTGAGCATTTCGTAAACACTACGATCTGCAACTCACGTTGCAAAATAACGTTCATCACGAAATGGCGGCAAATTGATGCGGCGTGAAGTTTCTTTACATTCTTGTTATAAACTTGACTGACTAAAGCTTGTTCGAAAATAATGCGTATTTTATTGAATAGTCAATAACCAACAGACCCGTTATTTTATATTTCGTGTGACGCAGTAATGGAAATGATAACTACCGACGATTTCCTTATGACCTATTAGGTATATTTAGCTGTAGTTACATTAACAATAAGTCAACGAAATGTCATTTGAGATTGTTTATTTATACGCCCGCGCGCAGTCAGGAGGTCTGGACGAAATAGGATATCAAGATTCAGGTTTCAATTTACTTTCCATGACGTCTCTCTCTCGTTTCTCTAAAAGCTGTATTATATAATAGATATAAATGAAGCGTCCATTTGTGTTTTTATTTAAAAAATGACTTTTATAAAACATCTTAAATCAAAGCTTAATCAAAATTTATGATCGAGTGTCGTTAAATTCTGCCGGTGTTACTTAACAATGCATTATTCTCTAGACTTCATTATTATGCCTGACACAGAGATCTTGGTGTTTGTTCCCGAGGGAATAAATTACATCGCTAAGTTTGTGAGCTTCGTGGATATTTTCTTAACGTTTTTAAATGTGTTTATTTTGTTTTTACGGCTACTGCTTGAAAGCTATTGCGATTTTTTTTTATTTCAGTATTTTTTTCTAAACCAGTTGTATTGTTTGTAAATAACTATTGTATTCGTATAATAATCATGATCCATTGTTTGGTATTCATACGAGGTAAACTCGTAAATCGATACACATCGCTGTCGGACTGCATGTAGTTGTATGTTGACCGCAAACTGTGCAGTTAATACAGTACGAATTCAAACAGTATCGAGTGTTGAACTGTGCGCCATTTAACTTGCTGTGAATGGAAACGTAACAACGTCTACTCTGCCGTATGACTCTTTCTATATTTCACCTCCTTCGCAACGACTTGCTACTATATTCAGACACATACAGTTAAATGGGGCGTACTAAATGGTGCTAGTGATTAAGTTGCGCGTCAATGGAAAATTTTAACGAGATCTACTGTTAGGTATTGAGTGTGGCAGCTATCACTCTTAATAGATCTGAATTGCTAATCAGAATGGATTAAATGTTTCAATAAATACTAGTGTCTATGTAAAGCTACTGATTCTATACAGAAATAACATTTTATTTATGCTCATTTAAAAACGAAAAAACTTTGCGGTTGGACTGCATTTAACTGCACAGTCCGCGTGACTGTGAAGTCGTTTAACGCAATGGGGGGCGTCAGTCGTTACTGGATGTCGAATGTCTATTATTATAGTTTACGTAAAGTTTTGCGAAATTTTTAATGCACGTGTTTCATTAGCGCTATTGTTATAATTCGCTTATCTGATACGTAACTATGTGAGAAACGATTCACTACGATTATTATAAATGTGGTTAATGGTAACTTCAGTGGTTACTGTAACTCACAGTGGGTTCTGTAACTCTGTAGTTACTGCGATGCAGTTACTGTACCTTTGTAGTTACTGTAATTGTGTAGTTACTGTGGTACTCAGGGCCGCTATTTAGAGTATTTATACAACTTACAACTGTAGTGGTACTCTTTGGTAACGCAGTATTTGGGTGTATACTGTAACATTCAATAAATTCTGTAAACTGTTGCTGTAAGATGCGCTAGTTACAGCGTATGTATTTAGCATAGTCAGCGCTATTTATCTTTATGCGTCTGAACATTAACATATAGCAACAAGGATGTCCTATTCCATCATTCGTACTCGCACGTTGTACTTCGTGGCGGCTTGCTCCTATATTCAGTCATTCAATTTTTATTCAATGGCTGTCTTATAATTAAAATCAAAACGCGGCTTTAAACTTCTCTAAAAACCCGTATAAGTTATTCTCCAACTTTATGTTAAACTAGCACGTTTTTTATCATAGCAACAGAATATAGTTATATTATGCGTTCATAACTTTATACAGGTCCTTGTGGGGTGGATGACCTCAGTGCAATTCGTTGATGTAGGCTTCATGACGCATTCTTTAACGTAATACGTAAACAAGGATTTAGTAATAGGTATTAAATTGCCTTTATTTGTTAGTCCTTCTATTTTGTTATTGAATTTTACGTCAAGACAGCATAGAATTAAAGGTTTATTGGTCTGTCTTTGCTGGTAAAATAGGTGTTGCGATTAAGAACCATAATAAAAAAGTGACAGGGTACTATACTATCTATGCTTCCATCATTAATAATAATTATTTGAATAGTTGGTAACTCTGTTTTTTAGTTAGGTAGTTCTGCCTATAAAATTAGTTTGTGTTCACTCTCGTATTAAAACAGATCCATTTGAAGCTCCCTGGAAAAAATCTTATTCCCACTACAGGTGCTACTCTTGACAAACACATCTACACTTGAGATTACTGCCATACCTTCTCGTATTCTCAATAAAATTACAATCGTACGAGATATAGGTACTTTATCACAGGAAAGAAGACCGCAGACTATCGTGTCCATTATGACAGTTCTCGGAATTCCGGCACCGAGTTGCTACCCAGTGGTTTGAGAATTACGTAGCGTTTTGTATATTTTTTGTTACAGATCCTGTCGATTCTATTGTAGTGCGGGTTAAGGGTCGCTTTTTGTTGAGATTGAAATTGAAAATTATGTTTTGGGAATTTCGATTACTTGAAATTGGTTTCGATTATAACAATATTTATCTTGGACAGCATTTATATGGTAGGAACTATGTTAGAAATTAAAAAGAGGACCCATTCGCGTTCAGTAATTGCCTTAATCAATCCACTGCACCTACATCTAAGGGACTTTCTTATAGGCCAAAACTTACTCGGCAGAATAATTTCGTAGATACCTGAAAATTTTTATATAGGGTGTCCGGTGGCAGAATTTGGATTTCAAAATCAGATAATAAGAAAACTACAAAATATTTATTTGAATTTCAATGACAATAATAAAGCAGGGAAGTGCGGGTTTTATTTCTTAAAAATTATGTCGTCCAAATGTTGACCGTTACGTCGGACACACTCTTGGAATCGTGCTTCAGTATTCCGCGCCACTCGCTGGAGAAGAGACGTCGGGATGCCATTCACCTCGCGAACGATATTTTCTTTTAATGCTGAGATGGTCGGGGCTGTTTCATAAACTTTACTTTTGAGGTACCCCCACCCCACCCCCCACCAGGTCGCCAGATCTTACTCCGATGGACTTTTTTCTGTGGGGGTACCTCAAAAGTAAAGGTCAGCCCCGCCGACCATCTCAGCATTAAAAGAAAATATCGTTCGCGAGGTGAATGGCATCCCGACGTCTCTTCTCCAGCGAGTGGCGCGGAATACTGAAGCACGATTCCAAGAGTGTGTCCGTCGTAACGGTCAACATTTGGACGACATAATTTTTAAGAAATAAAACCCGCACTTCCCTGCTTTATTATTGTCATTGAAATAAAAATAAATATTTTGTAGTTTTCTTATTATCTGATTTTGAAATCCAAATTCTGCCACCGGACACCCTATAGTAGACATCTCTGCACTATGAATTTTGTCCAGTCTATTAAAAATAATGTTTGTCAGTAATGAGGATATTTAATAAACTCACACCCAAGTTATATCATATAGAGGTATAATTTACTTGCGCACACATCGGTTTTCGAGATATTTTGAAATAACCGCCACCTGGGTTGCGACTGGCTACAAAGCGTGAGCGTTTGCGTGGTGGGTGTTGGGGGACCTGGAAGTATCTGGACGTGGAGAAGTTCTGCATTTATTCAGGATATTACTAAATTAATAATTTAGATTTTAAATGGTAATACTTTTCGAAGTAGTATTTTCTGCAACGATCGAGTTCTGTTATCTAATATGCTGATATGATAGTAAAACAAAATGTATCGAATGCTTATCGTTTTGCGCAATTCAGAATAGGCGATAATGCGGAAGAAATGGATTTATTATAATTTTATAGATGTCAGCGTAGAGGACAAGGGAGACATTTTATAGCAACACGTGCAGGCAACTTCGTCCAATCTTTTAAAACCCCGCTTGCCGTACTTTCCAATTTGTCTTTCTGAGGTAAAATATACTTGAAATCCTCTATTCCATAACTACAAGTTTGGTGCCAAAAATAGTTAACAATCTACCAGAATATTGGGTAGGCAGAAATCTTGATAAATATATGACCTGCAAGAGCAATTTTTTCTTCTGGAATAAGAATGTACATTAATTACTTAAATATTGATAAAAAAAATGCTTCATATGCTCAATGCAAGCTTGTCTCTGTCCAGTAGACTTTGCTCGGACATTAAGCAAACGCCTACTCGTTAAAAGTAATGTAATCATCACTAACGACTAACAAATTGGGGCAATCAAATTAAGACGATGGTATCTTTTGTAATAGAGCTATATTTATTCTTATGCTTATGGCCAAATTCTGAAACGTCTTCAATTTAAGTAAGGATAAACCTCATGCTGTATCTGTCATTCTCACTAAAAGGTATTTGGGAAGAACGCGTACTCATATCAACATACTTACATATTATTTAATTGACCTCTGAAAATTGGATCTTGTTTCTTAAAAACTACTTACTTTAACTATACCTATTGTGTTTGGAATTCTTAAGTACTACGTCAACACAGTCCTAAAAATTGATCTTAATCGCTCTCTAGATATCTGTAGGTAGTTCTTAATGTGTGTAAAACCAAAATATTCACAAAGTCTACGGCATTTCGCGGTCTGTGGCCAGAAAATAAAAGACTCCATCCCCGGCATTTACATTGTGAGGTCCAACCATGTCCAACGCAACAATGTACCTAACTTTATGCAGAAAATGGTTAAGACAAAATACCGGCTTCGCTCGGGCTTGTTTTCTATAGATACCTAGTTGCAACAGATCGACTCGTGATAGTCCATAGTGCCGGGAGGAAAATATTTTTACTGCCTTACAAAGCTAGGGTTAATGTTCGACAAAAACGCGCCATAAAAGCACCATTCTTGTGATTTAAGGCATCCTAGACTTTAACAAGTTCCAATTGAGATCTATATTCTCTTAACTGCTAATATAAGCCGGTAGCAGCTAGGTGCGTCGATGTGACGACAGTTGTATCTCGTTCATTCCGGCTTAGCTATTCTGTAGTAATCAATTTAGCCTTCGACGCTTCATTTAATTAGATAGTTCTACGTTATAGTGTTTAAGTGTGTGAATAAAATATACGTCAGCTAAACTGCAACATTATTGTTTAAGTTTATTGTGAAACGTAATATAAAAAGATGTGTACAAGCGTTGCCGATCGTCGGTCGACTGAGGCTCGCCTGCATTCATGAGTCAGTGTTGCAGTTGAAGGTATTTTATCTAGCTATGTATAGCGCTGCAGTTTTATAAAGTCCTTTGTCAGCTTTATTTTATATTCAAATAGTCAGGCGTGGCTGAACAATCAACTGCTGATTAGGAAGGTATTTATTGAATATAATATCTGTATATTGCTTTATATTTATCTATTGCTTGAACAGTGCGACGATTTAAGTGCTTGAAGTGATTGAATGCAGAGAAAAGTTAGGTCTAGTAAATGACGTATATGATCAATTTTTCTTCACGATTCAAAATTGTATTTAATTGATTACATGACAACTTGTATTATGGCTCACGCCTACGCAGCGCCACCTACAATACAATAGTTAAAACAATATAGGTATTTTATTATCTTACATATTATTTTCCTTCAGTAAGACTTCAATATCATGTCTTCCTAACTGGGTTTTATAAGAAAGAAGAGTTAACTTCTAGAGGTTCTAATAAAACAAGAACGCAGCTTATTATTAGAATTTTATAACAAGAAAAATTACATTTAGGGAAAATAGATACAGATAATTGATTATTCATATATCTTCATCGGTAATTCTATGGTGGGAGTTGAGTGGGCGACGGCTCTCCTCATCAGAGCCATAAATAACCTCTTCGTCTGAATCGTTGATCATAGAGAACGCCGGGTTGTCTTTGGTAATCGCTGTTTCTGTAACAACAAAACGCGGCGATTTTGTCGATGGTAAAAACTTTGTTTTAAAACTGGTTTTCATAAAACATTGATTAATACTCTTTTATAATTTTTCAACTAAAATCATAATAATATATACTTGGAATCAGTTGGCAACATAATAAGGACAGGTAAGGTTAGGGGAGTACGGCAGTGCAATCTGCAAAGTTCGCAATTTTTCTACATAACGATAAAATAAATTTACAAAAAATAATAATTTTGTTTCTGACAGTCGTTGGTTACATTTCTGATGTTCAAATCGTCGTGGAATGCAGTTATCGCGAAGATGGAAGGTCCCGCCACGCGTTGCGTTAAGGCGTAGGTGTTTAAAAATGTATTGTTAGTACCATTGTGGGACAATATGAGTATGGTGATGAGTAGGTTGTACCTACGTTTGTCCTACCTTCGTAAGTCGTTTGCAAACGCAAGCATTTAGCAATTATTTTATTGTTCGGTTGCGTTATCGTTGCGTCTACGTCACGTACCCGACCACTGGCAGTTTACGAAGCCCGAAAAATGCGTAGGTAATGTGTGAAGTGCACTGCATTCCATGACATTATCGACATCAGAAATTCAATTTTTCTTTTAACGTAGCATGCACTGTCGATATAGAATATGAACAGGTACCTATTTCGCTGTATAAAACCATTACTTTCCGTGTCCGGCCTCGAACTGCTTTACAAGATATACAAGTACACTTTTTAACTCTTTTACCATTTGGCCTTTTCGGTGGGGGCCGCAAAACTAGAACAGAAGTTAGTTTGGTGTAACTTCATTCTATAAATAAGTACTTACTTATATCCTACGATTAATTATTACGTAGCAGTAATTACCATTTCTTCTGGATATTTTTCTAGGAATTTTACTCTATTGTAAAGGAACTAAGGGACCCAGACAGGGATTTATAGTTTTAAAATAACATTTGTACCAGTAATTAAATTTTACACGTCCACAAAAAAAATCTCAATTAAACGATTTACAATAGAGGAAGTTTACGTTAAATTATTTGAGGTACATGTAAGAATTACGGTTATTTACCTGCAAGAGGTATTAAAATACAAAAAAGAGCTTTTACCTTCCCATTACCAGAATATTGTCAGCTATTATTATTATTACATAGGTAAAATTAATATAAAATGAATCGACACTAATCGACAGACTGATCTATATCAAAAAGGAAGCCCTCAAAGTTCGCAGAAGCTATTTAGAAAAAAAACCTTCTCTAGTACATTAAAATATTATAAAAATATTCAGTTATCTTACCATGTAAGGCTCCCCCGCTAGGTGCGAACAGATAGGCCAGTATATAAACTTTAAAGTTGAACAACCCGATCATAGCCATGAACGGTGCCGAGGTGTCGTAGTGTATCTTCGGCTGGCTGGCCCAGTGGTCCTGCAGGCCGGCCGGGCCCCAGCCCTGGATGGCGAGCAGACCCATGATGGAGAGCACTGTGCCCACCACTATTGATAGACAACGGAGTCGGATATCTGGAAGTAAAAACCTGGTTGAAAATGGTGATGAGAGACATTTTATAACCGACGAAATATTGTAAGATTATTCGAAATATTATTAATATTCTAAAGGAGATTCTTGGTAGGTACTCAGAAATAGTAGTATAGACTATTTTACGTGTGGCAACATTGGTGTAATAATAAAATCGATACATTTTTACATGACTGCCTCTGTGGCGCAGTGGTTTAGGTCGCCACGCCGATACCACTGCAACGGGAGGTCGTGGGTTCGATTCCCACACGGGACAATTATTTGTGCGATCCACAAATAATTGTTTCGGGTCTGGTTGTGCTTTGTGTCCGTTGTTTGTATGTTTGTAAAAGTCCCCGCGACACAAGAGCAATTCTTAGTGCGGGAGTTGTCTTTTAAAAAAAATAAAAATAAAAAAAATTTAGATAAAGTTGAAATCTACAGTTATTTATAAAAAAATATGTATAATAATAATAGATTGAGTTTCGGCAAAAAGAAAGCACAAGGTGCGTGCAACCAAAAAATCAATTCCATGTTTTTATGTACCATATTTTCTGCAAATAAATGAAAATTGAATTTAAATTTGTAATAACAATTAAACTTACCAAAAAATGGCATGTTCCTTAAATCGCTGTAAGCTTTGATGATTAAAACCGTCAGATACATGAAGTACAGTATCATTGAAAAGGCGAACGTTATCTTCACGATCTGAAAATAAAAGGGAACAGTTATAAAAATCGCATATTAAACTGGTAGGAGTACGCAGAGGTATTAGAAATTCATATCCTACGTGTCGCCCTTGTCTAGGCCTACTGCCATATGTGCTGCCTACCAGTGACGTTACCAAACTTCGGACTAATGTCTTATTACTAAAAGACCATAACATTAAGGCTGACCTGGAAGTTAGATATAACCGAGACGTCTGCGCGGCAGTCGCACTTACTAATACTTTCGTACAAAAAGAATCGATTCTACTCCTAGGTTTCCATGTTTTTCTTGTTAAGACTAATTATAAATAAATAAATATTATTGGACAACTCACACACGGTGATTTGATTCCAAACTAAGCGGAGCTTGTACTATGGTAACCAAATAACTGATAAACATTCTTATATACTTACTTCTAAATATACTTCTATAGATAAATTGACAACCAGGCTTAGAACAAACACTCGTGAGTCGTGCTCGTGCAAAGATTTGTCCCGGGTGGGATTCGAACCCACCACATGCGCCGCTACGGTTGTTGGGGCGAGGTAACCGCTTAAACCACTGTGCCAAACGTAGGTATATAATTGTAAAATTAGTTTCGTTAACTTACAGGGTAGCTAGGGTTCATACTGTAGTTGTAGGTGGGGTCGTAGAGCGCGACGTACTTCTGCCAGTAGGTCATGATGAAGGCTGGCGTCAGCACCATCGCCACTACTAAGTACTTGATCAGGTAAAACGATGTGTAGCTGCGGTCATTCTGAAATAAGTACAAACGTATTTTAAACTGGAGATATTAAGAAGAGTTTTATGTTTGAGTCTTTCAAATAAGACGTTTAACTTTAAATGATCCTTCAATAAATAATATTTTTTGTACAGGACGATTTTTGGTAAATGCATAATTTATTTATTTATTTATTTAGGAAAACAAACAGTTGTACAATGTATCTTACTACCTAGATAATGTTAAAGCTAAATGACTAAAAGTACAACCCACTACGTTTCCACATATTACATATAATAATGATAATGCCCGGCATTGCCCGGTAATAAATATTACATAAGGATAGCAACTAGAGAGCTTTTTTAAGAAGTAAAAATCTAGTTTTTTTTCTTTTTCGTTGGCTTCACAAACGGAATCATTAGATCGAGTCTGCATAATGCATTTTTGGGGTTTGTCTTACTCAAGTGAGGAAAAAACCCGGTATGTTTTTAACTAAAGTTGCGCTATTTATTCCTATTCTTTACCATGTCGATTTAATTTCGGTCATTTATTAAATTATCATATTTACCTGTCGTAATCCATGGTACTGTCCAAGCCATGAGAGCATCACTCCACCGATGAACGTAATAGTCGCGACATCTCCGAAAAACGGAGCGAAGTTGTTGTCAGGGAACAAACGTAGTGGGTATAATGGATCTGAAATATTAAATAAATATTTGTAAGTCATTTATTTAATGTGAATTTTATAGTAACTTGGCGGAGTCCACTACCGTGTGCCTTCATTTTTGTATACATCGGAACTACAAGAGCTACGTTGCAATAATGTGGGGGTTTTATGAATCAAGCCGAAACGCTCAAACTACGTAAGTAAAATAACGTTGGTCGAGTAGTTATGAAAAACAACGTAAGTATTTTTAAAGATACCAGCATAATATCAACACGTAAATATGAAAAGAATCATCGAAAAAGGCCTTTAGTTTGCTAATAAGCACATAGCTGGGTACACGGTAGTGCAATCGCCAAGTTAAGCAGAAAATGCAATACAATTTTTCTTGGTAATTTAATGTAAACATAATATACGTACCATTGGACATCAGCAGTGCAGGCAACAGAAAACTAATCCACTTCTGCTCAATAGCCCAGTCAACAACGTGGTATTTTCTTAGTATGTATGTGAACCAAAACTGAAAATAGAGAAACAATATATTAATATTACAGACTAGGTATACAATTATCTCAATTTATAAACTAGCCTCTTCTTCTTAATAGGAGAACCTTTGCGCAGCAGTGGGACAGTAATTAGTCAAATTAATGTACTTTATACAAAGACCGAGTAGTTTGGAAGGATGAAAGAAAGGCCTTTGCTCAGCAGTGGGACACTATCAGACTATAGACGGCCAAAAATTTACTGAAAATGTTTTCAGTACAAACAACAATTGAAAAAGGATTGGAATACACAATTTTCAGTCTATTTTTAATACAATTTTACTCATAACATCTTCAATAGATACTCACAGTAACACAGAACGCCGTGATGACGAATATGAATCGAAACCATAGCTCTAGTTGAGTGAACGCTGGATTGTACGTCTTGAACTGGAAATTAAATAAATATAAAATTAGTTACATATGTTTTCAGACTTTCGTGACTAAATTATAAGTAATTATTGCTATTTATGTAAGCACGAAACTTAACTCTTAATAGGTATAACTTTAACCCATTGACACGAAATGTACGAAAATGTAGGATTTCAAAGGCACTGTTAACCTATGTAAGTCTAAGTAAAGAAGACTATTTCTGTAGGAACAATATAACATTTTCATTGCAAGATTTAGGTATTATTTAAAAGCTTACGATATTCCATTTTACAGAAAAAATACTTAAATATCGAGTGGTTAGTCAATAACTCAAGAACGTAATGTGAAACACAGAGTGGCTTTAGTTTTACTGTATTTGTTGAATACATCATTTGAATACTCAAGAGAGTACATTATTCTTCCCATAAATCGCACCTCCAGAGAAAGAATGACGTGCAATTGAACCAACATAACACAACTTAAGCCTTTATTCTTCTAAGGTTCTTATAAAATAGGGGTTAATACTTACATAGAACACAATTTCTCTAATATGATATCGTTTGTGGAACTCCTTGAGTCCGTAGAAGTTTATATTGAGTACGTAGTGCGTGTACTCTAACATCCCGATGTGTAGTACTAGGACCTCGTCACATACGCGCTTTATGCATTTAAGATGTTCTGTTCTGTAATAGAAGAGAAATGTGTTAGGTAATGCACTGGAGTTGATGAATTTTGAAATAACGATATTGAATATAACAAGAATAAAAGGTAAATATTTGTGTACTATTAAAAGCTTCTATATCACTTTGGTTGGTGTAACATATTTATCAACAAGCGAGCCATAACACACACAGCCACAACATCGTCAAATTATAACAAGTTAAAAAGAAGTTAGAGAACTTGGCCCTATTTGCACAATTAACTTTTTGAGTAGGTAACCGTAGTTATATTTTATTCTGAATGTAGTTAAGTTAAAAATATAATTTCATGGCTTTAAATATTAATGACAATGACAGTAAAGTAAAAATATCTTACCTATTGGGTGCATCATTCTCGGACACTAATTCGGTAGTGGAGTGATCAGCTAACACGCCGTCTATTGAAATGCTAATTTGGAAGCTTTTGTCGAATATCTCCTCTGAAAGTTAAGAAAAAATACGATTAAAATCCTAAATGGGCAACAGATACTTATACGGTATTAAAATAATACCGCTCATTAGGAACATAACATTAACAAAATGGAATTATGGTAGGTTATGCTTTTTAAGAGTAACCACGATTGCCAAACACTTAAATAAGCTAGCTTAAACAAGCTTAAAAAAGCCATACTTATCGGAAAAATGTGTGTAGCAAAGAATTATTCGTAGATTCGTATTTAGCAACAGCCCAAGATCCTAAAAGCTCAGCTAATATACTTTTTTCAACAGTAAATTAACTATAATAATAATTTACCATATAATTAAGATGCCTTTAACATTAATTAGACACGCATAACAGGAGATAGGGAGGAATGGAAAAAATAGAGGAAGCCTTTTGCTCAGTAGTGGGCTAAAGGCTAACAAAAATAAATATAATAATAACGTACCATCATCATTATTGGTGAGTATCTCAGCGAACAGCCACAGCTGTTGCGCGCGGGTGCCGAGCGGCGGACTGTGCAGGTGGAAGGCGCCCTGGTACATCGTGCTCGAGTTCGTCAGCACGCTCGACGCGGACATTGACGTCGTCATCGTCGGGGATGGGCCTGCAAGAGTTGTTAGATGAAAAATTGATTGAAAAAGGATTTTTGTGGTATTGTGTATTACAGTTGATTTAAAGTAACAGAATTCTTATTTTCTATAAATGCCAACGTTTGTCATTTAGTGGTTAGAGTAAGGAAGAGAGAACACTTCGGGAACCCGTGGTTCCCGTCAATTTTGGGGCCATAAAAAGTCAGTCAGGTTCTCTGAGGTCTTTTGATCAACTTTTAACCTTTACTATTGAGCAATTTTTCCAGAATACCTATGTCAGATAGATATTCTGGAAAAATTGCTCTGTAGTTATGTCGCTGGCTAGAAGCCTTTTGTTTAAAAAGTTTAAATAATGATAAGGTGATTTTTACACAGTAAACATTCAAATATTAAATGAACAGTCAGCATCAAAATCTTTTTTACAAATATTAGTTTTGAAACAAGTCAGGGTTCCAGTTTTTTTATTATTTTAGTACTGTTAGGTAGTTATTTTTTATTTATAGGTACACTAGGGTGGTCTTAATTTTAAGCCTGTTCTCTAAAAGGAACTCATAATAATATTATGAACCGTAATCTATATTTACATAACCTTCTGATCTTATAATTGATAATTTACCCTGGGGTCAAACGAACAATAATATTTCGCAAATTCGATACTTAACCAATAAACGTGTTTAAAAATATTTACCTGCTAGTCCTATAAAGACTCCTAGGCCGAATAAAGCGAAAAACGCAATAAACACCATCACGAACTCGCCTTTGTGCATAGAATAAATCCTCATTGGAACGGACCTACAAATAAAACATTATTTCAATTGGCAGAATACAGCTGTGCCATCGCCTAAAAAAAGTATTGCAGAATAGACGTAATTTCCGTCAAACGGTAGAAAAATAAGTAAAATTATATTATTTACCTTTCACAACGATCATGGTGATATGCTGGAGCGATATATTTATTAAATTCGCTGAACAAATCACTAAATTGTGACAATGTATTGCGAATTTTATAATTCCAGCCGCCCGTAGGCAAATGATAAGAATATCCCACATTTGCCGTATCCATCTTCTTATAAATCTTAATAGTCACTACAAAATTAAATAAATAGACTGGTTTCAAATTATTACACAAAACAATAATAGTTCTATATAAAAAATCGTTACAACAAGTATTGTTTGCCCTACATTTGGCTATGGCTTGTTTACAAGCGGATTATTGATTTTCCCGCGGGGCTGCCATTGCAATCGAAAGAGACGTAGAGTGATGTGGCATGCGTTAAGCGCGGTAAAATTTATAACATAGCTATTATGTTGCTCAATAATTCAATATTTAACAGTATTTTTATATTTATTTTATGTTATTTATAATTAAGTTGGCCATTTAATATAAAATTTCGGTTTACAGCCATTAATATCACATCACAAACATTAGAAAAAAGTTGTAGAGCTCACATTATTTACAAACAAAACTAACAGTTTTTGTTTAAATATCACAAGTTAAACATTTTTTAACTTAATTGGAAAACTACGCGCAATTTCATTGTACAGAACCAACACATATACCACGCCATCTAGCGAGCAAACACGAAAACCACATCTATCCTTCGAAAAAAGCATTTATCTTAGAAAATTGATCACAAACGACATTATTTGAAAAAGGAACATGCCCACCATATTTATTTTGACTCTCCTTACTTATAGTCGACGAAATTTTGAGGCCGTTTATTTGACTGTTCAGAGATAAATTGATACAGGATCAACCTGTTATGGGTTCTGTAGGTAACTGACTGTCCGGATGACCTACATCGAGGCTGTGTTTAGTATACCTAGGTACATTGAGGCTGGGGCAGCAGCACTGCGCAAATGCATTCGTATCGAACCTGTAATTATTGCGTCCTTGCAATTGATGTCGGATGTAGGGTCCGAGCTTTGTCTATACAGCTATAGCTAATTACCCTTACTGGGTAATTTAGACGTTTTCTTTCAAATATTTTTCGTTATATCGAGATAAATAAGAAGAATGATTAGTAGTTTTATGCTTTTAATGAATTGAAATTCATCTAAAAGATGGAAAAATTGCTAATAATGTGTTGATACGCAAGTTTCGAGGAACTGAGCTTTAGTCTTTGCTCAAGTTTTGACTTTAAAACTGAGTTAAAAGAGGGTAGAGATAATATTTTCAGAAGTTTAAGTTTAAGCAACAAGTGTGAACTTGTTAACTCGGTTTAAAGAAGTTTGGAACGATTTCAAGTAAAAAGTCCTGCTTAAAATGCATTTTTTCGGCTTTGACGTATTAAAAAATAGGTCAACGATCTCAAGAAGGTTTGAACGAAGGGTGGATTTCTATTGACAGTAACGACAGCTGCAGATTGAATAAAGGCTCCTTTGTATGTTTTTGAAAAGAGGTGTGAGTTCATGTATTTATACTTGAGATAAGATCTTTTATAGTGTCGTGAGAGAGGAAAGTTTTACAGCTAATAATATTTACGAATGAGTAACATAATAATTTATATTTTTTATACGTAACTCGAGTTGTTAGAATGTAGGCAAACGTCTAAGGAATACACAATTTTGATTAACGGATATAAAACGTGGAAATAATAGGCCTTTTTTTGATTTTGCAGAGGATTGACTTATGACGATTATTTATGTAGAAGATAGATTTAGTACAAAGAAGGTACAAGAATATTACAGTTGATTTCTTAGACTGTGAGATTAGGGACATATGTATTTAGGTAATTAGTAGTATTTTAAGGGTTTTTACTCAACATTTAAAACACTAATACATATATACGTCAGTGCAAAAATTAATATAGGTAAAAAAGATAAGTAAAATCTGACAATGGGTGCATATTAACACTTTCCTGCTAATTTCAGTTAAGATGTAAGCACCGAGAAAGAATTTGTTCAATATTCCACCCCTAAGTGGGTAAAACACAAATGACAAGTTGTAGCAGTCCACATTTTAAGCTGGTATTAAAATATTTAAAGTAGTAGATAAAAATAATTATACGATTTGACTAACTAATTTTCAATCAGCTTTTGGTGAGATCATCAGGGAATTTGGTAAAAAGTTTGTAATAAAAAACTGTATGATAATTAAATGATTTATTCAACATGAAGCTCACATGCAAACACTTATAATAAACGTTTAGACAATACGCTTTAACAAATAAGTTTATCTAAAATCGAGTACTTTAAATAAATAGGAACAATTATATTACATGACTACAGACAGCAGACAAAACCTTTGACATTTTTGGCAGTAGTAACATTTTATTCTTATTCGTAATAAAATAGATATTAGTTTATTGTTATAAGTATTTTGTTGCTGTCTGTACTCTTAACAAACAAACGATATAGGAATGTAAAGAATCAATTTAAAAAACATTAAAATCTTTTTTTTAAGTGGACTAAGTTAAACTTCCACTTTTTTTCATAGATAATATTTTCTGACATTTTGATTTTTAAATATTTGTAAAAAGAACACGACCAGCGCGCTTCCACCGAATAGCTTTTTTCATATATTTTGTTTTTTCTTCACAAATTCTGCCATTTTCTTTTACTTAAGCTACATTTAAAATCACACTAAATATTTTGTGCGTTCGTATACAACTAAGATCTAAATACAGATCTAAAAATGTTATGGCCACACTATTTTTTATTATGGTAACACAATATATAACATCAAACATTTTCTTGTACTTAAATATAAATTGTGATGCTTAAATTTTTTATTAGGTATCTTATCTTAAACATAAATACCTAGTAATGCTTTGTTTCCTTAGCGGTGTATTTTAAATTCGTTTAACAGAGATAGAAAAGTTATCACGATACTAACCGGCGCGTCGGTGTGTTGTCAAACTTAATACGTGCATTTTAAGCGCTTTCAAGACGACGCCGACGCAAAAGCTGTGTCTTTCGCATATATATTTAAATTTTTCTTTCACTCGAAACAATTACTTGTTCCGTATGGGAATCGAACCCAACTTGCAACGCACTGGAAACGGCGTAGCAACCGCATTACCACTACACCATTGACTTCATAAAATAACAGTAACTAAACATTATAAGCATTTATGAATAAAATATAATAATAAAATTACATAAATATCTGTATAATTAAACATTGTAATTAATAAGTACAATAATTTCGCCGGTTTTGAATATATTTGTGACATCATACAACACTTTGGCTCAAAATAGTTTTAAACTATTCATTTTGGCGATAAAATACGTTTTAAATAAATACATAGATTTATAGAAAAATAGAGAAGTTTTAAAATACAGATCTTTATAGACTATGGAATCTTTAGATTAGACAATTTTTACATACACACATAATATCGCGCATGTTAGACCCAGCGATGTAGGCAATGGTGTGTAAAAGTAAAAATACCTATATGTAGAGGTGCCTTCTTTTTAGTATTGTGTATAATTTTTATATTCGAGTCAAATATCATTCACACTGTCCTTCTTACTTTGTAATATTTCAACAGTATAAGAATTTGACCAAAATATAGCTCAAAACGCATTTGGCTTTTTCAGAAAATTATATTTTATTTAATAAATCTCTTGGCCTATGATCTTTTGATTAATATGCTATTTCTCCAATTACAAAGATATTAGACATCTGCCTTTCGAAAATAAGCACATAAACAATTGAGAAATTTATACATACATAAAAATTACGCCTTTTATCATTTATAATATAAGTTTTAAAAAATATTATAAGCAACTGAGATACATCAATTAATTAAAAGATCGCTTAAAGTAGTTAACAATATCGATAAATAGCATCTTTCTTAGGCGACTAGCTCGCTCTTAGGTCTCAATACTTAAGACCTAGGTTTAAATAAAATTAAAGTATACTTACATTGCACACAACTTGAAAATTAATTCTATTTTAATTTTACTATAACACAATTTTTCTCAGCTGGCAACTTTTGAAAGTCTTGTTCGACAGCTGTCAAAATCACGATTGTCTATGGACACCACGCTAAAGCAGCAATGCACTCACCTTTCTATAACAAAAAAGAAAACCCATACATTTTATATAATAATAGGATAACCATTTAGGAACAATATTTTGGTCAAAATACCACGGCGAACCCGATTAGAAACCGAACCCAAACGGCGAAACAATTTTTTTGAGTTCAAGTACCATAATAATATGTAAAACTAAATAGGCTTCTACTATTAGCTCATATTGTATATATTATTTAGATTCTATAATACCAAAAACTAATCAATATAACTGAAATATGTTTATTCTATACTGATATTAAAACTACGACAGTCTGTCTGGCTTTCAAAGCTAAATCGCTGAACAGATTTTGGAAAAATATCGTAGGTTACGTTTTCAAAATCTCTTCCTCTTTAAACAAAACACTTCAGCTACGAAAAATATAAATTTGAATACTCTATTTATAAGAGTGTACAGTCAACTTGGGTAACTTTGAATCATTTGGGTAACATTGAACGTGGGAATTTGAACTGGTTTCGATTATTTTTTCATATGAAACCAACATAATTGATAAAAGTATGCATAACTAAAATGGATCTTTATCGATTGTGTAGGTTTCATATTAAAAAATAATCGAAACTAGTTCAAATTCCCACGTTCAATGTTACCCAAATGATTCAAAGTTACCCAAGTTGACTGTAAAACAAATGTCTTTAAATTCATACATACATTTAAACACTAGTGGTGTTATCAGCTGCAGTAGGTATTGCCGTAGTATCGGGCACCGTGGTCGTGACGTCACTCGTACTGTTCGTGCTCACGTCCGGCACCGCGTCTAAAGTGGGGAGGGTTGAGGAACTCGGGGAGGGGAGTTTACCTGACAAAATAATGTAATATAAATAAAATAATACATGGAATTAGTTATTATTGGTTTAGGAAAATGCAGGAAGTTTGATTTCCGTAATGTCAATAAAACTATTACGCCCATTAGTGTTTCTCTGTTGGGCAATAGTCTTAGCCTGAAATGAGGGAGAAGTCAGCCTTGAGTCCACCACGCTGGTTAAGTGCGGGGACTTTGCATTTTGTCAAGAATTGTTCTAAAGAACTTGAGGTATGCAAGTTTTGATCGAGGTTTTGCTTTGCCATTAGACTAAGTGAAAATTATTTCTAATACACATTATAATCTCAAAAAGTAATTGCTGGTTTAGGCATGCACCCCCGATGCAATCAGTAATTTAGGAGACTCCCATACAAGAAACGGTATTTTAAGCTCGTTTTAGCTCAATATTGATTTTCGCAACAGGTTTTCGGATTTAACAGTGTAAATATGGTATGGAACCCATCGTGCGCGAGTCCAACTCGCAATTTGCCGGTTTTTATAAAATCAAAATCAAATCATTTATTCATATAGGTCAAATGCTGACACTTATGATAGTCAATGATACAGAGAGTGAATTTACCGCCAGTTCGGAAGGTAGGTCTAATGAGAAGAGCTGGCAAGAAACTCCTGGACACTCTTTTTAATTGCCAAATAACTATAAATAGAGTAATTACTACTATAATTATAAATAGAGTAATTACCAGTAACATAATCCTTAAACCACTGGTTGATAGGTGCCGCATTCTTCTGTATCCAGTCGATCCTGAAGGTGGCTGTGTCAACCAGCTTCTGAAGCGTTTGAGACATCGGCTTCAACTTCTCTTTGTTCTTTAGAGCGAAGGATTTTAACTGCAATGTGAAGAGAATAAGGTTGAAATTAGTCTGTGCGTAGTTATCGATTGAAAGCGTTTTGAAATCTTATTCCTTGATGTGGAAATTTCGAATTCATATAAGAGCTAAATTTTTTTTCAACAATTATATTAGTTAGAATCTTTTGATATACCGGATATACGTATATCTTACAATTAAGACCACCACATTATAAAAAAATCTAATGTCAAATGCTATCTTGTTAAGTACAAAATTCAAGAACAGTAAACATTGTATAGAATTCAGTGCTTGCTTGGACTAAAATGACTTGACTAAAATGCGCTGGTTCCGCAAAAGACAATGTTGGATCTGTGTTTTTCAGTATGTAAACATAAGCCATTTTCTGTTCAAATAGAACGCATAAACTATTTATTTTCTAACTACCCTAGTAGTAACTTACCCTACTAAGTTCCTCCTCAGTAGTAATAAACCCGAAGGCGCCACTAACAACGGCGGGGAACATAAACGCGTCCATGTCCGTGAACTTGGCGTACACCTGGTCAAAGTTCTTGATGAGGAAGTCTTGTGCGAGCCGTGTGCCGACCGGCGGCTCCACCGTCCACGCCGCTACTGCGTACTGCTTCGGTATCTCCGATAGACTTTTTTCTAGTAACCTGTTTAAAAGACATTTATTTTACTTTAAAAAAATCATTACTTTTTCTCATAGGACGAAGGAGGAAACTAATCATTAATTTATACAATATCTTTCTATTAAATGGAAATAATAAAATTAAGAGTAAATGTCAGGTAATTTTACATAACACATATCTCGCCTGTTTATATCCGATAGTGTAGACAGAAGTGTACGAAATACACCCACGTTTTAATATTTCAATGTTGGCTCCATGTCATATTGGGCGAGCCTATTGCGATATACTGGGTACATTACCAAACTCCGGCTTACTGTTGATAATATTATTATATTGGAAAATAGCACTTTTCCCGACTCGGAAGTTGAATCTAAGGGCTCGTGATCAGCAGTCGAATGCGATACCGACCGCGAGACAGAGGCACTCGATTATATACAAGACCAAATAATATATGTTAAAATAATAGACTTACGTTGTTATAATGGCTCCTTCCCTAGAGCTGGGCAGGTTGTTAATGATAAGGCTCTTGACCGTAGGGTCGGTGGAATTGAGGAACACGTTCCACAGGAACTCGAACTCCTTTCGTCCGCCTTGACGAAGCGCCGTGTTGTATACTAGAGAACGAAGGTAGCTTGGGATCCTGAGAAAAAAAAAACATTAAATATTCTGAAGATATTTACTGTTGTGTAAAGATTCTTGTTAAATCATGTTTATAATGTCATAGTTAGCACGTTTACGGCTACGTATACGTGCGTACGTATACGTGTACCGTGCAGTAACAGTATATTCACTACAAAAATAACTCGACTTATAACCTGCTCATAACAAAAATTTGGATGACGTAGTTAAGTCGATAACAAATCTGCATTGCTTTAAAATGGTACGTACTGTACGTCTGTTACGCTTTCACAACTAAACCGATGATCCAATTTCAATGAAATTATGCTTTGAGATACACAAAGATCCCGGGCTTAAATATAGGCTTTAAAATTGTTTTTTTTTTATACACTCTAAATTTTTTTTTTCATTTCTATACTCATATTAACATTTTTTGCCCTTATTGAACTATTTGCACTGGTGTCAAAATAACTCACGGATTATTATTAAAATCTTCCTGTTTGGTCCAGTTGTCGAACTGTTCTTTGGCCCAGGACAGACATCTTGGCGACTCCACGTAGCACTCCCACATGACCAGGTTCTCTATTAAAAACGCGTCGTTATCGTCTTTAGGTTTGTCGAGGCCGTAGTTCACTTGCTTGAGCTGCTCTGCTAGGATTATTTTCATGTAGTCCTGTAAATTAAGAAGTTTAGTTAGTTAAATAAAAAATATAGTTAAATATTTTTTTACAATTTCATGACAAGAAATTAAAAAAGTTGTCATCCTATTGCAACACTAATAAATTGGGATAAGTTTAATCTTTTTGACTTATCCTTATCCCAAGTATGCGCACAGCATGTTTTCTTTCTTAAATACATACTGTAGATTCGGTTGATGTTTCTACACCCGCCATTTATCGAGGAAATTTCAAAACTTTGCATCTGCATTGTGTTTTTCTTTATAGATTTTTAGATAAGTTTTGTTACGATTAACTTTATTGCTATATTCTACACATAATAACGATTGAGATTTTAGACTGGTATTGAGATTCTCGGACGCAAAGCCTAACTCCTCCCGCATTTGGGAGGATACCAACAGTGTTATACCAAGTTTTATTAAAATTCATATTTTGGAAACAAGCTTATTTTTCCGGAAGAGTTCGCCTTTTGTCATTTGTAAACCTGCATCAGCTGCATCGAATAGTTAATTTGTTTACAACTTACCTGGAAATACAAATACCCCGAGGTCCACCTCAAGTTATGTCTCAAAAAGGCCATATTATTCAGCAACTGGTCCCACACCATCTTCGAAGACTCTCCGTTGATCACGCAAGTGGTCAGTCCCAGTGCATAACTGTAGTTTAACTGACCAACTTTAGCTAAGTTGAAGGCATCGTCTATGAGTTGGGACTTTGTTATCGGGGACTTTACTTGCCCGGATTTTAAGGCTTCGCTGAGCAACTGCCAGTTAGTTTGGTCGTAGTTTACGCGGTAGTAACCTGGGGGATGACAAATGTAATTTTAGTTTGTCTTAAAGTTATGTTGCTATGTTAGTAACTTTGATCAATAAACGTTTCAAATATTCACTTTAAATGAAAACCCTCATAAAAAATCTGTATCAGTACGTAGAATAAAGTAACAATACGTTGAGACCCGATTTTCATATTTTTAATTGTGAAGAAGAATCATTTGACATGTTTGACAAGTTTTTTAATGTCAAAGTTGTTTAAGCCGCCCTAAGGCCTTTGGCGTGGCTTAAAGACTTATCTTAATTAACACCAACCGGGACCGACGTTTTACGTGCTCTCCGAAGCACGGAATTCAAAAACCACTTTTCGGTCACCCATCTATAATATGACCGCGCCAAGGGTTGCTTAACTCACAGACCATTTACCGACCGTTTAACGCAACTAGTTATGGCCGCTTCAAAACTCTTAATAAAGTACAGTACATTCAGTAGAAGCAAACACTCATAATTTACAATAAAGAATCACTCCACTTACCTATAGCTCCCACATTGACATAGAGCGCCTGAGTGCTATTAATAGGTATATCTACGATAGTGAACCGTCCCTTGAGCCAGGACTGAGGCTTAGTGCTCCACTGTGACACCGGCGCGTCCACCGCCGTGTAACTGATGGGGATGTGCCACAGCTGGTCTATCATCTTCTGGTATGGGTCCTTTGCTGTTGTGAATAGACGCTGAAAAGAAAAAATATCGTAGGTGTAGTCCAAACCTATTTGATGTATAAAATATCGAAGGTTTTATATATATTCGTTGTAGAATCTTATGTATAATGAAGCTAAAATATCTTGTAAATGTCAACAAAAAATTAAAGTCCATTTTGATGACTACCACAGAATGCTGTTAATATCAAGAAAACACTGTTCGCACGTTGACTAATTTTGATTAAGTTTTATAAGTAAGTATACGGAATGTCGAGGCTCTAGTTTTATCTGAGGCTTCAATTACTTAAAATTATTTTCTCTTTAAGGACAATTCTTTAGCTACGGAACTAAATAGCAAGTCCATTATAAATACTTTAGTTAATCATGATTTAAAAAGTGGGGTAGTTTAAAAATATTTATATATTTCTTAATTAACGCTATACAATTAATTATAATATAATATAATATTAATTAATTAATAATATTAATTATAATATAATATATATAATTAAAAATATTTATATATTTCTTAATTAACGCTACGCTAACGCTAGATGGCGCTCAAACTGTAAACATTGCCCTTTATTCGTTCTGTTATTTTTTTGATTAATAAATTAGTAAATAGACGTTAAGTGTTGTAATTTGTGCTGGAATCTGGTTACTAGCTCGAGTTATACAAGTGACAGTGTGGAACACGTTATAACTGCTGTTAAACCATTAATAAAGTGACCTAAAGACATTCACCTACGTAGTGTTGTGTGAACTAATTTACATAGTATTCGCAAAGTGAAGTACGGTAATAACCAGACAAATACAATAATCTTGAAGTGACAGTGAACAAAAACCAAATACAAACTAAATAACTAAAAAAACATTATCTATAAAATTGTGAACCATAAATGTCCGTTTTTTATTCAAATATAGAAGATACTACAATAGCCACCTAGTGGAAAATAGACACGCCGCTAATAACAGATCAACTGGAATATTTATGTTAATACTGCTATTCATCCATAGAGGTCTCTGTCAAGGAAAAAAGTATAAAGTAAACAAACAATATGGATCACTTACGCGACACCTCCAACTCATCTCCCATCACAACAAGTCCAAATTCGCCAGATACTGCTCAGAAGAATATAACTATCCGTAGACATAAAATGAATATCCCAACTAACAATTCGTTTGATGGTCTCCCGGAAGAATGCGATGAAAGTGAAGATTTACTATACTCTTCCTTAAATTCATCACCAACTCGCGAACTAAATAGAAGCACTCCCGTAATTTCAGCCAACATTATAGAAGACATAAGCGAAATGAGAAATAAATTATCTGTGCTCCAAGAAAAATTATTAAGCGCGGAAAACGAGATAGAGAACTTACTTCTAGAAAATACGAAACAAGCAAAGCAAATAAGTGAATACAAGTTAAAAATTGATCAATTAACACACATATGCAAGCAAACTTCAACTAAAAAACCAAACACACAACAGCGCAGGCTACTACATAAAACTAGACTGGACTTCTCCGATACCGACCATGAACTGATTTACCGACATAACCAACATGATACAACAATAACGCCATCTAGTAATAAATGTGAAAAACCACAGGACTTCGTTCGATACTCAAAGCCAAACAGCTTCATAGGACAAACTCTCGGTTCCCCAAAACCAGATGGCGTAACCTGTAATGAGATGGAGACTAAATCTGACGAAAATATACAATCTCAAAATTTTACTAAAGATCAACGCAAGAGACCAAAAGTATGTATATTAAGTAATAGCCCCTCACATAGTTCATTAAAATTTGTGGATAACATGTTCAGTCAATGTGATTGTATTCGTTATATCTTGCCAAATTGTAACACAAAACATTTGCTTCAAAACATAAATAACAAGTTGCATAATTATGATATGAGCGACTATTGTTTTATTATGTTAGGTGAAAAAGATTTTAAAACTAGTACATGTAACTACTCAGATTTGATTACAATTATAAGGGAATCCCTACTCCATGTTGTAAAAACAAATATAATTATACTTACTCCCACCTATGTATGTGGTGCTCCAATATACAATTACAAAATTGAATTGTTTAATAACCTATTGTATTTAGAACTCCAGCAAAATACATATGCTTTCTTCTATGATACAAATCTAAATGTTTCCTTGGACATGTTCTCAGTAAACACTGGAAAGTTGACTGCTTTTGGAATAAGACATATATATAACAACATTTTGTACAACATCAACAATGATTATATGCATTTTTATGGATACCCGGTAGTTACCCCCTTCCCGACAAACGCTAATGATATGCAGTCTACGTTTTTTCTTAAATAGTAACCCTTCAAAAAACAATAAAAAAACGACAGGAGTTACTAAAAATAAAGCCAATAGTAACAAAAAAAAACGAATCAAACGAATAATGCTGTATTATCAGAATGTACGTGGTCTTCGATCGAAAACTGCTATGTTTTACAACAATATGAGAACAATATCTAGTGATTTTATAATTCTCACAGAAACTTTTCTGAATAGTTCGGTCAACGACGCGGAACTATTTCCACCTGAATATGTGGTTCTACGAAAGGACCGCGAAGGCGATGTCGGATGGGGCGGTGTTCTATTGGCCGTAAAAAATTCTTATACTGTGAAAAGAATTACTAATGTTGATAATCTATCTAATGATAAAGAAATAATATTTGCTACCGTTACGTGTAAAAAAATTAAATTGTTTGTTTGTGTGGTTTATTTGCCGCCAAGTTACAGTGATCAACAATATCTAGATGTGTTATCATGCATGGAAAATGCTATTTCTGACTACAGTGAATACTCATGCTTAATAGTTGGTGATTTCAACTTGAAGTCGTGCAGTAAGAATGTTACAACTCAATTTAATAGTTTTTTAGAATTTTGTAAGTTGCGACAGTGTAATCATGTGTGCAATAAGTATGGAGGCATCCTGGATTTTGTACTAACTACTCTTAATTCAAGCAATATTGATGTTAATTCTGAAACTGAGCCTTTAGTACCTATTGACGCCTATCATCCTGCTTTAGAGATATTTCTCAAATTACCTATAAACGTAATGAACAATAGCTCTATATCTCCAGGTCACCACTTAGCTACGGAATGGAACTTTCGTAAAGCAGATCTTATTGGACTTTACACTGATCTTGCAGGCATAGACTGGACAGAGCTAACGGATCAGCAGAATTTGGAATTGAATGTAGCTGTAGATATATTTTATAATAAGCTCAACGATGCTATCAGCATGCGGGTGCCCCTAAAATCAATAAACCATTTAAATAAATATATATATCCACATTGGTACACTAAAGAGATAATTCATTATATAAAGTTAAAATATTTTAATTTGAAAAAATATAAATGTTTGGGTTTACAATTCAACAAAGAATTATTTAAATACTACAGAACTAAAGTGAAGCATCTTATACATACCTCCTATCAAAGTTATATGCATAATGTTGAGAATAATATAATTAATAACTCATCTACTTTTTGGCAATTTGTTAAAGATAAACGGTCCGATAGGAATCAGCTTAAGGAATTTGTATACAATGATAAGATAGTAGAAGGCCAAGACGCCGTTGATACATTCGCACATCATTTTGCTTCCGTTTTCCATAAGGAAACCCCATTATTAGATCCAAAGATAGCTGAGCGTAACAGTAGAGACATTGGTTTTTCAACACAAATAAATATCGACCAGATAGGTATAGATGAAATAAGAAAAGCTGTACGTCGCTTAAGAACATCTGCTGCCTATGGACCCGATAATATACCCGCTTTTATAGTTAAAGACTGCCTTTCTGCACTAGAGGAACCACTTCTTTACATATTTAATCTCTCTCTCCACAATAGTTGCTATCCTAGTCGATGGAAAGTTTCAAGAGTAATACCAATACCCAAGACCGGAACATCGGCTGAGATTTCGAATTTTAGACCCATTGCAGTCCTTTCCGTGTTTGGTAAACTTTTCGAATCTGTTGTTAATGATAATATATTTAAACAGGTCAGTACTCGCCTAGATAACTCACAGCATGGATTTAGACCCGCACGTTCTACCTTAACTAACCTTACTAATTTTGTTGATTTTATAAATACCAGAATGACCGCCGGATGTCAGATCGACGCTGCATATTTTGATTTTAAAAAAGCATTTGATTTAGTTGATAATGATGTCCTTCTCACAAAATTTAGCTCGATTGGATTTAGTTTCCAATTGCTTACGTTTATGGCTGACTATCTCAGAGATAGGAAGCAGTATGTAAAGTTGGGCAATTTTGTATCGCAGGAGTACTACACTCGATCGGGGGTTAGTCAGGGCAGTACCCTGGGACCAACGCAATTCTTGATAATGATAAATGATCTGCCCAAATGTGTTACAAGATCAGAATGCCTGATGTTCGCTGACGATCTAAAGTTGTACACAGCCGTCTGCGACACCAGTGATTGTCGAAACTTACAGGATGATATTGACGCTATCGCCGAGTGGGGTTTGGCGAACAAATTATCATTCAACATTTCTAAATGTAAGACAATAACTTTTACTCGTTCCCGTACTCCCATAAAAGTCACTTACGAACTGGCCGGTGAACCGCTCGAACGCGTCACTACAATACGAGACTTAGGACTGACTCTCGATTCTAAACTTAACTTCCATGAACACGTAAAGAAAATCTGTAAAGAGGCGAATAAGTCGTTAGGTTTTATAATGAGAACTTCATCTCAGTTTCAAAATGTTCACGCAATAAAACTACTCTACAATGCATACGTACGCAGTAAACTAGAGTATAACGCAATAGTATGGAATCCACATGAAAAATTGTATAGTGTCATGATAGAAAAAATCCAGCGTAAATTTGCCCGCTATGTTTATAAACGTGTGCATGGATATTACCCATATTTGTATCCCTCGATGTTCGTTTCAGGAATGGTTGGCATGGAAACTCTAGAGCTTAGGCGTAAATTTGCTCATATGATGCATTATTTCTTGTTGTTAAATAACAAGATAGACAATCCATCGGTACGTGAGTCAATTCACTTTAATGTGCCCGATCAGTACATGCGAGGTGTAGGAAGACGCCAGCATCGTCTATTCGCCTGTCCGCCATCATGGCGCTCGGCACATGCCACCAACAGTCCTACAGGGATGGCTATAACTCTATTAAATGCATTCCTACAAACCAATCCAAATGCAGACATATTTGCTGACAGCAATACGAGAATGATCTCAAGTATATCTATATATTTAAATAATAATATTATATAAGTTGTGATAATATATTTTAAGTCTGATTTATGGTGTGTGTATTGTTTATAAGGTATTGTTATTTTTGATTTGTTATTGTTTGTGCTACTTAGTATTGTATATTATAAAATGTTGTATGTAACTTAGAATAACATATAAGCGCTTTGGTGAACACTGTAAGCTTGTACTGTTTAAATAAATAAATAAATAAATAAATAATTGTGACAGTCATTCCAGTGATAGAGCATGTCCAAAAACCATTAGAAAATCTAATTAAATTACAATCCTCTTCAAAAAATATTTACAAAAGTAAGTATATTTTTTTTACAAAATACTAACGATTCACACGTTAAAGCTTCCTTATATTCTTACCTGTTCAATCTCAACCGAGCCAGTCTTATAGTTCCTATTGACATTAACAACAGGGTAGCCGGCCTGCTTGGTCCACGTGTTCATGAAGTCCACCACAGACAGGTCTCTGAGCGACGGGTCCGATTGAGTCGCTTTAGACATGGACTGCCATAGGTCTGTTTCTTCTGCGTTTGAGTATTTCCTGCAAAAAATATTAATTTATAAACTTGATAGAGGAAAGATAAACTTTGAAACAACAATAAAATGTTTCTAATGAAAAAGTTGATGCTGTTTTATATAGTAAATTTTTTGCCGAACTTTTACACATTGTTCTTATTTTAAAGACATTTTTTGTTTAGTTCTAGTAGTAATATAACTTAGGAACCAATTTTAAAAAGAGTCTTAGAGGCAACACTGTACTATGAAGCTTAAGATCAACAAATATTAAAAAGTGAACTTTAACTTTAATTTTTATTAATGCTAAAGTTAACTGTTTTTTAAGAACTGACTCTTGGGGCAGCAACTTACTCAATGATTGATATTCTGTACACTTAAGCCTAACTAGCGACATCTACCGGCAAATAAAACCAACTCACCAATCATTCAAATAAATCACCAATCCTTTATGAAACATTTCTTCAGATATCGTATGGTTCAGCATTCTAATCAAATTAGCTCCTTTAGTATAAGATATTTCATCAAATTTCTGTGATATTTCAGAAGCGTCGACCACTTTGCGGGAAACGGGGGAGGTGTTCTTGAGAGCGTCGGATCGGAGCAGGTCCATCTTGTCGCGGGAGAATGATTCGAACATGTCCCAACCTGGTTCAATCTGTGGAAGAAATTACTTATTGAGTATTGGTGAAAGTCGATTTGCTACATATTTTGATTTTAGGTGTATTCAAATTCGTATAGCACGTGTCAGTTACGTTTCCCTGCCTCGTACTCCGACTATGTCTATGGTATATATTATTCCCTTTCTATGCAGCTGCTTGTTGCTATTTTTAGAAAGCCACATTTTGTTTGTATGTAACGACACTATCGTATAGGACTAACTTACTAAACCATTGCCCAATTCATACCTAAGCAACTCACCTTATCTACGCTGACACACTCAATGGACGCCAGAAAACTTTCATAAAGTAGTAGCGACACTAACGCATAACCACCAGCTTAGTAATCCATTGACGGCATATTTCGTTAGTGTTATTCAACTCACCTTATCAACGCCGACATACTCGATGTAAGTAGCGAATCCCTCGTTAAGCCAGAGGTCGGTCCACCAGCGCATAGTGACGAGGTTGCCGAACCACTGATGTGCTAACTCGTGAGCGATGTCTATAGCTACATTTTGTTTGTCGCGAGGTACGTTCTGTGTTTCATCGAAAAGTAACGTTGTTTCTCTGAAAGGAAATGAGAAATTTAATATTTTTCTGTGCAACGTCACATATTCTCCACAGATTATGATGATAAAATGTATGAATATTTGTTAAATAAAGTATGTATATTTCGACGGAATTAGCCAATAAAATGTTATAAGTGTGCAAAGTATTTACCGGGCTTGTAATAGTTAAAGTTTGCTTAATAATACATTTGGTTAACCATCTTTTGGCCTTCCATTACTGTCTTGTGGTTACATTCATTGAGACATTCAAAAATATTCCAAGATATTTACTTGGCTATGGAAATACCTAGTATAAGACTCTATTAACACGTCGAAGAGGCGATTCACGCTGCGTCAAACAGGAGCATGAGACATAATACCGCGACCGGAGACAGTGACCATTGCGTAACTTTAGGTAATTAATATGAAATAGTTCGTAAGCGAGACAGAGACACGACAGACCGTGATATAACCGTTTGATTTTATAGGGGATCTTCCTTTAATACTCCCTCTATTTCAGCATCACATGATTAATTAACAATTTATAAGAACTAGTCGCAAAAAAAAACCATCAATTAGTATTCAGTTCATGAATATCTGTAATAATGACCGCATAAAACATATTCATCAAAGAAATTCACTTACCTAAAAGTAACCAGCCCCCAATTCTCCATAGCTCCACTAGAGAAATCAGGTATAGCGATCAGATCCATTTTATCCAACTCGTAAGGCAATCCAAACACATCTTCATAATAACTCAGCAATTTCGGCGTTATATTTATAGCGTAGTTGGCCTTTGAGATCAGTTCAGGTCTTGTCCATACTTTGATGGGAATAGTCACGTTATCTTTGCTAGTGTAGCTGGTTTCCAAAGATTTGAAGTCTGAGAGCACGTAGGCTACTAGGTAGGTGGACATGCTGACTGAACGGTCGAAGTGGGTCCACTGCCAGCCGGGCATTTCAGGGCTGGAAGAGAAAACTGGTTTGAATGGTCCTTGATGCTGAAGCTGGATTTACATTAGATAAAATTTACAAGTCACTTTTAAGAAGCCAAGAATAAAAATATTAATGAAAAAGGGTCAATTCGACAAGCCACCGCCTGTCTAGATTGATATACATTTTTGTGCATTTGTTTTTCATTCTCTAAGATAAAAAGACACTATTCTGTGATTTTATATGATATCAATCTGGGATTTAAACATCGCTATCGGGTTAGTAAGTCCTGAAAGGGTACCCTCAATAGGATCTTTTCAGGAAAAGGAAATAAGGAATTCGCTTCGCAACTATCATACATTTAAAAACAAGACCTAATAAATATCAAGGGTCATATACTTACATAGGTTCCTGTGCCACAGTCTTCATATTAGAAAGTGCAGTGATAGTTTGGGGGTGTGCGATACTGATCTCAAACTTGGCCTTGAATGCTGGCTCGTCGAAGCAAGGAAACGCGGACCTCGCTGATGTCGGCTCAAACTGCGTGACCCCGAGGTTTCTGCAAGATAAATCGTATATTTAGCTGTTCCTGGTTTGGTACTGTATTTAGGAAGATACAGGATATTAGATTTGCGTATGATTATTTATTTTGGGATATTAGTTCCGTTAGTATTTCAGATCAAAAATGACAGTATTCTTGGATTCCTCTTACGATAGCAGCTCGCTACGGTAAAAGGCTTGCCTTTGTAAAATTGTGTTGCTGTTTAGAGGCTTCTGATTGTGGATGGTCTTGCAGTCTATTGGGAGTATAAGCCACTTTAGGCCAGATGAAATAAACGTCAGTCTTATATTTTTTGAAGTCGATATCGAGCTTATATCAGGTGGGGATGCTAGCTCACTTGGTCATTGAATTTTACTGTTTTACTAAAATGTACATATTGGGTAAGGAATAGACTGTCTAAAATAATCATCTTTAAAAAAAAACAGGAGCGATTTCACGCGATTTCCTAAGTTACGTTACACGCAATATAGCATGAAATGAGCAAAAAAATTTTTAACATCGGAAGGTATTAAGTATTGGGAATGTCGCAACAAATTTGTTTATGAAAGTTTCTATGAAGAAAATTAGAGGTCATTTCATACTATCATTTCATAAATATTATATCACAATAAGTACTTTAGTTTAATGTTTAGAACATGAACAAATCATTCGAGTGACAATCGCGTGATGATAATAGTATGACGTTTAGTTGTTACATCATAGCATTTAGTTATCACCAGACATAACCAAATCAAATTGACCTCATCTCGCACGTTATTATCCTTCTATGTCTATGCTAATGTGTTAATTTTGATATAATTATAGTTTTTATGAGTCCTTCTTGAAGTCGCCAATAAATGGTTTAATAGGGAAGGTATTTTAGAGATTTTTGAGAAAAGGTTTCAGTTGACAAGAACTGAAAGATGAAAATCCGATCTGGGCATTGATGGGTACATCATTTTACTTGTCTTTGCTTGTAAAAATGTTGTACTATTTTGATTTTGATTTAGTTTACCTAAAAGATATTTTGGAAATACATTTTGTAAATAAGCTTCATATTAATTTAGCAAAAAAAAAATATTCTTAGGATAAGATCAAAAACTTTAAACATTATTAAGAATTATGCAATAAAGTACACATGTTGAAAATAAATATGCAGTACTTTTATTGACATTTAAGTAACATTAAGTCCCAGTTTCACTGCTTATGGATAACTGCTAGTTATCTTATCCAACAGATAAAATGGCATAAAATATTAAAAAAAAACTCTTTCAATTATCCTCCTGGCAAGCTATCTGATAATTATTAAGGTGAAAACTGCCCTAAGAATTATATCTATAATTATGATTATGATAAATATTATGTATACTGTATGTTTCAAATATCACAATAAATATACAAACAAATAAAGTTGCAGTCTTACCTGACTTCTCCTTGGCTATTAGTATAAGTACTCTTATAAAATCCAGTCAGCGAATTAGAAATCACTCCTTCAAACGATAACTGAAGAATATAATCAATATTAGTCTTTAACGGAGACTCCAGTACCAGAATTATTCTGTCACCTGTTCCTTTCATTATTGAGAGAATGCGGATACTTCTGACTGCACTATGAGTGATTTCAGTATCCACTGGCTTTGAGACCGTTTGAGTCGTTGTAGTAGCTTGTGTTACATTACTGTCTGTGCTAACTACTGTACTATCAGTTGTAGTTACATTTGTATCGTTCACAGACATTGGTGTTACATCTGTAGTAACATTCTGACTTGTCTCTGTAACGTTTGCATCAGCAACGTCTCTTTTAACTTTGGTAGAGCGTAACGTCTCAACTTTCTCATATATTTGTTCAGTGAGCTTAGCATTGCTATTAATACTGAGGTTTTTAGCATGTAATATTATATCTCTAACGCCTCTGTTTGCCCGTATTGTGATGAATACATCGCCAGAGAATGTAGAGTTGTCTAAGTCTGTTTTGAGTTTTAATCTGTAGAAACTTGGTACGACGTCTGTAGGGAGCCTGAGGTCTGGAGACGGTCCTGATGATTGTCCAAATGGTTCTGTCTCGTCCCAGAAATCTACAGTTTTTTGGGCCACCTGAAACAAATTTAAGATTTTATTTATGACATGTTATTTTTTTTGTGATTGGCTATGAGGTGCATTAGTAATCAAGGTATATTAGTAATCATAGCTGCTATTAAGATAGTTATTGCTTCTGTGAGAGAGGATGCTCTGTTATCTAATTTATTTTCAATTTTATTTTGTAGTCTAAAGTAATGAGTTCTGAGAATCATTTAAAGCCTAAAAGACAATAGAGAAATGTGAAGGTTACTAAGCCAACTGTTGCATTAATAAATAATTTATACTTAAATTTTTAACGGTTTTATAAATATTTTTTTACTACTATTTAATTTTATAAACTTTCTAGGAAATGTTTTTGTGGTATAACAAGATTGGAAATGTTCCATATTCACAGTTGTCATGTTAGAATATAAGTAAGTATTACATATTTACTAATATATATTTTATTCAGATAGCACTTTCCTAAACAACAAAAATAATACATCAAAGATGCGCAACTGATACCAATTTATTTCGCTTCAAACCTGACAATTCTAGTTATTTCGGATAATAATTCTTCACACATACATTCTAATACACATATTCGATGTTTTAAATACTTACAACATCATCTCCGTTAACGATAATCCCATTAAATATAAATAAAACGATAAATAATCTCAAAAACATCTTGAACGTTAAAATAAAATATCACAGGTTATAAAATGCAGTAATATTAGAAAATCTTTGGTTTTTATTTCAATGTCTTGACTATTTACTTAATCATTTTATCACTACGTATTTAAAATAAATTATTTAACTTTGAAAATACACAGTATCACACACTCTCCCACTTTAAAATCGATTGTCATTTTGACATTTCAAACTTTTTCATTAGAGACCATCGGCAAAGGTCACGTTTATACACAGCACAAATTATTTGAAGATTTTTTTTATAATTGGCCTGCAAACGACTGGCGATGGCGATAGCTTGTAACTGCGGAATTAACTTTGATAAAAAAAACATACAAAATCGGCAGCTTTTAATTGAATACGATAACAATTGTTTTTATAAGATAAAAATTGAACTTGAAATCGGACATCGTCGCATGAAATTACTAGTTGATTAGATAACACCACCACGGGTTGAGAACATTTTTTTTGTATGACGTGAATAAGTTAAAACTTACCTTGAAATAAGTGACAAAGTGCACGATTACTCCGACTATGACTGCGATAACGATAGCGAAAATAATAAAAGTGGCGCAAATGCAGTTGGACACGAATATTCCTCCTTTTCTTCCATAGTGAATGTCGTCTGGAGTTTGGGATTCATACGCCAGGAATTGTTGACGACTGTTCGAGAGGGTCATGTTGCTAATTCATTCTGAAAAAAAGAAAATAAATAAATATATATTTTAGTTCTATCGATGTTTTAAATTAATTTAAATAGGTAGGTACCTATTTGCAGCGACATCCTAGGTTAAAATAACAAACATTTTTATTTCACCTAGTTATCCCTCAGTAAAATTGTAACAGTGGCTAATTAAACTACCACTAACAATGTACTAAATTAGAATACTTTTATTCTAATTACTGAAAAGCCTTGAACTGTCGAGTGCAAAAACCTATAATGTAGGTAAAGAGTAGGTAGCCATTAACGTGTTTGTTTTTTTTGTTACTAGGTATGATGAGCTCGAGCGTGCCTTTTGTAATTTATCATTCAACAATGTTATAACGGTAAGATTAAGTAATCCGTGATAACGGTGTAAAATTTTAAGTATATTGCCGTAACAAAATGTCGTTTCCTCATTTTTATTATCGTGAATCATAATGTCTTTACGCTAGTCGGGTATTAGTTCTATTACAATTTTGTGTTTGTATCTTAAAACTGTCTTTTGTCTTTAAAAACGCGCGTTTTAGGATAGGATCCATCCTTAGGATTGTTGCCTTTGCCTACATTTTTTTTGTTTAAAAATGTTATAACAGAAGAATGCTTTGCTTGGTCGCTAATGTGTTGTACCTACCTTTTATCTTTTCTTTCTTAAAAGTCGTTGGTTTCTACGCAAACCAAAGCATTCAAATTTTACTTTTATTTTTTGGTAACATTTAGGTATTGTAAGACATGTTGCCTACGTTAATTCAGTTTCACGATATTATCTCATTTAATACTTATGTATGTACAGTCGTAACTAGCCGTTTCACAATTTCATAATGTAGGAAGAATGATTTACTAAAGAATGCCAGTTAAAACTTGTAATACGCATTAAATATTTAAGATATATTTCACGAAAAATTGCATCTCGGTCTCGATACTGTCGAAAACCTGCCTTTGGGTAGTTCTAATGTCGCACACTAGATGTCACTTTGTGTACATTAGAATAGAAGGAATGTTTTCATATTTTTCTTACTTTTATGCGAAATCAAACTACGTTTTTTTATTTTTAAGGTGTGACCTGCATCTAGTCAATAGAAAAGCAAAACATTCATACGATATTAAGTCACATCCCAAGCAATTTTTTTCCCGAGAACATTTCTTTTTTAAGCCTCACATAAACTAAGAACTTAGATCTGTCAGTAGCGCTAGTCAAGTAGACTTTCAGTAAAAAAACAAATGTTTTATTGCAATACAACATCCGTAAACATAATTGTTTTCATCGAATAGATTTTATTGTGTGCCTCTCAGCTATTAGCCGCTATTAATCAGTTGTAAATACGTGATTACACTTCAATCTCCACGTTCAAAGCTGAAATGGGTGATTATCAGTAATTATATACTAGTTACGTATGTACTTACATCAAAATATGCTATAACATTAGCCTGTGGTTAGCGGGACAATGGGTTTATGGTTCACGAATTGCTTATTTCTTGCATAATGGATTTATGATGGAGGAATATGAATGAGTGATAAAAATTACGTGTCTAACAGAATATTTGCGGCTGAAATTGTATGGCGTTCAAAGGTGGAATATTTTTTTGATGAAAAGAAAGAAACAAGAGAACCTGTGACGAGATGGGTCTACAATAAAGTTTTATGGAAAGACCTGACCACGGGTACTCAGAGTGAATAAATGATGATATTAAGCCAAATAATTATATTTAGCCAATTGGATGTAATCTTGGCGTCGTTTGGGCTAGTATTTAAGGTGATGGTGAAACCATTTACTTATTTTGTAGTGATGTTCACATTAGATTTCCTTAAATAAATAATATTCATGTGATCAAATCTAGAGGAACAAACCGATTCAGCAAGTTCACCTCTGTAACATTTTACACAGACAACAGACGACATTGTTAGGTAGGTACTCTTTGTTACACGGAAGCATTAACCAGGCCTTGTTCCACACAACCTTTATGTCAATAGTTAGTTTTAAAGGAAATAACTGTAACTATTCTTAATTACTACCATCATAGTCAGAACATTGTCACCGAGGACACTAACACCTTGAAAAATACCCATTATTGTCAGAAAAAACGTTCTTCTGTACTTTTTACGTAATCCATCTTTTAAGTCATTAAACTTCAGTTAGAAGGAAGTGAACAATACTGTCAAAATAACACTGCAGCACAAGACAAGCGCGACAAAAAAGGTTGAGCAGTTTTTGAGAATTGAACACACGAACGTGCAAATGTCTTGTTGGCCGTCAATCTTTAAGATTCGTTCAGCTTTGCATATGATTTACAAGTGAAAGAGATATTGAATATTATTTTATTCTCGTTTGAATGACAATGGACGTTATCATGAGGATAGACGTGTGTACTATGGCTTGTTATCTCATAACTGTTGTATAGGGGTCTGTGTAGGTACTGTTACTATGGTAGTCGCTGAATATGATTATGGTGTAAGGTACGTACCTGGTACATACATGCTTGAGTAAATTGAACATTTTTATTTAAGGAAACAAACGGTTTTATGTCCTGAAGACTGCAAGGCTCGGCGCCCATAATCGACATCATCAAGGAAAATGATTCTTATGTATCCTCATTGCTAAATGCCAAAAATATGCTTTGGCTTGCAACAACATCCTTAATGATGGGTGTTGAGACGTCCTTAGCATACCAAGGCCTAATTTGTGACAGTGTAGCTAATCTAGAGACGGTACCAAATGTGTAGTGCGGTAGATACTACCGTATCGAAGACGTAGTGTCAATGGGATTTCTCTGGGTCAATATTTTGTGGAACATCTTGAACTCGAACTGTCCTTGAATGCTCCTCACGCAAAAGTATAGAAAAAGAAGCGCTCAAGATTCGTGGGTTGGGGCATTCGTTTGCCAGACGAGAAATTAAGCTGGCATTATCCATCGAAATAATTTGGATTTAAGGTATATATTTCGGTCAAATTAATAATAAAAAATCGTGTTTAGTTTTTTTGCCCTGTAACTTCATCTTTACACAAACAGTTCTGAAGTTAGCTACAAACTATTCTGCTGCGATTGGTCACAATTCAAGACGTTTCCGCGCATCGTAGAGCGTGTTAATTGGCTTATTCCACAAATCTGACGAAAACGGCTTGTCATGCTGACATTATAACAGTTTTGGAGGCCTCTGAATACTGATTAACATGGTACTTCTAGCACAAAATGTGTGAAAAAATAAAGAGTATAAAGTAGGTTACCTGTTTAAATAATAAAAGCTATCCATTTTTAATAGACCTTTTATCAACCCAGAGCATTAGCTAGGTAGGTATTTTGTTTATATCAAAATTATAACAAGAAAAAGTAGTCTATCCTTCTTTGTGATAAAACTATCTGTGGTCTTGTCAAACATTTGAATCACCCATTTATTGAGATTAGGATAGATAGATGGCATTTGTAAAATTTTATTATTTTTTTCTTATCGTGTTCTGTTCTATTAAAACGCGACCGATCGAGGAGTTTAGAGAAGACATTTGCCCAAAAAGCCATTACATTATTATGTAACTTTACGCATATGTGTTTAATTGGAACTACCTCGCAGAATAGCATGTGATCTCATATTTTTATACATTGTGCATTAGTTAGATTCAATAATTATGAAACCTATACTGCACACGTGCATAAGTGAACCTGTTATTATTTAGACATAATTATTCATTATTATACTTTGATTGGTAGATAATAACGTGATTGTAAGAATCAAAAAGAGCAAGCCGTGAGTTTCTTGTCGTTTCTTCTCACGAGCAACAGCTTTTTCGAAATGGTGGTAGATAAAAAATATTTTGACGATTTCAAATACTTGTTAACGTTTATGAAATAAAGAATATTTGACTTTGACTTTGACTAAGTACATAATTATATTCTTTCATAATAAGCATAGGTGCAGCCAAACAAACTTGAGCAATTTTTAGGTCAATTTGGAAAGAATTGCAGGGACCATCGGCTAGAACTATTGCGTTCCGATCGCGCCATTGGTAGAACAGTCAACCGAGAGTTCTCTGCACTGGATCTACGTTCAGTTTGCTTTCTAAAACACCTATAAAAATCATAATTTACATTTAACAGGTTCCCTGTCCCACGAATCATATGTGATTCATGGGTCATATTTTGTAACAAGGATTGTACGTTCATGAATCACATATGATCAAATTTAGAGCCAACTTAATGCCCCTTTTTTAAAATGGACGTAGCAGGTTCATGCACATTTTTAGTATTGGGACGTATGGAGTACATCCTCTTGATTAGCAAATCAAATAAAACCACAGTGATTTATCAAATTATTTTAACAATTGACTACAAAAAAAGAGTGGGACATATACGATAGAAAAAAGTGGATGGTATGGGGACAGGGAACCTGTTAATATATCTTCCTATAGCATCTTCTCTGTCGTGGTGAAAATAATTGATTTTCTTTTACAAAAAGTAGGTCAAATGAGACAAGAAGTTTAAAAATAAAAACTGTAACAATGTGTTGCGTGCAATTACCGTACATTATCTTCGCACGTTAGTCGTTAACGTGTTAACTAACGGGGAAATGGCTCGTTGACATCACTTGCATTACTTATGCACTAAGTTGACGGTAACAAGGGCATTTTCATCATTTTCTAGCAAGTACCTAGTGAGTTCTTTAGTGGTACTAAGTAGGCTTTATCTGTTTAGTGTCTGTCCCTAAGTCATTAATGTCGTCTTGGCCGATTTCGGCTACGGCGCCCAGTTTCATTCAGAACCCAGCAACTGTGCAGGACTGTTTATAGTGGCCAAGTGTGTGCACAATACACAATACATTCTCTTTTCCTTTGCTCTCGCAGTCTGGTGGGACGGCTAAACCGACACGACCAGAGAAAGGTCAGGCGCAATACCGGCTTTACGTTAGCACAGTTGCTGGGTTCAAACGAAACTGGCTGCCATAGCCGAATATCGGCCAGGAGGACGTTATTACTCTTGTAATAGGATTTCTTAATGAAATATCTAGTCAATAAGCGTTTTCGTATCTTTTTCGTTATTGTGTTTGAAGATGTATCCGAAATAATGACGCTAATTTGGCAAATAGAAAACGATGAAACAGTTTACCCATTTACCTTACAAAATAAATAACTTTACGAGTTACAGCATAAGAAATGCTAATTTGTATACGTAGTTTGTGACTCATGTCTGTCTGGATGTTAATTACATATTGTTTTACTAGTAGGTACGTTATAGAATCGAATAAGTTATCTAACACTGTATAATGTATGTTTAAGTATAGTAATATTCTTGTGTAAATAGCGATTGCTTGACTACTATTACTGTGTTCGTGTATTAAAGACAGGATGCAGTATAGGATTATTTATAAAATGAGATGTTTTTTAATTTACTTTCTTAAATTGGAGCTATTAAATTACAAAGAATATTAGATCGTGATTTCACTGATGTCTTTTCACAAAGAAAACCTCTAAGCTAATGCAACGCGAACATTTTATCATTAAAAGTAATGATTGTCCAGTAACAACTTGGTTTTCAGAAATAAGAAAACCTTATCTGTAATATTAGTTAGATTTATCATGATTTTTTTTTTTTTTTTTTTTTTTTTTTTTTTTTTTTTTTTTTTTTTTTTAAAAGACAACTCCCGCACTAAGAATTGCTCTTGTGTCGCGGGGACTTTTACAAACATACAAACAACGGACACAAAGCACAGCCAGACCCGAAACAATTATTTGTGGATCGCACAAATAATTGCTCCGTGTGGGAATCGAACCCACGACCTCCCGTTGCAGTGGTATCGGCGTGGTGACCTAAACCACTGCGCCACGGAGTCAGATTTGTTATTTTACGCTACAGAAAATTTGCAAATACCAGTCAACGTCACTTCTAACTTGGACAAGAGTATGACTTCTTTGACCACGCAAAGAAGTCATACATTTGTCATCTCACGGTCAAGACTTCTTCGCAAGAATTACATAAAGCATAATATTCTCAAAATGCTCTTGATTTTAATTATTTCAGTAGTTTTACCATTGTGTATGTTAAGAGGCGTTCGAGGTTATTCTATGTTTATTGAAAACTGGCCTTTTTGTGATTTACTGATTATGAACGGTTGTTAGTTACGCGCTGTGTGAGGCTTGAAAGATTTGTTTTGGAATATTCTAAAGAATATACTGTTTGTAATCGTAAATAAGAAGTTTTATTACTATTGCTGTCCCTCGACTCCGTTTATCAAGGTTTCAAAATTTAATTACGATGGCGAGGATTGCATTCTATGAAAAAGAAACCTACTGTCACAAAGCACAAATGTTTGATTCCAAGTTTTTACCAATTCCTCTAAAAGGAAGCGGAATCGATTTAGTGGTTTACTCGTAAAATAGTAGAATGACACGTTTATGTACTTTAAGGGCCAAATATTGAAATCCTTCAAAAGAATATGAATGAAAGCGTCTATGGTTGAGTTGTTTATGCTCGTATTATCAATATTTAGATAACCATATTTAGGGTAAAATTAATTCGTTTTCGATTGATAATGATATCAAAAATTTGTCCTTTATGAGCAAAAATACTACGTTATTTATAATAGCATCAATATTTAGCTAAAGCTAAGCAAAATAGAGGAAAACAATCGCACTATGTCCAATGGTATCGTTATATCGGCTGCGTGTCGAATGCGCATGCGCCGATAACAGTCCACCTTACTCAATTTACTTCCAATGAAATATGTGATCGTGATTCATAATGTTTAAACAGAACGTGTTTCAAATAATCTCTTACTGTTTTTTAAACATTCGCGATTGGAAATTCCTTTTTTTCTTTACTGTATTTTCATTATTTCTCATAACTTGGTTTGCTCATGCCAGTCATATTTTTATATCTTGTTATGTTTACGTTTATTTTTATTAACATTTCTTTTTACCGACTTCAAAATGGAGGTACTATGTTGGAAAGTTTTTTTTTTATGTATGTTCGTCGATAACTCCGCCACCTCTAGACGGATTTTCAAAATGTTTTCTTATCTAAATGATCCTGACATGTAATTGTTCTAAATTACTCGTTAACTATTTAGAAGTTATCGACAGTGTCTAAGTGCTTTTCATTCAAGATCTTCCTGGGCGTAGAATCCTTAAAGAACCATTACACGAATCGATTACTAATTGGTATCAACAGGAGGACCTGGAATATGCGGTTTAGCAACATCTTTAAAATGCTATTACCTTTACGGGGCTACCATAATAAATTGATGCAACTTAGATATTTTTGAGGATTACGCCTCTATCGGCCTAACCCGTGGGTGCAAATTTTGGACCTGGCTGACGAATTACTGCACTAATCGTTTACCTATCAGTACTAACGAAGCCAAGGTAATTAGCCGCCTAATCGACGTGGGTCGCATAGGTAATACACTAAACATTGAAGGTAAGGCACGTGATCAAGTTCCATTGTGTTTGACCTTAGCAATCAAGGCTAATATCACTAAAGATTCATACTGAGTACGCGGAAGTGTTTGAAAGTCGGAGTAATGTGATGACGGATTATTTTAGGACGTAGTTTTGGTTTTAAGGAGGCAATATTTTTTGATTATTTAACTACAATTCTACGATGATTTATTTATGTTATGATATGAATCTATTTTACTGAAACGGATAATGCATAATACGATACTCTAAGTTCGTTAAGCCAGTAAGCCTGTAAAGGAGAATTTCAGAAAATAGTGTTTATTTTCTAAAAAAATGGGTGGTATTTGCTTTTATCATATATTTACAGCAAGAAAATGACATACTAGTCGATGGCAACAAAGCCTGATATCACAGGAGCAGAACCTATGAGAAGTAAGCACCATAAAATCTGAACTTGGCACCATTGTAAGCGTGAGATGTAAGCAGAATGATGAAAACTTCAATGGTTACGAGATATCATAATCAAATTAGGGATCTTAAGCGTCTCGACTTTGTACCTTCGACCACCGAACAAAACATCTATAAAAAGAGTACTATCGATAACGAGAGATTCTCGACGTTTAGAATCATTGCTATGTGTGAACATAAAAAGATACTTCTAGGGACTTGCCGAGTGTCTACTAAACTTTTGAAGTCAGTCAGCAGTCTGTGTCGATAACTTTTGTTTAATAAAGAATAGCTTAGTTAAAATATGATTGGCGTAGATTTTTTCTTCATCAGATAATTTTATCACTCTACCCTCAGTCAATTAAACTAGCGAAAGAAGAACAGGCAGATCTTACTAGCGATAGTTTATTAAGAACCAGCTTTCTACTCTAACTTCAATCAAAAACATGAATTTTACACTAAACTATAACAAATAATATAGTAAACCCCTCCAGGCAATTACTTTATCTGACGGTGAAAATCGAAGGAAGAACCGTTTAGTAAATTTCGAGTAAATCGCAAACAGACAGATCGACAGACTAACTGATCTTTTTTGACCATTGAATAGATAAACTACCGCTAAATGTACTCAGAAACCGGGGGTAAGTCTGTAATACATGAAACAACTCCAATCGTCCTACTTCAGGAGGCAACGTATTGTGCAGAATTGACACTGTCAATTGTAAAATGAGCTCATCTACGCTAACACTGCAATAATCTACTTCCAGTTTTATGATTAAGAAAGATCTGCGAGGGTTGCGTGCAATGATTATACATCCTCTTTGCTAAGCTTGTGACCCACACTGGTACTTTAACCACACTTGCCATTATTATGACTAGGCCTAGGAATTTCAGGAAGGAATAAGGAATATTTCTCGGTTCTTTCTAATATGTTTTCATAAAACGATGTAAACGAGTTGATTTTAATAGCTTAATCTATGGAAACAGTGATACAAATAAATGTATTTTTGTATTTGAGCATTTCAGGATCAATAATTTCAGCCCTAGTGGTAAGCTTAATAACTACTTATCTAGGGCTCCAATCTTTTTCAATATTTAATATCATTTTAAATGATGTAGTTTTCGTAAGAATATACTTACTTGAAGCTTTAAAGTCAGTATTTCCAAACAATATAAGTCTCCTTAAAGAAAGTAGCCGATTCAACAATCGGCCTAAACTAAATTAAAATGGGCACGTAGAGTGTGTTTTTTCTTTATTTAGATAAACAAGTTCTTTAAGTAAGTAACATACTAACTGAAACTGGTATCAGTAATAAATAAAGTATTGATTAATATCGTTATTATTTCCTGAAGCCAATTAAAGCATACGTAAGGTATATTGTTTTTTTCCATAATAATCTCATCCTAGAATGCAATTATTTATTTGTAAAATAACCTATTGTTACTAAATTAGTGTTGTTTATGGAATTCCCTACTATTGTTATTATGTGGCTTTTTTAACCACAATAACATGTTGTAAAAAAATATGTTTTTTTTGTTTTACAAATATGAACATACTATAAAACCACAAAGTTGCACTTTCATCTCGTCAGGTTTAGGTACAGGTTATTCACCCGTATTTTAATATAAAATACATACATACATTATACCACGCCTGTTATACCCATAGGTATAGAAAAAGGCGTATGGGGCCGATCCTTTTGCCATATACTGGGCACGTTACCTTACTCTGGACTGTTATTGAAAAAATACCTAATATAATCCTACTAATATTATAAATGCGAAAGTTTGTGAGAGTGTATGGATGTTTGTATGTTTGTTACTCTTTCACACAAATACTACTGAAACGATTACGATGAATTTTGTTATACAGGTAGCTAAAGACCCAGAATAAAACAAAAGCTACTTTTTATCCCGGAGTTCCCAAAGGATCGGGATTTACACGGGAAGGGTTTCCACGCGGACGAAGTCGCGGCGGCCTCTATTTTAATATAATGATAATAATATATTATATAGATGTGAATGAAGCCAGAGACGTTCAGGATCGTACTAAGTGGTGCGCTCTGATCTCTGCCTACCACTATGGGAAAAAGGCGTAATTTTGTATCGTACAACAACGTTAGGGTTCGATATTTTTACGAGATCTTAAGTTAAATAGTAAACGTTACTGGTCTTGTCTAAAAAGCTAATATAAATATTTTTAAGATACGGGGGTATCTTAAAAATATTTATATTAGCTTTTTTACCAATATTCATAAAAAGTTTAGGATATCTGGCGTGGTACTTTATCGGGTATTACTTATAATACGTTTTACTGATAAAATAACTTTCTAATAACATGGTATTAATTGGTTATTCATAGTGCAAATTAGGAATTAATTGCATTTTGATAATTAGTATTATTAGACGGTTGCCTTGTGATTTGCAAAGCCAAAGTCATAACTACTTTAATACTTGGTTTTTTCTTAAAAAAAGTAACCACATCATAAAAATTATGTACCCACTGGTCATTTTGTTTTTTCGATTATTCGATAATAATAATTCTCACGGAATTTTAGCATTGACAATGAGCATCCGAATAAATTGTTTTTGTCGGTAGATTGAAAACGAAATAATACAAAATTATACTACTATTCTTTAATGAATTTTGCTTTAAAATACGTATCTGTGTATACGAAGACGTATTAGGTTTATTTATATTATGAGTATTTTAATGTTTATTTGTTCAATATTTAGCAACACATGGCTCGTGACGATATAACCACTGATTCATTCAATTCAAAGAACCACACATTTAACACTAAACGTGCTAATTTCTCTAAACAAATAATAACAAAATTTCAACAAAGAAAAATGCAAAAAAAAGTATACGTACCATAAATATCCAAAGCCAATTCCAAAAAAAAAACACTACACACTCAAAACCATGGAATTTTAAATACAGCCACTCAATAAAAAAAAAGAAATTCGTAATTTAAACCGAACGGCTACGACTTGTGCGCGCGACTTCAAACTATGGCGATGTGCATGCTTCTAACGTAAACGCAATTTACGTGCACAGCGACCAGTTTGCGATGACCTCTCATTCACCTGTGTTTCTTACCGCGGCTGTGTCAATATAAACTGACTTATATTACAGTGCGAGCTCTTTTCCACTGGCTAATGAAAGAAAAGTAGCAACAGCTGACCTTGTAGCTACTGTTTCGTCTGCCGAAGACGTAAACAACAAATTGTTTGACTCTTCGTATAGAAAATGCGTTTTGATAATAGTTACAAACATGTTTATATTATACCTGGAATGCAATGGAGTTAATGTTAGTTTTATTGCCTAAAGAGAATATTAATTGCTTTGCATAAGTATCCTACAAAAAATGTAGATGCGAACGTTTGTAAGTATGTTTGTAACTCTTCCACGAAAAAACTATTGGACGGATTTTAATGAAATTTGGTACACTGACAACCTGGATTAACACAGGATACTTTTTATTAAGGGAAATCTGTTCACAAGGAGGTTATTCAATACTGACTTCTGTTTTTGTTTCAAACTATGTCAAAAATTTAAAATAATGGCTTGTTGAGTCACGATAAATGCTTTTTTCCTTTTGGCGCCATTACGGCGAAAGAGAAACCATGACGAATACTTTTCGGCTAAATCCAATCAGGTATGCGAGTAACACCTTCTTTTTTCCTCGTACCGTACTTCTTACGTGAAGCCAAAAATTATATAGATAAGTAATCTTTTTGGAGAGTTTTACCTTTAAAAAACCCAAAGAAAAAAGTTTTGTAACTCCTAATGTCTTGATCCGCGGTAAATCTTTGACTTTTTTTTTCTGACAAGTTATCTGGCGATAAAAATATAGGCTCTTATGCCTGTAAACTGTCGTGTTTATATGAGCTTAAACGTTATTGAATAGATAAACTACCGCTAAATGTACCTCAGAAATTAGAGGTTAGTAATCGTACTGTTCTAATCTCCTGTGTTGTGTGAACTTGTGTGTATCCATGTCGGTTTGACCTAACACCACCCGCATCCTTTTATAGGCGGCAAGGACCCTAATGGCAACAGTGGTCCTAAGTAGCTGGTATAAAAGGTAATGGTATGAAAGTTTGTACAAATATGTACGTATATGCTATGTATGGATGTTTGTTATTCTTTTCACATAAACTACTGAATGGTTTTGGTGAAATGCACAGTTTATAGCATAGAAAACAGAAAACGTTTATGGCATTGATAACTGAACCTTTCCACTTGGAAATAGTGGTGGACTGAAGCTGGAGAGGCGCAAAATAAAATTTTGGTTTCGATGTGATTTTTCTTATATTTGAATGTATATTGCAACTCAAATCTGTAATAAGCGATCTTCATAATAATAATACTAAAATATAGATGTTCTAATTAATTCTGATTTACGATAAAATAGCTTTTATTGCTTTTAATTGAGGACAATTGATAAATGTTCAGAGATTATGATCTCCTGTTACAGTTTTGATTTATTCAGTCTGTTTCCTTCTAAGGCGTTTATTGTTTTACTTGCGGTAAGGACTAATAAATATATACATATACAATATCACTCCTGATATATCTGAAGTGGTAGACAGATTTGTATGTGATACACCCACGTTTAACCGTTAACAATGTTAGTCCAATGTAATAGGGAGCAAGACTATTGCCATTTACTAGGTACTTTATCAATTTCGGGGCTAATATAAATTTGGTAATTACTTTGCCCAACCCGTGAATCGAACCCGAGACCTAAACTGACGAGTCGGATACACTACGCGCTACACATTCAGTCAATAACCTACTAATATTATAAATGCGAAAGTTTGTGGGTATGTATGGATGTTTGTTACGCTTTCACACAAATACTACTGAATCGATAACAATGAAATTTGGTATATAGGTAGCTGAAGACCCAGAATAACACATAGGCTACTTTTTATCCCGGAGTTCTCGGGGGTTGGAATTTACACGGGAAGGGTTTCCACGCGGACAAAGTCGCGGTTGGCCTCTAGTTATAGATATGTTCAGGTTAAACATTGTGAAGTCTTATCTGACATGAGGCCAGGTCGGGTCCCGGTAATAAATTTAACCTTTAAGAACTTGATGGAACTCACAAGTAGTTAGTATGAAATTTCAGTTGATAACATAACAGCGTCTTCGCTTAATGTCATAAAAATTACATAACAGACCTTGGCGGCTTCATTATCGCATTACAAGATTCACTGTCATTAACTTCAATGATACGATAGAACATTTTTATACAGTTTCGTGGGTACACAGCTTCAAATGTATGTACCTACCTAATTCAGTAAGACTAATTCAGTAGTCAGCTAAAGCATAGAAAACAGAGCTACAGGAATCCGTTTTTGAAGTATAGATGCGAAAATCTGTCTGTGACGGTTTTATTACTGTACAGTTGAACCGATTTTGAAGAGCATGTAGATTTAAGGTCCAGAGTCTAGTGACGGTTAGGTGACTACTGGAATCGACTGTCAAAAATCATAAAAAATTACAACTCCGAACCACAACTTAACGTGCTTACTGAAACACGGAGTATCTCGATGTGTATAACATGGCCACCCATCTACTGCCCAACCTCGGCAAGTGTAGCTTAACCTGAGAGGTTCGTTCATGAGCGTGGCCGTTATAACTAACCATCAAAAGTCAATCCCTATTGGGATTATTTTACTCTGATCAAACGGCATCGAAGCCGTGGGTCTGTTCTTCTTATAAATGACTCAGGACGAAGACAGAGTACCTAATCAAAATAAAGAGGCACACTGTATCCTTAGGAAAAATATCAATGACTCCTTGAGCATGTGGCTTTTATTTAACATGTACTGACAGGCTTAATCAGTATTCTAATCAAAGCATGTGTTAATCCGCTAACATTACTTATATATCGATTACATTACTTATGGATGTCGGATATACTAGATATACATAACTAGAAGATCCGGCATTAATTGTTCTTCCCGCAATCGGCACGCGATCTCAGTGAAACTTTGATATATTAAGCAAATCTCCATAAACGGTGAAATCTTCATGAATCAATCTGTCCGTTGGTTAAGAAACTTAACAAAAACTGTTCGTTCATTCTTTAACGTTCAGGTGTTTTGTAAGAAGGACGAACAAAAAAACGTGCGAGAATAATATCGTAAAGCAATGGAACCTATTCCTTCATGGTAAAGCCATGAGTCTATCATGCTACTCAACTGCTGATTGAACAAATAACAACCACTATAAGTAGGGACTAGTTTCGTAAATAATAAAAGTAGGTAGAAGGTACATACTTTTACTGATTTTTGATAAAAGCCATTTACGTCCGTGTGTCATATTGGTACGGCGGTTACCCAAAATGTGGGACATCATAAACCTGTGCCTCGATTCTCTACTACTATCGTCTACCGACATCCGAACTGTCATCGAGAAATTTTGTATGAAAATCTGATCAGCGCCCCTGACGTGTGTTGTAGGAAACATTTTGGCAGTACATTCTAAATGTCAAATGTCGATAGCTAGCCGGTTGTCGGTAGTCGATAATGGTAGAGAATCGAGGTACTGAAATAACTATTTAGAAAATTTGCAGCAGGTTGTTAACCTTACGATTTTTACCGTTACTGACAAAACGAGTGACAATATTGATTTCTATAATCTTATTTGTAAACATACTTAGAAATCGTTAGCACCAAATTGTTACGTTGTAAAAACATCCATAAGTATATTCGGTATTCATACCTGCTTACCTATGGCACATTATCGCATTGCGCGATATGGGATACCTACTATCAATCTTTTTAACATCTCCAGTTCTACTCATAGGGTATATTTATCTGTAATGCAACATGTATCCAATTAAGCGATTTTAGACTGAACTGCAACCTTTTTGTCTTTTGTTGTTATACATAATATATTAACGATAGTTATTGAGTCTGAATTTTATGAGATCTTGAAGGATAGTTTTCAATTAGACCTGAAGTAAAGAGGAAACTAATTATAACAAATGCTATATTGGAATGGACTTTCGGCCTCTACAACATTTTCCTCAAATTATCCTCAAAAAAACAACACAATCCCTCCATAATATGTAAAGCATACAATATTGGAGTACACACACGCAAATATTTGGACAAACACGGCCAATACGGCCATGTGGTCAGTGTTCTGTGTATGGACATGACACTTCCTGTTGAAACATTTCTCATAACCACAGCACGTGTTAGATGAACAATTGTATATATATGTATATGTAGTATCTTCTTCTATATTGCTTTGATAGTCCACGTGCTGATGATAAGGGATCATTTCGATTCAGAGTTTGATTTGAAGATAGTGGAAGACTAAAAAATAAACGGCTAAGGTAAGAAGTTCTTCTTCAATTGTCAGGTAAACTTTGTTGAGGAAAGTTCATTGTGAAAGAGCTTAAACTATCAAAATGTATCTTATTCCTCAAGGTGGGTCCACACTAGAGAAGCCTAACATAAATTCGTATAGTGCTGATTGACTGACTGACAAGCCTTGAACGAGCACTATAGAAATTTGGGCTCGGCTAATGCTTCTTTCATGCTCAGCTTCCCAATTGTGGATCCACCTTAACATTGAAAATAACTCCAAATAAAATTTGATACAGCGTGAAACCAGATGTGAACAGATATAACACTTTATTACAATAACTATGATAATAATTTTATTTTTAACCTCACAGTGGTTTATATTCGACGATAGATTATTTATTTATTAGCACCTGCTTTGTTTTCAGAGGTTGTATACACAGTATGTTTTATGTGAATTGATCATCTTCGGTCAGATTACGTAAATATTATCGATGTTAACTATTTATTGTCCTAACGCTGGGTAGCTGTTAGGCAAGGGCTTCTCCCGAAATGAGGGAATTAGGTCTTTAGGTAATTACGCGAACCAAATAAGACTATCAATCCGGAAGAGAAATGTAGAAGAATCATACTTTGTCAAGCAAATAACAACTTCAATTATGTAATTTTACAACTTTGCTTAAATATAGCGATACAGTTATCCATATTATTGGCGAAATTGTTTCAGAGATTGTAATATACGTAGGACAGTCGAAATTTTGTCACGGCCTCTTTCAGTCTCTCGAATCTATTTGCACCATGAAAAAAATCTAAAATATCTTAACAAACCATAAGCTTACTAGTATAACCAAAACCAATTAATTCACCATCAGAAATAACTGCTAGCAATTTTCTTTGAATTATTATTTATCTTCAATAGGTTTGTACGAACTAGGCTGATCGTTTGCTACAAAATATGATCTAAATATAAGGCATACATATAAACTTATATGAGAGAGAAGAAAGAATTTGCTACTAGCCTCAAGAAGTTACTGCAAATCATAGCTAATTTCACTGGAAGATGTATGTCCATTGCAGAATGTAAAGAAAAAGCCAAAAGAATATCAGCCAGCATTTTTTTTAAATTTCATTATTTACGAAAGGTACGTCTAGTTATCTAGTATCTATAGAATAGGTACCTATACTTACGTACTCATTGAATTATTAACTAACTATGAAAAAGGCATAAAACTGTTACACTTTGATTTAACTATAGACGTTCCTTGTAGTTCATGCGCGGACTTTCAGCAGTGTATGTATAGTGAGCTGCAAACTATCGGCGAAGTCAGGATAATCTTCAAGCAATTTGTCAAGGTGTGGCCGGCGGTGCGACAAGGTCGTCAGTTCGTGACACTGCGATCACAAATAAATATGTTCTTCTCCAAACGACTTCAGATGTAGGGGACCTTTTCGTACTGTACAGGTTATATCATACTCTCATATGGATCATATTGGGCAAATAGGTATTAGGTTTAAACAAATTTTACACATTACAGTCAAGAGTTTCCGCCCGAAAGAGGGAGGGGCTAGGGCTTGAGTTCTCCAGTTTGTGTGCGGGTCTCCAGTGCGGGTTGGGGTTAGATTTTTTGATGAGATGGCGTGGGCTCGATTGCCTTCAAAAAAGGGCAGGACTAAAGCTAAACATTCGATATCTCGGATCCCATTAGATGTTTGTTTCATCAACAGTAATTTTAGCATAAACAATTTTCTGGAGAGTTTCAATCATTTAATTACATGAGATTTTGTAGTAACAATTACAAGACCAACTGGTGAATGTCAAACATGTGAAATATGCGTGTAATGTTTTACGGAAGCAATTCATAGGATAGTAAAAAATGAGTCTCAATTTTCCTTTTCTTTGAAGTGTCGCCATAACAAAAAATGTTATCCGTTGAACAAAATATTCACATTAAACTATTTTTTTATCAAGATTTCAAAAGTTAAAAGTAACTTCATGTAAAGATCACATTCAGTATAGCAGCAAGTATTTGCAAATACAGACGTGTCTAATTCAATATAGCACACAAGTAGTTCCCTAACAGTCACCTATCGGGACCTGCGTCATCTGAATCAACACCGATACATCATGTAATTTGTCAAGCAACTTCTGACGTCAATATAAGATCACCACTTATCCAATTAGTGAAGGGATTTTGATTTATAGAAGAAGAAGAAATATCCTGACCGAATTTTCTTTGAATTTGCTTTGAGATATATTTTTTTTCTGAATTATTTTCGTTAGTACTGAAAATAATTTCTGGGTAATAGTCTTCTGTATAAATGAGAAAGGGGCTAGGCCTCATCCTAACCTGCACCCAGCCAGAGTGATGGACTTACCACTCTGCCTAAGTGCAGGTTGGGATGTTTCATTTAACTAAATTTCAATCAAATTTCACAACTTAAATCATAAAGTTGTGAAATTTAGGGCTCCTAAGTCTTGTTATCTCGGTTATGAAAGCAGTATTGTGTGAAGCAGCACCAAGTTACTTTAACTCCTAGCTCGAGAAAGAGTTATGAAAATCAAATATAGGGAATCTTGTGTATACCTATTACTTTTGGTTCTCAAAAATATAATCGTAGTATAACCAAAACAACTATTTACTACTAGCTAACATGAAGATGAATTCTTCTTCCGTCTCCAAAGTCATAACTTACGCCACCACACAGCGATAGAAAACAAATTGTCGACAAATCTGACACGTAAATAACATTAGCACATAACGATATGAGAGCACAATGCCTGTGATTGCAAATGAGACACATCCTGGCAGCAATTGAGAGGGACTGACACCGACCGCACCGTCCAGTGATGTGCTGGATCTCGACTGGAAATCATCACGTAAGTGAAATGACTTATTGTTATACTATTCTCATATTAATGTAGGACTTTTACGACGTTTTGTAAATTGTATGTTTGTAAATATAATTGTAATCAAAAGACAGAAAAGCAGTTCTTGCCTTTTTTTGTGATCTCTGCAGCTCTTTGTGCGTGATAGTCTTTTAATCCTATAGTATAGTTTTGGAATCTTCTATCAGCTTTTGTATGTTATTCTATAAGCTTTTTCAAGAGCTTTAGTAAACTTTATTTTATGTATGTATATGTTACTGTAAAAGCCCGAACGGTGGTAAATCCTAAGATTTTCCGGTATAACCTAAGATTTACCAACTCGCATTGGTAAAAGTCCGAACTATTCTTTTATTTCGAACTTTTACCTATATTCACTTGATGATGTCGAGATGTCGCCGGAGCCCCGCTTCGCGGGGCTCCTCCTTCTGGGTGGTTAAAAAAAAATAACCACGAAGGCTAAGGTGGGAGCTTCGCTTCGCTCGCTCCCACCTTAGCCTTCTAACCTAACCTACCCATGTCGCTGTGCCCAAAACTCCTTCTTTATAACTATGTCACAGTATATAATTATACCGTGAAATAGTTATAAACATAGTTATGAAGGAGGATTTTTTTATATATCGTAACATAGTTTTTAAACTCTGGCTTGTTCGGACTTTTACCATTGAGAGTTGGTAAATCTTAGGTTTTACCGGAAAATCTTAGGATTTACCACAGTTCGGGATTTTACAGTAACATATACATTAAGTATCTAACACAATAAAGAAATATAATGAGTTGAATCATCGATTTTGAGAAATGATCTCGGTCTTTTACAAAGCAGGACTTACATTTTGTATTTCTGGATTTCCTATGACAGGAATCTGTTACTTAATATGATTTTCTTAATTAATAAATAGTATAAAATATTTTTGGCAAGATGTTTAGAACCCCATAATACCTATCTTTATATTGAAAATAATCAGTATTTGCATACAAAAAAGAGAATTTAGAATAAAAACGTGACTGGTAGTTGTATTTTGTTTGAGTTCTCATGTTTGATTGGTTGATTGGTCTAGTATTGTGGACCACTAACCTGTTTAACTGTGTTGTATGAGTACGTCCTTTCAATGTGATTTGTTCACACGTGATTTAAGGATGTCAAACGAAATTCTAGAAATTCAACTTCTAGAAATCGGAATACTAAAGCTGGCTATTTTTTCTACAATATTATAGCGTTGATTTTGTAGACTTTTGAAGAATCTGAAGTCCCTTGCAGAATGTAGGCACGAATTTACCACTAGAAGCTTTGTGAGGCATAATTTTATCAGGGGTTTTTCTTAGCTCGGAATTTCTCTTGAGTTAGCTTTCTGTAGTTCTGCTGCTGAGTAGGTAAAGGCAACTCCTTTTCCATTACAAACGCTTTTCACAATGGTCCTTTATGCGACGAGAGTCTCCAGAGATCCTAGGGCGAGATTGTCGAGCCACAAACATCTGCGTCAAGGTGGGCCTCGATTTAGGTGTCACTCAATTGGCCAATCCATCATCTTTAGCTTACAAATAAAAAAATCACTATCGTTAAACGTATCCTTTGTCTTCTTGTACACAGAGAAACCATGTTTAGGCAAGAAATATTGACATTGAACAATATTTTAACAATATTATGAAATACTAACTATGTCATGCAAAAAGTTGAGGTGCGTAGTACTCGTAACCGGCGGTCCTGTATCGCAAAATGTTTGGATATGAATGAAGCAAAGAAAGTCTGAAGGGATACCAAGTGACGTTCTCTGGTCTCTGCCTAACTCTATGGGAAGAAGACGATTTTCTATATGTTTGTATGTATGTAGTACTAACCCTAACTCTTTTTTAAGGTGTTAAACCAAGCAAAGGCATCACAATGATCAGCCGTGTCCTTCTCGTCGTGTGTCTGAGTCTGCGAGTTGCGAACTCCATGCCGCCGGATAAGGTTTGTGACGTCATCTCCTGCTTGCGACTTTGTGCTTCACACCTCTATAGGACCTAATATTTCAATTGATCGTGTACGAGTATAATATTGTAGTACAATATAGTAATGCAAACGACTGTAGCTGTTTTGTCAGCTATTCAAATAGAGTTTATTTATTGCTCTTGTGTAATCCAGTTGAATAAACTTAACACAGTTACCAAAACTATTTGTATCGTAATACAAAAAGACGTAGTTTAGTCTTAAGGTACCTATATAGTTGTGATTGATGAATAAATACCCTAGACCATCTAGTCTCATCGAATAACTCTAAAATTCGTACACACAATTTCCCGAATCAAGGAAAAGTTAAGCAGAGTATCAGGTCGTCAGTATTCGTCGATCCTTTGGTATAGTTCGATCTGGCCTATCGTCATTCGTGTGATTCTATTATCACAACACGCCATGAGAAAGATGGAAAAGAGTGTATTCTACACGCACATAACACTATAAAAAAGTTTGACGTAGTTGACTAGTTTCAATGTGATTAAACGGCTTCAGAAAAAAAGTAAATATTGCTTGGAAATGTAAAATATAGAATCCAATTATGTCTAGTATCAACGATTTAGAAGTTATATCACTCATTAACGTAAGAATTCCAGTTGCATTCAAGCCTATTGCGAAGTAATGGGCTGGAAAATGAGGTTACAGTAATAGCAGTTCCAGACATGCTCTATTTGTTTTATGTAATTGGTTGTGGGCTGCATATCCCTTGCAAAGTTATGTTTATCAATACAGTAGGCATTGTCTTTGTTTGCGTGGTTATCTCTATGGTAGTTAGTTATTCTTTTAAGTTTTCATTCTCTGCTCAATACAAATAAGGTCCTAGACAACAAATCTTATATTTCTGTTAAACTAACGCATTTCCTAGATACAGTCGTTTTTGGATTCTGAAAAGAGTACCTCAGGTAGATACTCTTCAATCGGACAGTACAGTTGGACAGTAGAGTTTAAGTAGGGTCCCGTTTTAACTCATAAGGTACGCAACCTAAATAACTTATTAGAGGTAAGCTATAAACGGGAATGAAACTGTAGCGATACATCATTTTAGATTAGTGTATTCTTAAGCTGCTAAATATTGTACAAATTCTTCTCTCACTATTAATCGTCTTGTGTTTTTATGACCAACACTCATGACCTTTCCCCATCACGGTGCATTCCAAACTTTATACCATGACGTCACCCGGTATGTTGGCTACAAACATTGGCCACTCATTCATTATGGCCGTGATTAGCAGACCAGTGTGTACGTAAACTTGTTTGCTATGATCGTTAGAAATTAGTAGGGTGTAATTGGTTGTGAGATTTTTCGGAGATGTATGGTGAATTGTGAGTTAAATGATTTAGAAAGAAATGGATTTTTGTAAGTCTTGGCTCGCGATTGGCCAGCTTGGTGGACTTAAGGCCTAACCCCTCCCACTAATTTGGGAGGAGACCCTTGCCCTGCAGTGGGACAGTTATGGGTTAAAAAAAAGCAGAAAATTCATTCAAAAGATTTGGGTGATGTTATTTTTTTATCAAAAAACTGGTATCTACAAATCAGAACTACAGAAAAAATGGCAATAGTTGAACTTTGCCTGTTGAAAATCTTCGTTTAGCAAAATATTTGTGGACAAACCTAAAAAAAGTTTAACCTAAAGTTATATCTTGCTGACATCATTTTCTTCGAATTATGACAGCTATTTATCGGAGAAGATTTGACGTGATCTTCGTTTATGTACCTGTTGTAAATTAGGATTAACTTAAGTAAACTGTGATCTTACAGCTAAATTGTAGATTAAAATTCCATGGGAATCTTTTTGAGCCAAAACGAGAGGCTTAAAGTATAAAGAAGATAAAATAGATTTTTGAATGGCTATCTAACTATTTGCTACTGTTAAGGTATTATTTGAATTCACATTCATTGAAGTCACAGTATAAGTCTGTAGAAATAAAGTCACTAATACATTTGGTCAAATGTCCACAATATTTTGAGAGATGATTATCTTTTCAAAGTAAGTTCAGGTTTCTATAATAGTAGCTAAATTGACAAATCAAACAAAATGCAAGGAAGATGTTTTCATAAACATTTTTTGGAATAGTATTAAGAAAAACTTAACCTTTTTTCGAATACTTTGGCTTGTATCCAGACAGACGAGATATAAATGCTAAACTAAAACCGGACTAAACAAAACTTTTATGTTCAAAGTGTTTTTTATGATTCTTTATTTTCTTTATCTAGAAATAGAATTCTTCTAAGATTCGCAGTGTTGCAAATATTTGAATGTCTGGTTTGAAATAGAAAAAGATTATGATGCATGAAATTGATCCTCTATTTACTGTCGTGAATTTGATCGATTTAAAAGCTAACTTTGCTAGTTACAAAACTCATGTATATCTCTAACATAGGTCCTGTAACATAGGTTACAGTCCAGACTTTGATCGCTATAAAACCTAACTTTGTTGGTCCTAAATTGAGTTACGATAGGTATTTTGAATACTAAGCAAGAGTTAAAAATCTACTAGAGTAGATGCACGAAAATGTTTCAAACAAAAAACTTTAAATAGAAATATACCTAAGAGTCATTGTTGTAACGAATGATGACAATTTTTTTCGGCAAGTAATAGTTTGTTGACTAAAAAGTAAGATCTCCCTCCCCATATTATTGTCAGATGACTATCCAGTGTCCACGTTCATGGACGATGAAATCACTTCTTGGTCATTTGGTTCTTGGTGATCTCAACATGACTCAGTTCAAAATCAATTTATAGTTCAAATATCGTGTGACTAACTGTTAGATACTATATCAAACGATTAGTTTATTTTCTCTGAATACAGAGTCATAAATATTTTATCGGCTTTGGAAGTAAATTCCTCAGATTCCTGCGTGCTTTGATAATCATGAATGTCAATATTTATTCTAAACTAGCTGACCCGCGCAACTTCGCTTGCGTCACTTAAGAGAATTAGTCAAAATTTTCCCCGTTTTTGTAACATTTTTCGTTGCTACTCCGCTCTTAATGACTGTAGCGTGATGTTATATAGCCTATAGCCTTCCTCGATAACTGGGCTATCTAACACTGAAATATTTTTTCAAATCGGACCCGTAGTTCCTGAGATTAGCGCGTTCAAACAAACAAACAAACAAACAAAACAAACAAACAAACTCTTCAGCTTTATAATATTAAGTATAGATGAATTCACAATTTTATTAGTAACTTAATGATCTAAGCGGTAATGTATGCAACTAGTGATCATGATGTCTCAGTACCAAAGAAATAGTCCTAGGTTGGACATTCCCAAATAATGGATTACTGACGATTGTAATTATTGTATTTAGGTGTTACCAGTAGTCTTTCGTATTGTATTGTATGGGATTAAAACTTTCTAATATACACAAAAATAACATTCCCTTCAACCTTAATAAAAACATAATTTCGCCTGAAAAAACCTTCTTTAGTTAAATCAATAAACACAAAAACCTTGCAGGTACCAATACACATAATAAAAGCGCGAAGCATAGACCTGAACAATGCTCATGGTCTTGCGATGGAAACTCGCCTGGACAAAGTCGTTGAACCGACTGGCTATAAACTAGACTTAGAACCGTATCTTGAAGATGCTGTCTTCAAAGGTCATGTGGCTATCAACGTGACCTGGCTGAAGGAAGGCAATGAGCTCGCCGTGCATTGCTCGCATGATCTTGAGATCTTGGAGTCTGAAGTTCGAGCTCATTTCCCTGATGACACGTAAGTACTGCACATAATTTACTCCGCCAGATCATTATTTATAGGAATCAGCAAAAAAATATAACGTCTTTAAAAGTAAGAATTAAACTCACTTACCACTTTTACCTGGTCGGTGGCCTACCCCCGTTGCGTCTTTCGGTACATCTTTTACATATTTAATGCAAAATTAAGTTATTTCTTCCATTTACTCTAACACAAGCTATCTATTAAAGAGCTCGAAGAATATCTCTGCCTAGAATATTTGATGTGGTCCTTAAACAATCCATTGTCAAACACCTTTTATTATTCGATACCTAAGTTTAAAGACTCTGTAATAATAAATGTCCATTGAAATTATAGCAAGGAATCTCGAAAAATCGTCATCAACAAGTGGTCAATGGATCCCAAAAAGCCAATATACACACTGTACTTGGAGCGTAATGTACCAAAAGGCTCCACTGGATTCCTCAAGTTCAGTTTCAAGGGCAACATGGAGACATCGTCAATGGAAGCTTTCTTTAAAACTACTTACACTGCCCCGGAACAAGAAGTTGAAAGGTAAGATATTAGTTGTTGATGAATACTTTTTTTAGTTTTTATTGTCTCGTGAATAAATAAAATACTGTTTACATACCCTTTACGTTTAAATCGGAGCTCGGAAAACCTTGCGACTACTGCATATTTCGGAGTAAAAAGCGAATGATCTCCATGACATCAGAATCTTGGCCGTCTTTAGGGCTTAAGTAAGAATTTTTGTGCAGGGTGGTAGCAGCAACCCAGCTGCGCCCCAACAACGCACGTCGTATGTTCCCGTGCTTCGATGAGCCTGGTTACAAGACGCCATTTGAATTGAGCGTGGTCAGACCTAGGAATATGGTCGCGCTCAGCAATGTGCCTGTAGCCAGAACTGAAAACATGTAAGTAGTCTACTGAAATTCTTAAAGCAGAAAGACGATTACACGTTTGTTAGGAAATAGGATACTTTTATAATATGTGTGCTCTCTCAAATTCATGATTTAGTTAAGTTCGATTTTCGATTTGTTGCTTTTGGGTTCCTACATAGATAATCAAGTACTCGTAACTCCTTAAAACTTAAGTAGTAAGTAGTATTAGTAGCTTAATACAAGACAAAGTATGAAAATACTAATGTCATGCGATCATCTCTATAAACACACTATTATAATATTTCAATCTATTTAGCTTTTGACAGTGTCCCACTTATGGACAGATGCCTATCCCGCAGATTTCCAGACCTCTCGGTCGCTTGCTTTTCCCGGCCATCCTTCGAGGAACGTCAATAATCTATATTGACAATAATATTCTTTCCTAACAGTCCCGATGAGCCCGATGCGGTGACCGATCACTTTGAGAAGACTCCTCCGATGTCAACCTTCACCCTCGGTCTTGTCATCGCTGACCTCAAACAATTGAACAATTCTATTATGTACAAGGATGAACTTGGCAATGAGATTGGTAAGTTGACAAGTTCTTGGCAATTTTTATTATTCCTTGGGTGATGGCGGCCAAGAGTTCGATTTACAGTCAAGGGGATAGAGGAAAGTCCATAGAGGATCCTGGGTGACTTTTGTTCTGGAAATACATAATTTGTTATCTAGACTGCTTTATTGAGATATCAAGGTGATGTTCACATGAACAAAGTCGCCGTCAAAAACTTTCATTTCTTTGTAATAAACAGTCCTTAAGCTTTGATTCTGTCTTCTGTATTTTGGTTAAAGAAAATATGAAAGAATGGAAATCTTGATAACAATTACTAAAATGATTTCTTCGTTTAATACACGAACTCTTTCTACAGAAATTCGTGTATGGGGTCGTCCAGAATACCTGGAAGCGTTGGACGGTGTCAATGAGAAAGTGATCCGCGTGTTCAAAGAATTAGCTCAGGTGTGGCGAGTGCCTCTCCCTCTCCGTCGTTTGGACATTGTAGCGCTGCCGAACTATCAGGGAGTGAAGCCAGCTGATAATTGGGGACTTATCGTGTTCAGGTAAGGAATTTGGAAAGACCTCACCAATTTTTTTATATTGTTACAGTAGATTTGAGTACCTCTACAGTTGTGATGTTAAAAATGGGGTGTGAACGGTTTTTTGAAGACAAGATTTAAGAATACTGTACAATTTTATTTATTCATTTAACATATCATATATTTCGAAGCGATCGTTGTCCACGAATTGTTCCAAGTGGAAGCGTAAAAATCGCCTCGTGCATTGGACAAAATTTTCCACTCAACCTAATTTTTAACTAGTACCAATACTGTAATCGCATAGCTTAGTACTACAACAACCAAAACGACACTTGTCATGCATTCTATTAGAATTTCATTCAGTCCAACCGAGGGATATCGTACCCGATTGAACTGTCAAAAAATTGTACGTATTATGGATTAACCGCCGCCGCACGCCTATCAGTCTTATATATAAAACATTTTCATTCGAGCTTATATGCTATTTAGATGAACCAAGGAGGAACACAACACTATCTTGAATTTGAATCGATAAGAGCCATCTCACGGTACTTTGTGTAACTAACTGAAACGATGTTTATATGCAAAGAAGTAACGCCATCTAGTATCATAATTTAAAAATGGTTCGCCTCTAACGTGTGTTTCACATTATTGTAATACAGTTAACGTTTCGAACTGAATTTAAAGAAAAGACCTTATCATTACGCTACCATAAACTCATGGACCAATTTTAGACGGAAAATTTGATATTTTAAAGCATCATTCTAGCTTTATCACAACTTAAGAGCAAGAACAGCTTCCACTAGATTCTAGATTTGATTCAACTGAATATGTCCTGGCTGAAAAGGTCTTCATTATTCTTACTTTTCTTACCTTTTAGTCTTCTTTAGATATTTATTGCCAAGATATTTTCAGGGAGAGTGATCTGAGCAGCCGTGGGTACCTTCAGCTTGCCCAGGAATTGTCGTATCAATGGCTCGGTGCCTTCACCACACCTGCCTGGTGGTCCGATGCTCATCTTAACAAGGCTCTTGTAGGGTACATCGCCGCTGCTACTGCTTTTAAGGTAACGATAGGATAATTATTTGGTTTTATTAATGAAGTGCAGTTGGAGATACTTGTAATTAAACGATTAATAAATAAAAAAGAAAGGAGAAGCTGTGACTTTAAGGACCATAATAGTAATCGCAAATGTGAATTAACTATTTTTATTCTCATATTTTACTACACTAAGTTTTAAAACTATCTGAACTTTACCTACTACAATACATGAAACAGCGTAAAAACATATTTTTTGTAAATAAAATTTTGTAACCACGTTATTTAGTGAAAGCACAAGTACGACAACTTAAACAATTACACCAAATAGTTCCTCCTCCGTGTTAAAGTCGTTAAAAAAATGCAAGCTTCAATAACTATTTTTATCCAGATTAACAACGGCTCCGAAATGGAAGGTAAATGGCCTCTAACAGTTCTGTACTCCTTGTACTACGAGTTCAGCAAGCGCTACCCTCACTCTCGCATTACCGGCATGAAGCAAGAAACAGCTTGTACGAAGATCGAGCTGCTGTTCCGTATGTTTAACTATACGCTTGGAGATGAGACTTTCAAGAAAGGGATTCGGATGTTCTTGGAGTCACGGTAAGTGAAAACTTTTGGGCTTTGTTTTGCTTTGGTATACAGCTGCTGGTCACAGGTTTTTAGTCGCTTTTCTTTCGAAGGCAAACTTCTTCATTATATAAGATTTATTTAAAAAAATCTGTTAATATGTTAGCATCATTACTCGATCAATAGTCTAACGAGTAAAAGCGGGAGACAAATTTAATCGTACGACTAGCACGAAAACGTATACATAGATTATAATTTTTATGAATTTTAATTATTGTCCATATTCGATTATTACTATCTACCAACAACAAACCTTAAATTCTGATTGAATAAAATTGAGAGAGTAGGATGAATATCTGTTGTTTTTATTCATAGCAAATTCAAAACCTTCACCGGTGATGACATCTGGAACGCCCTGAACACCGCTGCACTGGAAGACGGCAGGATCCCCAAAGACATCGACATCAAGACCGTAGCCCAGAGCTGGATCACCAAGGACAGGCTCCCACTCATCAATGTACAGAGACAGTATGATAGCAAGACTGCTGTTGTTACTCAAGTAAGTTATATGTACCTACTACACTTTTAGAATTATGCTTAATAACTTAATTAAATTCAATGAAAATACAAGAGAAAATGAATAGAATTACGTCTGTAGTTTTTAGTTTTGCTTTGATAAACGTTGTTTAAGTGTAGAGCAATTACGAGGGGAAATGGCAGTTAGAATTTTTAGTTTAATTACTGTTTTTTGAAATCAATCTTTAAAAAATGCCGAAGGACTTAATTTAAGTTATTTTTACTGAATAGAAAGTGGCGCCTAGCGGAGTCATCCCGAAAGCGGAACGTAATAGTACTGTAAGCTTATACTAGATGGCATTACTGGTACGAAACCGAGGGATATGATCCCATTTAAAAAACTTTTTCATTGTAGGAGTTTCCTCAATGACCAGTTTCTCTTACTAAAGCAATAAATAATAGAATAGTTTATTATTTGCTTAAATCATATATTTCATAACAGAAAGTATACCTCCGCGAGCGTCCCCACGATGTGCCTGAAGCAGCGAAGATGTCATGGCTAGCTCCCATCGTAGTGGCTCAAGAAGACTCCTTAGACTTGAAGAACACACAGCCAGCTACCTGGATGAAGGACAAGAAGGAATTGAAGATTAGCAACATGCCTGAGAAGAGCAAGTTCATTGTTGTGAATCCTGAAGAAATTGGTAAGTTGAAAGTTTGTAGTTTCAGTTACTTTTCTGTTTTCTCATAGGATACGCGGTGCAGCCTCGCTATTTTCGACCCTTAATAATTCCCTGCCCTAATTCCACAACAAAATTATGTTTTATCGCACGAAATGTCAAGTAAATAAGATTGTCCATAATATGCTTGAAAATGTTGTTTGGGCCATAGTACATAGAAATTATATTTACCTATCCCACAAATTTGTTTCAGAAGATTTCTTACCAAAAAAATCCCGTCATTACAAGGGATTTTTTTTTAGCTTTAGCTCTCATGACAATAAAGTAAACAAACAGTTGCTTGAATTAACAATTTTGAAGCTATTTCAATAGTTGTAGAAACAGAAAGTATAATAATATCTTGGAGCACACATTACACCAGTATTTGGGTTACGAAAATTTGGAGACGTTATGAAAAGTGTAAAATCTTGTAATGAACCGCGTGCCTATAAAAGACGTCGTAACATTCCACATTGGGTGTAATAACGTGCGGCTGTATAAATGCTACATATATCTTATTACTTATGCACAGGTCTGAAATAACGTAATCTTCTTTGAAAATCAACACTCTCAGAACTGAAATCAGTAGGTTTATATTCAGCTGCAATAGTTTAAAAGATCTCATCAGATGTATATCTCATATGTATATTTTTTAAACAACTCCCGCGCTGATAATTGCACTTGTTTTGCGGAGATTTTTACAAACATACAAACAACGGACACAAAGCACAACCAGTACCCAAACAACTATTTGTGGATCGCACAAATAATTGTCCCGTGTGGGAATCAAACCTACGACCTTCCGACGCAATGGTAGTGCCGTGTGCCGAATCACCATGGGTATTGATTCGTGATTGATTTGCTAAGAAGGTGCAATATTATATTCTTTCTCTATTCATTTCTATCAGGTAAGTCTGTCCTAACCTCTTTCCATACCCCTGTCCACAACCATCAACTCATCAGAGATTATTTGATGCCTATTATTCATATGCATAATTTCTAACTATTTACCCTGCTGCAATTGGAATTTTTGCTTTCTGTTTTGAGAATCATCAATTGAGAATATTTTAAAGTTTTTTTTGTTAATTAAAGCTAACATGAAACTAAGAAAAATATTGTTACATACTAGCAGTAATAGTTTAAACAACAACGGATGTCCAATCTATGCAGTATGTATATATTTGTACACAAGTATACAAAGCAAGCACGACCCGACGGATTATGATAGCATTGTCAGTATCCACTGGACTGTGATTTAGATACATGTACGATCATCAGTCAGGATTTAGTTCACATTTGCAATATTATATTCTGTTGACGCTGGGATTTATAAGCCTTGTGGCCATCCATTACTTTTATAAATTTCATAAAAAAAAACATTTTCCATAAGAAAATATCGATGCAAAACAGTCTTTCCGAAACAAGGAGACATGGGGTTTTGATTTTGATATTTCCTTACCTTTTTTTAATATGTATTATATTATAATTGTGAGGTTTACTGCTCTGTGGCTCACTCAGTAGTGTATAAAACTTAATGATCATTGTTGTCCCGGGTCCATTTCCTGGGTCAGTCAAAATAGTACTGGTATTTTGAAACTTGTATTAAAGTTGTAGCACGGAGTTTAATAACGTGTTCGGTAAATGACAATAGGCTCGCCCTGTATTACGTGGGACTAACTTAATAGCGAAACGGTATTTTATTCACCTCTGGCTGCCCTTCAGGAATAACAGGTGTTATATTATGTACATATGTATAAATTAAAAAACATTTGTACTGGCAGTTTAAACAATAGCTTTTATACTTTTTACCTTTTGGGGGCATAGCTACCAGCAAAAGTTTGCAAAACAATATTTCAAAAGCTATGACGCCCAATACAGACCTCATCAAAAATCACTGATACTCCAAAAGGCACTTAGAAATTCATATTAATGTATTTCATTCATTGTCTTTGTCGGAAAGGGACTGAGAAATGGCAGGGCTTATTATTTGCATATCTTTGTATTGTGATCTTTATGATACGATCTCGAGTTAATTGCAGTTCTGCGCTTCAATGGAGACGTTAAATATGCGCACTGAATTTATTATTAAGATACCTTTTGATGTTACCTGAGAAGTAACAGAAGCACTGTGTTTAGGAAATGCCTGTTTGTCCTAACCATGTCTTATCTGATTCTTTAACTTCTATTACCATGTTACAAAGACTGGTATCAAGTTGGCAGCAATCATTTTCAGATTTTTTTTTAGATTGTCAAACGGGTTCTTTCTAAAAACGAAATATGTGCACATTTTTTTACATATTCTATTCTATTCAGTTTGCATTAAAACTTGGCAAAAATTACAATCTGTAGCGCGATTCTCTACATTTAGAACCATCTAGTAGGTATCGAGAGTTTGATATTTTAAAAGGAATGCAAAAACAGTTCCTACGACGTCCACTAGAGACGCAGATCAGATTTTCATACAGAATTTCTTGATGACTAGCCGGTTGTCGGTAGACGAAAATCGAGCGACAGATTCTATTTTATAAAAGGAGAATGGGCACTCCTGGGCGGTCGGCGGCCATTAATGAAAGTAGTGTCAAATTAAAGTAATGATAACTAGGAACAACTTTTACTAAGAACGTTTCGCTGCAATCCTTTCAGGAAACAATATATTGACATGTAAATATAATGCCATCAAAAACATTCTGTAAAAACCTCAAGTCTCGCCGTAAAAAGTTGTGAGATCTATATAATACCAAGTCGATTAATCTATTTAGTCTCCACTTAAAGGACCTTCTGTCTTAAGTTATTACGTATGTTATTGTCATGCCAATTAAAAAAAATACCTTTAAAACAAATAGACCGACCTGGCCATCGCATGATTTAATTATTAGTATGTATCGCACTACACAGCATGACGAGAAGTTAATGCTCCTGAAATGTTAATGGCGGATTTGTGTTTTCTTGCGATGACCAAGTCGATCTATTTGTTTTAAAGGTTTTTTTTTTAATTGGCATGACAATAACATACGTAATAACTTAAGACAGAAGGTCCTTTAAGTGGAGACTAAATAGATTAATCGACTTGGTATTATATAGATCTCACAACTTTTTACGGCGAGACTTGAGGTTTTTACAGAATGTTTTTGATGGCATCTCACTTCTTTTTGTAGAGCGAACATAAGTCCAATTTGTATGGAAAGATGTTTTTTTTCATAATTCAACATATTTTCCTATGGGAATGTTGTTCAGTTTCATGGGCTAAACACCCTTACCCACCCTATACCCCCTCCCGTTATGCCTCATATAGTAGGTACCTATTTACACCTATTTATTTTATTTTCTACAGTAATAATAATTCATTAACTGCAAATGTAACCTTGTAATCTTATACATTTATATGGGATTACAAAGTTATTGTTGCAGTTGGTGTATTTAGAAAACTGGACCGAAATTAGAAAATATTAAATTTTTCCCATGATTAAGACACTAATCCCTATTTGTATTCTAAATTTTAAGCTTCTAAGTCTGCTAGAAGTACCTTAGACTTTTGATGATCGGTGAGTCAGTGAGTCAGTGAATCAGTGAGTGACAAAATTCAAAATTTTAACAAGTTGTCATTCTTAAACTACTGGTTCAAATTGACTGAAATTTTAAATATACCGTGTTTATACAATGACTGATTAGTTGCTGAAAATCCAGGCTTCTTGTTTTATCCACAACGAAATTATAGGGGTGTCAAAAATAGCCCGAATTGCTTCGAGAAAAGGATGTTACGGCCGTGCCGCTTTTTTTTTGCTCGACTTGCGGGGGCACTTCCGTGCCCCCAGATGGAATTTCATAGAACAAATACAATTATTTCGTGTCTGTAATGCATTTAATGTTGTGTAATAACGTTACATCTTCTTATAACGATTGCAATGCCATCATAATGAACAATAATCGTAACTCGTATCTATCTATCATATGGTTCACCTAGTTTCAAAGTTGTTCAAGCCGCCCGAATATTATCTTAGTTGACAACAACCGGGACCGACTTTTTAAGTGCCCTCGGAAGCACGGAGAAGCTCAGTTCAAATACCACAATGCGGTCACCCATCTATAGAATGACCGCGCCAACGGTTGCTTAACCAACAGATCGTTTACTGACCAGCGAGCGCAACTGGCTATGAACGCCTCGTTTTTAAGCTGAGCATTCAAGACAGATAAGTCGTCTCAGTGAATATATTATATAGGAGCAAGATGTTTACTTGTTACGATTATATTTACATGTTATGATTGTTCGAATATTAATAATGTCTACATTTGTATGCAATAATATAAATAGTACTTTTTATTTAATCTCCGAATATAAGCCAAAAATATGTTTTTATACTATTAAAAGTGCTCAAAAACAAAAATGTATTTTGTTCGTCATATAAGTGCGTCGCGGCAATAAAACTTCTACACTGTAATTTTAGGACTAAACTACATTAAAAAAACAAAAAATCAAGTTTGGCCGCGGATCGCCCAGGCTCCATACTATTTTGCCCATTCTCCTTTTCCATTGAAACCTGTCTCGCAGACAAAAAATATGATAAGTTTTGTATTATCTAATGCAAGCTGCCTGTGACAACGATCGATTGTTTAAAACACTTTTGCATTTGATTAATCTGATTGATACAACAAGTCAAATGAATCAAATCAAACACAATTCTTGAAGACTAAACAAATAGAGAGATTAATTCTGGAACAACGGCAAAAATCCTATTTCAAGCAAAAAGATCCTTGTTCTCTAAAAACCTAGCTGAAAGCTGAGGATGATGGAAAGTGCCTCACGAATGTAGCTCTCAGGTCTAGAGTCCAATTTGGGTCAAGGACTTAGCATTAGTGATCTGAGCTCGCTGCCTTGTGTAATAACGTCATTTATTTTGTGCTAGGCTATTTGTTTTAGTGTTCATAATGTTTGTTCATGGAAATTATCGTTTTAAGAGTGAGAAACTATTAGTACAATAGGTTTTTAGTCATTTTTTAAGCTTTCCTCTACATATTTTAATATATTTTATAGATATAGTTCCGTCGTGCATTAGTGTGTTTGTTTGCGAAAATCGGACCTTAATTTTCATGCGGTTTTTACCAGTAGTGTATAGAAAGATTCCTGGGGGAGGATTTAGTCTAAATTTGTTAAAGTTAATAATATATAGCCTAGGCAAAGCCGGGTGGGCCACTTGTTCCACATAAGTACGTAATATGGATTCAGTCCATACTATGTCTAAAGAATGTGATTTTCATATCCTTGTTTGATATTCATATTATATACCAATATTTTGCACAATGGTAATAATCATTACTTTTGGCAGTTAATAGCTAAGACAAGAGCTAAAAGCATCTTTTTTATTTTTTCTAGCACCCTACCCAGTGAACTACGACCAAGACAACTGGATCCTCCTATCCAACTTCCTTCAAAGTGACAAGAGGCTGATGATGCCAGAACTGACCCGTGCCAAGCTCCTCCACGATGCTTGGAACCTGGCCTATGCTGGAGAGCTCTCATTCGCCACTGCCTTCAACATGACACTCTTCTTGAAGAATGAGAGACACCACTTGGTATGGGATCCAGTATTCACCATGATTGATCATATTGGAAGGCATATCTGTCAGTGTCTGCAAGGAAAGTTCCAGGTAAGGACGTATATTCAGAATTCTGTTAAGGGTTAAGTCTTTTAAAAGTAAGTCTTCTCAAGTGATATTTTATTAAGTGCTGGTAGTTTTAACTGCAAGTCGACTACAATCTAGTATTTTTAATGTTGTTGTAGTTTTGCAGCACTTGAAAATATAAGACAAATGTGTTAGACATGACCATTCAATGAATTCAGACTAAAAATATACTAAGTGTAGTAAATTATAATTTTAAAACTTATTTACAAAAATAATGGTGTCAAAAAATCTTGTACGAACTGAAATCTTGGTCCATACTGATTATATATTGAGGGAGAATCTCATGATTAAAGAAAAATATTCAACGTTGCACGTCTGGGATAGAATCAAGGATAGACACTCAAGAATAGTGCAGGCGGATGAAAAGTAATCCATCTGAGAACATCTCAGGGGAGACTGCCATCCGCACGTTTTTATATAAATCACACGTACTGTTTGAATGAAGTTATTTACAAATTGGACTGTGTTACTTTGATCTTATTTGGACTTGTTTTGAAGCATAAATAATGAGTAGTTTAAATATTCTTCAGTGTGATAATGGTTTGTCCGTTTCGAAGTATTCCTCTTTTAGCAGCAATTTCTCAGAACTTCAGTTACAGGAAATAAGGAATAGTTTAGGTGCAGAAATCATAGGTGCTGAAAGAAAGATACTCCATTGTTTCTGCGTTTTAAAAACTTTCGTTCCTTTAACATCTTAAGATTCTTTCGTATTATACAGTTGTATCCAAGAAAATACTCGATTACACTCAAGTGCAATAGAAATTACTTTTAACAATCATGTTTTTATTATCCATTCTAAGAGCTACTACATTTCCTAGGCCTACGTCAGAATCCTGCTGAGCCCATTGTACGAAGAATTAGCTAAGGACGAGAAGGAAGACGAGGAAGCCTGGCGCAAGAACCTTCGGGCATTGACCAAGTCGTTCTTGTGTAAGGCTGGATACAAACCATGCATCAGGGAGGCTCAGGAACAGTACAGCAAGTGGATGCAGGCCAAGAACCCTGATGAGGGAAATCCGTAAGTATAGCAATGGCTTAGATTAAGCTTGTGATTTATACAAAATATAGATAATAAGTAAAAAATAATTGTTAATGTGTTTGCGGTTAATGATCGATAAATAACTAACAAAACGTAAGTTAAAACTTTACTTATCCTCCAATTCCAATTTTATCAAAAAATATTTCATGTAGGCCAGAGGTCCAATACCCATTTGAGTCACGAACTGATTGTTGGTGAAATGATATGATGTTTCATCCAAACCTTCTTACAACAACAACTTAAAAATCATATCCATTTGTAAAATACTTCTGAGCTTATAAAAGCTGCTGTTGAATACTCAACTTAATTAAAATTCTCAAAAATATGTTCACTGTTAGATTTTTATATTTCAATTTCGAGAAAACATAATTACTTATTCTTAGTAACAGTTCTACAACACAGAACTCTTTAAACAAGAATACAATTCTATATACCGAGAAATTCCAGCATACAAAGTAACTGGGACAGATTTTTTTGTTTAACACAGTTTTTTGTTTAGATTCAATATCTAAACAAAAAACTGTGTTAAACAAAAAAATCTGTCCCAGTTACTTTCTGTGATACAAATAGCTAACTCAATTAACTTTGAATGCGACCCTTTATCGAGTCCACTGATATCCTGAAAGGGGCCAGGATAAACAGAAATAGACCTCTTTTAGAACCATGATGCGTGAGATACCATTTATTTCCAATAATCCTTTTAGAACCCGAGTTATAAGGTTATAATAGAGTTATTCATATGTTAATGCGTTATACAAAGTTTTCTTCCAGAAGATTCCTTTTCGGAATAACCAATTTATTGTTTGCGGAACCCCTAATGAATGGATGTAATCAAAATTAGAAGTTTCTGGAACAATTTGTGTGAGTTTAGGTGTTCTTCCTGTTTATTAGATGTACGTGAAGAGCGTTATGATGGAAAGAACATACGTGTGTTATTACAGCTCTCTTGTATTTTTGTATCACGGAAAGAAAATGCTCCCTCCAATCTTCACTACTTGTTATAAAACAAAGTTACACGCCGCGTCAATTTATCTGCAATAAACTCAAAATCTATTGGCTAACTATTCATGCGATTTTTACTAATACCTATAATGATTCCGGAGGAAGGTTTTGGTATGTATAATTTGTTGAGATTAGAGTGTAGAGCGAAAGAAATTAGGGTAGGCCGCTAGAATATTGCAACTAATACATACAATATGTGATACGCATTACTAAAAGAGCAAAAAAAAAAGGTTTTTTTTTAACGAGACCTTTTTCACATGTATTATATATTTTCACAGACTAGGAAACCAGTACATCTGTCCAGTATTCAAATGGGGAACCATGAAAGAATGGGAGTTTGGACTCCAAAGGGTCATCAACTTCCCCCCCTCAAGGATGCAGAGTGAGAGGACCTACCTCCTGAAGACTTTGGCTGGATGCCCTGAAACAGAGAACAAGATCAACCGCCTCTTGAACATCACCATGCTGGAAGGCAACGGAAACTTCTCGGAAACTGACATGTTCTTAATATTCAGTATGCTGACGGGATCTTCTGGAGGTTATACTACGCTGTTCCATTTCTTGAGCAACAATTGGGATGTGTTGAAGGAGAGGTAAGAGGTTACCTGATTAATGTTTTCTTTGAAGGTTTTTGACAGGTTTTGCAGTGATGAAACAAGGAGCAATCTTTACAGTTTGATCTCTCCAAAAAGATACAGATATTGATCTATTATGCCTTTGTAAAGTTAAATAATTCAAGGATATATGTTTTGTATTCATTGACCAATCTTTAAATCTGATGTTTGGTCTCTGTTTAGCCCCTTAGAAGAAAAACGTGATTTTATTTACCTATGTACATTATATGATCAATATTTTAGTTCCATATTACAAAGTTATTTTCTATTATATTGATTCCATCTCCTCTCAAAGCTTTGGGTTCTCATCATACAACAAAAAAAATTCTTAGAAAACTGTATCTTCCTATATCACATTCTAACTTAATATTTTGTCAGCTCATTAAATTCAACAAGTTTGTAACTTCCACGTATTTCCACACAATTATCTTCTGAAGAATTCATGCTCTTTGACGGGCGAAGGTCAGTGTCCATTACGTTTGCTGCGCTATTGAGCTGTCGTGGTCTGACATGAAACAGGCAACGTATTGGCAACTTGATGACTTGGTGTACAAATGTCAGTGAATCAGCTGTCTGTAAGGAGGTTTCTGGAAGATTTGCTTTTTGTTTCTTGTTACCTTGTGAATGTCCTCTAGTTTTCCTGATGTTAATGTCTTGCAGTGTTTCGCTTTGTGATATATTTTTTCAGAGATAACTGTTAATCGAAAGTTAGATAGATCTGAATTACATATGAAATTAACAAGGTGTTTTAAATTTTCTTTAAAGTATGATATAATAGGATAAAAAAATCTTTGATTGAGTCGTACTCCTATTTGAAAAGGACAATCTTTCTAATTATTTACACAATATCTAACGAAATTTTGTTATCACACTACTGGCTCCTCCATTACATCCTACACTCCATATAAATGGCTCCACTATAATCGCTACAAAATTTTTCATCACCTGTCTAATCATTGATTTGATTATTTTAGGAATTAAAAGAGAACCTTATGTATTGTATATAATCAGTAAATTCCCATAAATACCCCCTATTTTGTGACAATTTCTTCAACAATTCCTAACTCTATTTTCAAAACCACAGGTACTCAAGCCGAACCAACCTTTGGGACAATTTAATCACCTCAGCGACTTCAGTCTTCACCACCGAAGAAGGTCTAGAACTGGTCTCCCACCTCTACATCACTCACCAAGGCGAGTTCGGCTCCGCTGAACACATCATTGAGAAGTCCATGAGGAATATAAGAGAGGAAGCCAAATGGTCTGCTGAGAACCTCCCAGTGATCGAAGCGTGGTTAGACAAGTACCTCGCTAATAGTGATGTGAAAGATGATCAGTTTTACAAGAATTAATTGATTTGATTTATTAATGTATTGTTTTAATATTATTTATATTGCTAGTAGATTTGCGTTTTATTTAAATCCATATTGAATATGATAATTTTATTAAATGTCAATAAAAATAAATAACTCCAACTCGCAATTGGACAGTGTGGTAGACTCAAGGAACTCCCTCATTACGGGAGGAGACTCTTGTTCCACAGTAATGGGTTAAAAATAATTGATGCCGATGATGATAATTGTCTTTTTTGCCACTTCTTAATAACTTTCAAGACTCTTGCTTTATACTACTAACGCCATCTAGTAACTAGTTGTTAAACTTCAACCATGGTCGAAATAAATCTATAGATTTCTGATAAAATAACGTTATTATTATGCAACGAAACCATTTGTTTACATTTTCAGTTTAGTGAGATACTAATTAATATGTACTTTAAAATAAAGTTTTGATTTGAGTACAATCAATGACCTGTCATTGATAACATTATTTCATAGAAATCACAATGATCAAGGTTTTAGAGATAACCTTTACTTAGGTTTAGTTCACACAGCAATACAAGTATAGTTAAGATACTTACGACAGTTTGGCGCTTAAAAGGCGCTTTAGACTAACTACTAAATTTTGTACTTTTATACTAAGTAACCGACTAATGATCATGAAATCCCGGGTTCGAATCCCGGCTTGAGCAAAGTGATATTGATCTTTTCTTATCTCAATATGTTTGAAATATGGTTATGTGCCCGGTAATTGTCAAATAAGCTCACCCCTATTACATGGGACTAACATTGTTCATAGCGAAACGTGGGTGTATTTCATACACCTCTGCCTAAGACTTCTGGTGATCATGATACTATGTATGTATAAAAACAATCTTATCACATTTCCAGTAAGCGAAGAAGTAACACTGCTCATACTAAGCTCTTCTTATATAAATTCTAATCTCAATAAGAACAAAATCCTCAAGAAAGTCAACATTATGAATAACATTCTTACCTCACTCAAATTTGAAACAAGTATTACGTCAAGTGTTTCAGATTATAAGTCCGTCTTTGAAATCAGAACTTGAATCCTTATGTGAGTACGACTTAAGTTTAAATGAACGAACCACACTCAGAGGGATTTCGACTTTAGTTATACAAAGATAAGGTATAAAATTGAATGGTGTAGTTATTCATATGTCTTGTATGGATGTTAAATATTCGCGAGTAGTTATCAAAGTTTGGATATTCGTTGGTTCAAGTTTGGCTGTGTTTAGTTTAGCAATATGCGAGGTCCAGTGAGTATAGCTTGTATGTTATGAATAAGCGTAAGCGATTTTGTTCTTAGCAAAGTTGTTTGTGCAACATTTTCAATTTTGTCTAATGCTGGGATTTTCACGGCTTTTGATTTTTAAGGTCTTGTAAAGGGTAAAATTAGGAGTCTAGGACTAATACTCCGCTGCCGGCGCGTTCGTCTTTCTGTCTGTTACCAGGCTTTATATTATAAACCGTGGTCGCTTATAACCTCATTACGTAAATATATATTTAAGGGGAGTTCCTTTAAAAGAAACGGCTTTTTACGACGTTTTGTCGATTGAATGACGACAATAGGGAGAGACTTAAAATGAGTACCTACTCACTAAATACTTTTTCTTATGCGTTGAGATCAATTGTCCATAGTTAAACGGAAACGATCCAACCCACACAGACGTAGTTTCGAGATATTTAACTTTTAAGTTCAGATCACTTTAACTTTGGGACTAACTCAGGACTATAACTTCATGGTGGGTTTAAATTTTACTTGGATTGTTTTCGTGATATTAAAATTTTAACTTCAAGGAGTGTTTTGGTATACATAACTCATTTTACCCATAGTGTGGGTTGGATCCTTTCCGTTTAACTATGGCCAATTTAGCTTCTGTACCTAAATAAAATCGTAAATAATAATGTCACATAGCAAATAGATAACAGTTGTTTTGTGTGTTAAAAACATAATAACTTTTTGTCCTTTACAACAGATAAGGCGCCCTATGTCAAGGCGTTCAAACATCTCATTTTCTCATTTGTTATTTCGATCTGCACAGCCTTCGAATTGGCTACCGGGGTGTTGGTTGGTTAGTACCAACTAGTTAGTACTAGTGGCGTTTACCACTTCGATAGTCAATGATATGATACTTATTAAGGTGATTCTCATGATGTATTGGACGCTGAAGAATTAGATTTTTGTCTTAACAAAATGCTGCAACAGTTTGTTTATCTTCCGAAAATAAAGTAAACCTTTACAGAGTCTTTGCATTCAGTTGCAATAACTTCAATTGCCACACCTAACAATTGCCTACGTAAGTAGAAATATATTTTATACTAGCTGACCCGCGCAACTTCGCTTGCGTCACATAAGAGAGAATGAATCAAAATTTTCCCCGTTTTTGTGACATTTTTACTGCTGCTCTGCTTCTATTGGTCGTAGCGTGATGATATATAGCCTATAGCATTCCTCGATAAATGGGCTATCTAACACTGAAAGATTTTTTCCAATTGGACCAGTAGTTCCTGAGATTAGCGCGTTCAAACAAACACACAAACAAACTCTTCAGCTTTATAATATTAGTACAGATACTGGTCCCTTCTTCTGTGCCAAATAAATGACCTTATTTTTTCCTTACACTGTTGTTTATTGATCAAGTTTCCAAGAAGATATGTACGTAAATATAATAATGAAAGATAATTATAAAGTGTTACGTCCCAACGTCCCGGAGTTATCGCTGTGACATTACCTTGCTGATACACTGTATGGAATGACGGCCAATTGTTCCGCCAACTTATTTTATACAATGTCAGTTCAGTTTGATTTTCGTGCTGAAACTTGGTGTATTGTAAACTATGAAAGTATTATTGACAGGAGTTATATGTTTGTCTTTGATTTGCTTTGAGTTTTTCATAAGTAACTCATATTTACGTGGCAAAAATATTACATACATTTTACTATTGAAGCAAGATTTTAAGATTTGATCCAAGAGTACCAAAAACTAAACTTATTAACTCTCTATATTATAGAGAAACTAAACTTACTTATAAGATTTATACATCAGTTTAGTTTTTGATTCTTGGTCTTAAGTGATTCACAGAACTCCATACTTCTATACACACTGCGATAGTCTCTGTCTGTCAAGCATGCAGTTAAATCAACGAACCAGTTTTTCACATGTAATTCGTGAAAAATCCGGGCACACTGAAAAACTTATTTTACCGTATAACTCGTCCTCGTCGGTTGGCTAGCCGTTCTTACAAGCAGTGTGTATCTTATAATTAGTGACAGTAGCCGTCTCGCGATTATTAGAGTCAGCGAGATTTACAAGCCGGCGGAGTGCTCTGTGTCACAAAATGCGTCGCTGCGTGCTTTTAATCGGTGAGTTTATTATGTTCTAATGAGCTCTTTAACATCTACTGTTTTCGTGTACTGTAGAAGACAGCTCAGAGTTTTTAAAAGTTGACAAGCTGTAAAAGTGTTTAAGAATACTTTTATATTAAGAATAAAACTTAACAGGTTACCTACGGCAGTTTTTTTATAATGGTCCTTTATAGAACTTTACCAGCTAGTTTTAATAAGCTAACTAGACATTTTCTGTAAGTTAATTGAAACAAAGGTAACGGTTGCTTAACAATGCTTAACTATAGTGTCCCTTAGCTTGTGACACAGGCTCGTCATTTAAAGTTGATACTAAATGTTCACTTATAGTTGATACTAAATTAATGTACCCATAGATTATTTGGGCCTTTCATTCAGTTCATATTATGTGCTTTCGATTTTGTCTAATATGTGCATTTTATACTCTATTAATTAACAATAAATAGAATAATGTGTACATATATTAAGTAAGTCAAATACTTAAAGTAAATAAAGATTATTGCTAAAGGTAGATAAGTTTTGTGAGCATTACATCATAAACTAACATTGAAGTGCTACTTGTTATTATCAACTTAACTATTTATTTTTTAACTTTTGTAAGACTACGGAATACATAATAACTACATAGTATGTTAATGAAACAAAACATTGAGATAGTAGCGCGTATTCTTTTAAGTGATAAATGTTGTTTTAGTTCTCAAACTACAACATAGATGGCGTTGTTCGTATCTCGTGAGACAAAATTCACTATTTCAGATCAGTGTTTGTTTACTACCATTGACTAGCGATAACCAGCTAGTTTTCGACATAATTTGTATGAAAAATTGCACCCCTAGCGAGTGCTGCAGGAACTAATTTTAGTACATTTAAATGTTAAACTCTCAATATTCGAAAGTAATCGAAAGTATGAGTAAGTTTTAATTTGACATAACTATTGTTGGATTCCAGAAGTCTGCGGGAGAGATCCTTGCCAAGCAAATAGACACCAACATAGGCTAAAAAATATTTTAAAAACCTTGTATTAACCATAATAATATTGCCTTTATCTCGAACCAAAATAAATAAATATTACAGAAGAAGATTTAGTCAGCTACATGAATATAAAACAACTCAGTAGAATCTCCAACTCGCAAACAGATTACATTTTCATAAGATTACTTATAAGCTAATATTTCTCAAGTCGATGTTTTCGCGATGCTAAGCCGATTGTTGACTGAGTCCTTTGAATATCAATGAGAAGTAAACAAACTTTTAAATAATTTATACAAACGGCTTTGCTCCTGCTGAAATATTTTATTTGAACTTAAAACTGTCGGAATGGTATTCAGATTCTTGTTGCTTTGAGGAGGTGAATTGAAGTACTTGTAGTTTGTAAAGTTGAATGATGTGTCAAATATTCCCTGCGCTCATAAGTTAATTAGAAATTAGATAAGTAAGATCCAGCGTGGTGGATTCAACGCCTAACTCCTTCCTCATTACGGGAGGAGACCCTTGCCCAGCATTGGGACTTTAATGGGTTAAATTTATTTATTTTTTATTAAGATCTAGCAACTGTAGCCAGGTAAAAATTATCTGAACCTCTCGGCACTGAGGTATTAATCAAATCGATGAGCAAATAGCACTTTTGCTACTTAAAGTAATAAATAAAATGTGGCGCTTCCACCATATCTACTTGCTTTCCGACGGCGATTTAGTCTTTATCTATCACAACAGAATATTTATTCGTCGAATAACTTAGAAATTCTATAAAATTATGCATGGAAACGAATAAAGTTAGAAAAAAATCTCTCAGAAGCTCAGAATCATAAATTCAAACCTCTGCTCCTATTACATTACAGTACTATCCCTACTGGCACTATCAGCCAGTCAGAAGCCTCGCAAGAGAGGCTCCTGCCCCCCTACACTACCAGTGGACATTTGCGACGCGGCGTGCGGACCACAGATACCGTGCGAAGACAACAAGCTGTGCTGTCCCACTGCGTGTGGAGGATCCATGTGTGTCGACCCTATGACGGAGAGGCATTTTGTTGATTATGGTGAGCATTTAAACTAGAAGTATGTTTAACTGGAAGTATTAATTCGATTCTATATAGAATTTCCTTGAATGACAATCGACTCATTTTAATATGCTATTTATGGATCTAGATTATTTTAGCTTCAGTTTCATTTGTTAAAATCTTATGTACAAAATGGGTCAGAATAAAATGATTTGTCAATTTATACTGTGAGTTGTTCAAAATTACTGATTGATCACCAAAGTAAAACTTGCTTTATAAAAAATATGTTCGTGAGTTTTTGTGTTTAAATAATTGAAATTTTTTTAATTAGAGGAATACCAACCAAGATCACTCAAGAAAAAAAAAATGCTGAATAGAGAAAAAAATGGATCATCGTAATCGACATTGTCTTATTCTTCACATCGTTCTTTCCACTTTCCCCTCTATTTCACCAAACTAACAGCTATCTCTCAAATTCCAGTGAAGCCCGGCAACTGCCCCGAATTTCCTCGCGGTGCATGGGTGTGCACCCACACCTGCACCAGCGACTCCGACTGTCCTCGGACCCTGAAGTGCTGCGCCAACAGATGTGGAGCTCAAACCTGCCAGAGACCCGAGACTGTACCTACTGCACCAACTGAATAAACTTTATACTTACAATTACGACTGTTTTTCTTTAAAGGGTAAAACCCTTTAAAGTAAAGAAGCCCTTAAGTTTTTGTCTTCTATTGCAGGGTGTTGAGTAATAAAAATTAAAAACAGGAACAATTTAACAATGCGGATTTTTAAGTATACTGAAAAAAAGTGTATTGAAAAAAAGTTAGTGATACCACCAAAATTCTTAAGCAATATAAGAATATTGAATTTTTACAGATAGTAGTTAAGTATATTGTATTTTTTGTAGTAATTGTTAGGTATCGGTAAATAAAAATCGCCTAAGGGATCCTACACACAATGCCGTCTGCCATGGCTGCCGGTGCACTATGCAGGTTACGCGGCTTGCCGGCATCATTTGTTCCTAACATTCGAGCGATTGATTCTAGCATTTGACAGCTCTGCACAGCATGTGTGTAGCAGCTTTAAAGCAGTTTTGTGTTGCTACGCAAACGATAATGTATAGTTTGTACACAGGTTCCTCACAGAATATAAATAATATCTATACTAATATTATGAAGCTGAAGAGTTTGTTTGCTTGTTTAAACGCGCTAATCTCAGGAACTACTGGTCGAATTTGAATAATTCTTTATCACCATGCTACGACCAACAGGAGCAGAGTAGATACCAAACCCCGTTTTTGTAAAAAATGTTACAAAAACGGGGAAAAATTTTGACCCATTCTTTCTTAGGTGACGCAAGCGAAGTTTCGCGGGTCAGCTAGTATGTATTTTATATTATTACCAAGCTTTACCACGACAAGATTTGCGTCTCTCCTTGGCCAGTATCATCTGCAAGGCTGCAGCCCCGAACTTAATCTACACAATAATTTCTCGTACATTTCCATTTGCCGTATAAAATATGAAAATGGTTTATTCTTACAAATACAGGGAGCTTTACGAGAATTATTATTGTGTATTGGCCGAAAGTTAAATTATAAAGTTAAGCCGGATTTATTCGGAATTTGGGGTGTTCAATCGTATTATAGGTTTTAGGTCTCCTCTTTGAATTGTCCGGATAAATTGTATGTGTAATATTTTATGTTGAGGCTTTGGTATGTTTTCGGTTATTTTAATACTGACCGCGGTGTCGTTTCGAATTATTTTTGATGCTTTATATTGAAGATTAGGGTTAAAGGTCAGACATTGTTATGTTTTGGCAATAGGGATGATGACTAATTTTGTTTTTTTAGTCCATATAGTAGATTGGGAAAAATAATTACACACGTATTAGTCATTTTTGTGTATAATCAAATTATTACCGCGAAACATTTAGTTGAAAAGTCGCATGACGTCACGTTAGAGTTTAAAATCTAGAAGAGCATGTAAACAAATTTAAAAAAAACTTTTCCTAATACCGCTCAGACCCTTTCTCCACAGCCTGTATGAGAGCCGCTTGGGTATCTTCAAGCGATGAAAAAAAACATTCTTTGGACATGACTTTTTATTTAGGTAGTGAAAACCAGTCACACTGGGCCCTATCGATGCTGTCGAAAGAATGGCCACAGATTTTGGCTAGTGTGTAGTTCAGGGAGTCACTTGATTTAAGTGAGGAGTGTGAGTCTCGTACATGATTGGTTGTTACTAATAGGAATGATAAGTTCTGGCTAGTGTTTGGTACCGTAAACAAGTATTTGAACACTGTTTTTATTTTTTCTGAAGGTACAAAGACCTAGCCTAGGTTAATAAACTAGCGATTAAAGCATTTCCTGTAGTTCTCGATCGCTTAAATATGTCATTTGGAACATTTTGAAACAGTCTTTCTATCGATTGGGTTTATGTTTCTGGGCCGTATTGGGCCTAACTATTCTAGTGCTTATAATCATGCCAAGATATGCCTGAAGAAAACTTAGCTATTAAAACAAATCACTATTCCCCGCGAGTCCCCTTCCATGCATTAGTCAGTTTTCGGGCACCTAGCGCGAAAAATTCTTCTTATGCAAAGCTACTCGTGCAAATTATCGAAAAAAGCTTCCTGAATGAATAACATTATATTTTAAATTTTCTTATACCTATTTCGCCTTTTTATTAAAATTGTATTTTTGCTAGTGCCACGTGCTCTTACGTTTAAATAAGGTCTGAGATCATACACAGGATTATTTCTTTATCTTCCCAAATATACACGTAATTGGAGCCACATAGCTTAGCTAGGTAGGTAAAATAAAATGGGTTTTTACCGTCGATTGGGTCGTCGTTCGCACAAGCAGTGCGTATCTCATAAAAGTGACAGTAGTCGTCTCGTTACTATTAAAGTAAGCGAGATTTACAAGCCGGCGGAGTGCTCTGTGTCACAAAATGCGTCGCTGCGTGCTTTTAATCGGTGAGTTTAGAACTGTTGGATAGGCGTTCAGATTCTTGTTGCTTTGAGGAGGTCAAATATAGATAGAGATTTATTATTATAGAGATATTTATTATTAGAGAGTGAATAATTTTTTTGTTGATTTCACTTTTATGTACAGTTGCTTACCGTTATATATTTTCAAATTATTATGATTTCTTGGTTAGAAATTATGTCTGTGAGTTAGTATTTAGTACCAACACCTGGGTTAAAAAAATGCATTGTAGCTGTATCTTGTTACTCTAAGCAACAATTAGCTACTGTGTACTATAGTAGGGGTATAATATTAATAAACTGCAGTTTGCTCAAACCGGCCGTAAGTTTCTTTTAAGATTCTTACAACTTTATTACAGATAACTATAATTATTGATAAAAATTTGGTGTAGGATCTGTCAAGGAGTTAATAGAAATTCATTAAATAAAGTTATCTCCTAACGATAAAATTCATCTGGAGTAAAGTAGAACCTCTTTAGCAGTTATATTCAATTAAAACTTCTTCAAAGGAAAATTTTACCAGTACTTCTTTAATTCCAGTACTATCCCTCGTGGCAGTATCAGCCAGTCAGAAGCCTCGCCAGACAGGCTCCTGCCCCGAAACATTACCAGTAGACATTTGCGGCGCGGCGTGTGGACCGCAGATACCGTGCAAAGACAACAAGCTGTGCTGTCCCACTGCATGTGGAAGATCCATGTGTGTCGATCCTATGACTGAGAGGCATTTAGTTGATTATGGTTAGTATTGACTGAACTAAAAGAATACTTAACCGGAAATCATAAGTAATTCGATTTCAAGTGTCCACAGACTGTCAAGTGGTAATGAGATGTTTAGGATGACCTTTGGATCGCCAAATTAGATTTTATTTGGAAATTTTAGTATTTATTTAAAACTTCAAATAATGTTTGTATAATGGCGGTCTTAACGCCAGTTTTCCTATTCTACCTTGGGGTGATGCAGTGATTCAATGCAGTAGGTGAATATAAAAAGGGATACCATTTAAATCAGGAATGTAAAAAAATTAGTTGCTGGTTACCTGAATGTTAAAAAATAAAAGTTATTAACAATGTCAAATTCTGTTCACTTACATCTTTCTCCATTTACTTCATCAAATTAACAGCTAAACCTTCAAATTCCAGTGAGGCTTGACAACGGCCCCAAGATTCCTCGCGGCGAATGGGAGAGTGGTACCCGCAACTGCACCAGCGACTCTGACTGCCCTTGGAGCCTGAAGTGCTGCAGTAATAGCTGTGGAGCTCAAACCTGCCAGAGACCTGAGACTACTCTCTGGCAGGTAAGTCCTCGTACGCCTACTGCACGAAATGGTAAACGTTGTTCTTAGAACGAAATAAAAGTTATTAACAGTGTCATATTCTGTTCACATACATTCTCCATTTACTTCATCAAATTACCAGCTTGTGGAGGAACGAGGTGTTATGTTCCTCCAACACAAAGGGAGGATCCTCCGACAAGGCGAGGTGATGATGCCTGGTGGGCCTAGGCCACCCAACTACTCTAGTCGGGAACTTGTAAACATAGAGAATTGCAGTGCAAACTTTGATAGCGCGACTCAGAACTTGTGACGTCAGTCACTCTGCGAGCTGGTGGTTGTGCGCTCGTTACATAAGATTTCGCTGTATGTAGCTATCCGCTAGATCACTCCCCCTCAGACCGAAGGTTGATCCTCTTCATCCTTCAGTCGGTGCTCGCCAGTGCCTGTGATGAGTTCTAGTTCTCCGACCAGGCGAGGTGATCATGCTTGGAGGGTCTAAGCTGCCCAACTGTTATATTCGGGAACTTGTATATATAGGGAGCTGCAGTGCAAACTTTGATAGCGCGATGTAGCTATCCGCTACAAGCTAAACTCTCAAATTCCAGAGAGGCCCGGCAACTGCCCCAAGATTCCTCGCGGTGGATGGGAGAGTGGTACCCACAACTGCACCAGCGACTCCGACTGCCCTTGGAGCCAGAAGTGCTGCGTCAACAACTGTGGAGCTCAAACCTGCCAGAGACCTGAGACTACTCTCTGGCAGGAAGGTCCTCGTACGCCTACTGAACGAGATGGTAAACGTTGTTCTTAGAACGAAATAAAAGTTTATTAACAATGTCATGTCATAGAGCAGTGATATCAGAGTGATTTTAGTTGGCACCTCCCACGCAAGTGGACGCAGGTTCGAATTCGAGGCAACACACCAATAGCTTTTCGAAGTTATGATGTGTGCATTAGAAATAATTATCACTTGCTCCACCGGTGGTGAAAAATATCGTGACTGAAACCTTGCATGGCTAAAATTGGTTTAATATTTTTTTAAGGGCTTGCAAAGTCCCCAACCCGCACTTGGCCAGCGTCGTGGACACAAGGCCTAACCTTTCCCCCTCGTTTGGGAGGAGACCATTGCCCTGCAGTGGGACAGTAATATAAAAAGAAAACAATGTCATATTCTGTTCACACACATTCTCCATTTACTTCACTAAATTATTAGTTCAACTCTCAAATTCCAGTGAGGCCTGGCAGCTGCCCCAAGATTCCTCGCAGCGAATGGGAAAGTGGTACCCACACCTGCACCAGCGACTCCGACTGCCCTTGGAGCCTGAAGTGCTGCGTCAACAACTGTGGAGCTCAAACCTGCCAGAGACCTGAGACTACTCTCTGGCAGGTAGGTCCTCGTACGCCTACTGCACGAAATGGTAAACGTTGTTCTAATGCTGGGGCCACATTAGCGGCCAACGTCCAATGCCCATTATCGCGGTAATTATCGCGATAATTTTTAACGCGCTAAAGTAGGTGGCTACACTTAATACGGCCAACGTGATTTGACGTTTGGCGATAAAACGGCGTAAAATTTACTTAACGGATAGATTTTTTAATTTTGTTTAAATGGGTTCTATAGTAACCCATCAGGCTTTCCTTCTTTTTTTTCATTTCTTCAATAGTTGTTTCAAAAGGTACTAATTCCATCAGTCGACGCCAAGCATCACTTTGCGATCCTCGATTCTTGTAACTTTTCAGTTTTGGATCCCACAAACATGGTTCTCTTTGCAGAAGCTCCAGAAACGCAATTACTTTCTCGTTACTCCACTCCATAGTATGTATTGCAAACACAAAACACGTGCGATCCCGTCGAGCTCCCGACGCACACTGACTGGCGTAGTGTGACCGCTTTATCGCATTAATTCTCGCGTTATTCTCTTTGATGTACCGCCACTTGAGTTATCGCCTAATGTCAAACGACAATGTAAATGCCGTTGTCAAATTATTGCGTTAAGTCGTGGCTACATCTACGGTTAACGTCCTTTAACGCGATAATTAATGGCATTTCCCGGTAGTGTGGCCCCAGCATTAGAACGAAATAAAAGTTATTGACAGTGTCATATTCTGTTCACATACATTCTCCATTTACTTCATCAAATTACCAGCTTGTGGAGGAACGAGGTGTTATGTTCCTCCAACACTAAGGGAATATCCTCCGACAAGGCGAGGTGATGATGCCTGGTGGGCCTAGGCCACCCAACTACTCTAGTCGGGAACTTGTATATATAGTGAATTGCAGTGCAAACTTTGATAGCGCGATCCAGAACTTGTGACGTCAGTCACTCTGAGAGCTGGTGGTTGTGCGCTCGTTACATTACATGTCGCTGTATGTAGCTATCCGCTAGATCACTCCCCCTCAGACCGAAGGTTGATCCTCTTCATCCTTCAGTCGGTGCTCGCCAGTGCCTGTGATGAGTTCTAGTTCTCCGACCAGGCGAGGTGATCATGCTTGGTGGGTCTAAGCTGCCCAACTGTTATATTCGGGAACTTGTATATATAGGGAGCTGCAGTGCAAACTTTGATAGCGCGATTTAGCTATCCGCTACAAGCTAAACTCTCAAATTCCAGTGAGGCCCGGCAACTGCCCCAAGATTCCTCGCGGTGGATGGGAGAGTGGTACCCACACCTGCACGAGTGACTCCGACTGCCCTTGGAGCCTGAAGTGCTGCACCAACAACTGTGGAGCTCAAACCTGCCAGAGACCTGAGACTACTCTCTGGCGTACAAGGACCTACCTAGGCCCTCGTACGCCTACTGAACGAAATGGTAAACGTTGTTCTTAGAACGAAATAAAAGTTTATTAACAATGTCATGTCATAGAGCAGTGATATCAGAGTGATTTAAGTTGGCACCTCCCACGCAAGTGGTCGCAGGTTCGAATCCGAGGCAACACACCAATGACTTTTCGAAGTTATGACGTGTGCATTACAAATAATTGTCACTTGCTCCAACGGTGAAGAAAATTATATTGAGAGGAAACCTTGCATGGCTAAGATTTGTTTAATACATTTATTAAGGGCATGCAAAGTCCCCAACCCGCACTTGGCCAGCGTGGTGGACTCAAGGCCTAACCCCTCCCCCTTTGTTTGGGAGGAGACCATTGCCCTGCAGTGGGACAGTAATCTATACTAATATTATAAAGCTAAAATGTTTGCTTGTTTGATTGCTTGTTTGTTTGTTTGTTTGTTTGAACGCGCTAATCGCAGGATCTACTGGTCCGATTTGAAAAATTATTTCAAGATTAGATAGTAAATTTATCGAGAAAGGTCTATAGGGTATAGGCAATATTTTATCACGCTACGACCAATAGGAGCAGAGTAACAGTAAAAATTGTAACAAAAACCGGAAAACTATGACCCATTCTATTTGTAACGCAAGCGAAGTTGCGCGGGTCAGCTAGTGGGTTATAAAAAAAAAACAATGTCATATTCTGTTCACATACATTCTCCATTTACTTCATCAAATTAACAGCTGAACTCTCAAATTCCAGTGAGGCCCGGCAGCTGCCCCAAGATTCCTCGCGGTGGATGGGAGAGTGGTACCCACACCTGCACCAGCGACTCCGACTGCCCTTGGAGCCAGAAGTGCTGCACCAACAGCTGTGGAGCTCTAACCTGCCAGAGACCTGAGACTACTCTCTGGCAGGTAGGTCCTCGTACGCCTACTGCACGAGATGGTAAACGTTGTTCTTAGAACGAAATAAAAGTTATTAACAGTGTCATATTCTGTTCACATACATTCTCCATTTACTTCATCAAATTACCAGCTTGTGGAGGAACGAGGTGTTATGTTCCTCCAACACCAAGGGAGGATCCTCCGACCAGGCGAGGTGATCATGCCTGATGGGCCTAGGCTGCCCAACTATTCTAGTCGGGAACCTGTATATATAGAGAATTGCAGTGAGAACTTGTGACGTCGGTCACTCTGCGAGCTGGTGGTTGTGCGCTCGTTACATTAGATGTCGCTGTATGTAGCTATCCGCTAGATCACTCCCCCTCAGACCGAAGGTTGATCCTCTTCATCCTTCAGTCGGTGCTCGCCAGTGCCTGTGATGAGTTCTAGTTCTCCGACCAAGCGAGGTGATCATGCTTGGTGGGTCTAAGCTGCCCAACTGTTATATTCGGAAACTTGTATATATAGTGAGCTGCAGTGCAAACTTTGATAGCGCGATTTAGCTATCCGCTACAAGCTAAACTCTCAAATTCCAGAGAGGCCCGGCAACTGCCCCAAGATTCCTCGCAGTGGATGGGACAGTGGTACCCACAACTGCACCAGCGACTCCGACTGCCCTTGGAGCCTGAAGTGCTGCGTCAACAACTGTGGAGCTCAAACCTGCCAGAGACCTGAGACTACTCTCTGGCAGGAAGGTCCTCGTACGCCTACTGAACGAGATGGTAATCGTTGTTCTTAGAACGAAATAAAAGTTATTAATAATGTCATGTCATAGAGCAGTGATATCAGAGTGGTTTAAGTTGGCACCTCCCACGCAAGTGGACGCAGGTTCGAATCCGAGGCAACACACCAATGGCTTTTCGAAGTAATGATGTGTGCATTAGAAATAATTATCACTTGCTCCACCGGTGGAGAAAAATATCGTAACGAAACCTTGCATGGCTAAAATTGGTTTAATTAATTTTTTAAGGGCTTGCAAAGTCCCCAACCCGCACTTGGCCAGCGTGGTGGACACAAGGCCTAACCCCTCCCCTTCGTTTGGGAGGAGACCATTGCCCGGCAGTGGGACAGTAATAGGTTATAAAAAAAAGTCATATCCTGTTCACACACATTCTCCATTTACTTCATCAAATTAACAGCTGAACCCTTAAAATTCCAGTGAGGCCTGGCAGCTGCCCCAAGATTCCTCGCGGTGGATGGGACAGTGGAACCCACACCTGCACCGGCGACTCCGACTGCCCTTGGAGCCTGAAGTGCTGCACCAATAGCTGTGGAGCTCAAACCTGCCAGAGACCTGAGACTACTCTCTGGCAGGAAGGTCCTCGTACGCCTACTGAACGAGATGGTAAACGTTGTTCTTAGAACAAAATAAAAGTTTATTAACAATGTCATGTCATAGAGCAGTGATATCAGAATGATTTAAGTTGGCACCTCCCACGCAAGTGGACGCAGGTTCGAATCCGAGGCAACACTAATGACTTTTCGAAGTTATGACGTGTGCATTAGAAATAATTATCACTTGCTCCACCGGTGTAGAAAAATATCATGAGGAAACCTTGCATGGCTAAAATTTTTTTAATACATTTATTAATGCAAAGTCCCCAACCCGCACTTGGCCAGCGTCGTGGACTCAAGGCCTAACCTTTCCCCCTCGTTTGGGAGGAGACCATTGCCCTGCAGTGGGACAGTAATATAAAAAGAAAACAATGTCATATTCTGTTCACACACATTCTCCTTTTACTTCATTAAATAATTAGTTCAACTCTCAAATTCCAGTGAGGCCTGGCAGCTGCCCCAAGATTCCTCGCGGTGGATGGGAGAGTGGTACCCACACCTGCACCAGCGACTCCGACTGTCCTTGGAGCCTGAAGTGCTGCGTCAACAACTGTGGAGCTCAAACCTGCCAGAGACCTGAGACTACTCTCTGGCAGGTAGGTCCTCGTACGCCTACTGCACGAAATGGTAAATGTTGTTCTTAGAACGAAATAAAAGTTATTGACAGTGTCATATTCTGTTCACGTACATTCTCCATTTACTTCATCAAATTACCAGCTTGTGGAGGAACGAGGTGTTATGTTCCTCCAACACTAAGTGAGTATCCTCCGACCAGGCGAGGTGATCATGCCTGGTGGGCCTAGGCTGCCCAACTACTCTAGTCGGGAACTTGTATATATAGAGAATTTCAGTGCGAACTTGTGACGTCGGTCACTCTGCGAGCTGGTGGTTGTGCGCTCGTTACATTAGATGTCGCTGTATGTATAATAGCTATCCGCGAGACCACTCCCCCTCAGACCGAAGGTTGACCCTCTTCATGTCAGTCGGTGCTCGCCAGTGCCAATGATGAGTTCCAGTGAGTCGGAACCTGAATTCTGCTAGTCCCAGTGAGTCGGAACTGTATGCCGCTAGTCCGAGTGAGTCGGAACTGTATGCCGCTAGTCCGAGTGAGTCGGAACTGTATGCCGCTAGTCCGAGTGTGTCGAAACAATGGGTGCGCTGTGCGGTGAAGTGTCCCCACTCCCCAGTGAGTCGGGGCGAGGTGTTGTCTGCAGTGAGTCGAGACGAAGCGTTAAAGATGCAGTGCCCTGGGTGCGTTAGAGTAGCGTGACGATGATGCCCAGGTTGGATCCCGCTGAGGCCGTAAGATATACCAGACATGTGCGTGAGCGACATGTTCGTGGAGTGCCTAGGCGAGGCCGAAGATGCTGGCTGGAGGTGTTGACTGCTGCTGTAGGAGTGAGGAGTGAAAGCTGCTTCCATTACGTCGGGGTTGCTAATGTTGAGGAACGTGGTGTTATTTTCCTCCAACACAAAGGGAGGATCCTCCGACCAGGTGAGGTGATCATGCTTGGTGGGTCTAAGCTGCCCAACTGTTATATTCGGGAACTTGTATATATAGGGAGCTGCAGTGCAAACTTTGATAGCGCGATTTAGCTATCCGCTACAAGCTAAACTCTCAAATTCCAGAGAGGCCCGGCAACTGCCCCAAGATTCCTCGCGGTGGATGGGAGAGTGGTACCCACAACTGCACCAGCGACTCCGACTGCCCTTGGAGCCAGAAGTGCTGCGTCAACAACTGTGGAGCTCAAACCTGCCAGAGACCTGAGACTACTCTCTGGCAGGAAGGTCCTCGTACGCCTACTGAACGAGATGGTAAACGTTGTTCTTAGAACGAAATAAAAGTTTATTAACAATGTCATGTCATAGAGCAGTGATATCAGAGTGATTTAAGTTGGCACCTCCCACGCAAGTGGACGCAGGTTCGAATCCGAGGCAACACACCAATAGCTTTTCGAAGTTATGATGTGTGCATTAGAAATAATTATCACTTGCTCCACCGGTGGAGAAAAATATCGTGACTGAAACCTTGCATGGCTAAAATTGGTTTAATAATTTTTTAAGGGCTTGCAAAGTCCCCAACCCGCACTTGGCCAGCGTCGTGGACACAAGGCCTAACCTTTCCCCCTCGTTTGGGAGGAGACCATTGCCCTGCAGTGGGACAGTAATATAAAAAGAAAACAATGTCATATTCTGTTCACACACATTCTCCATTTACTTCACTAAATTATTAGTTCAACTCTCAAATTCCAGTGAGGCCCGGCAGCTGCCCCAAGATTCCTCGCAGTGAATGGGAAAGTGGTACCCACACCTGCACCAGCGACTCCGACTGCCCTTGGAGCCTGAAGTGCTGCGTCAACAACTGTGGAGCTCAAACCTGCCAGAGACCTGAGACTACTCTCTGGCAGGTAGGTCCTCGTACGCCTACTGCACGAAATGGTAAATGTTGTTCTTAGAACGAAATAAAAGTTATTGACAGTGTCATATTCTGTTCACATACATTCTCCATTTACTTCATCAAATTACCAGCTTGTGGAGGAACGAGGTGTTATGTTTCTCCAACACCAAGGGAGGATCCTCCGACCAGGCGAGGTGATCATGCCTGGTGGGCCTAGGCTGCCCAACTACTCTAGTCGGAAACTTGTATATATAGAGAATTGCAGTGCGAACTTGTGACGTCGGTCACTCTGCGAGCTGGTGGTTGTGCGCTCGTTACATTAGATGTCGCTGTATGTAGCTATCCGCTAGATCACTCCCCCTCAGACCGAAGGTTGATCCTCTTCATCCTTCAGTCGGTGCTCGCCAGTGCCTGTGATGAGTTCTAGTTCTCCGACCAGGCGAGGTGATCATGCTTGGTGGGTCTAAGCTGCCCAACTGTTATATTCGGGAACTTGTATATATAGGGAGCTGCAGTGCAAACTTTCTTTCTTTTTTAAAAAGACAACTCCCGCACTAAGAATTGCTCTTGTGTCGCGGGGACTTTTACAAACATACAAACAACGGACACAAAGCACAACCAGACCCGAAACAATTATTTGTGGATCACACAAATAATTGCTCCGTGTTGGAATCGAACCCACGACCTCCCGTTGCAGTGGTATCGGCGTGGCGACCTAAACCACTGCGCCACGGAGCGCAGCTTTGATAGCGCGATGTAGCTATCCGCTACAAGCTAAACTCTCAAATTCCAGTGAGGCCCGGCAGCTGCCCCAAGATTCCTCGCAGTGGATGGAAGAGTGGTACCCACAACTGCACCAGCGACTCCGACTGCCCTTGGAGCCAGAAGTGCTGCGTCAACAACTGTGGAGCTCTAACCTGCCAGAGACCTGAGACTACTCTCTGGCAGGAAGGTTCTCGTACGCCTACTGAACGAGATGGTAAACGTTGTTCTTGGAACGAAATAAAGTTATTAACAATATCATGTCTGTTAAAACTCCTGTCCAATAAACCATAGCAATTGTGTTCCGACGTTAATTATTATAATTTTATAAGTACGACGGTACATGTAAATAACTTTATTAAAATACCATGTATCAAGTTGACACTTTAAAATCTACTGTTCAGCCATTACATTCATATCCACATTGCTGCCTTTTATTTAATTCTTCTACGGGAAGTAACCCCCCGAACAATATCATAAAGCAGTGATATCAGAGTGATTTAAGTTGGCACCTCCCACGCAAGTGGTCGCAGGTTCGAATCCGAGGCAACACACCAATGACTTTTCGAAGTTATGACGTGTGCATTACAAATAATTGTCACTTGCTCCAACGGTGAAGAAAATTATATTGAGAGGAAACCTTGCATGGCTAAAATTTGTTTAATACATTTATTAAGGGCATGCAAAGTCCCCAACCCGCACTTGGCCAGCGTGGTGGACTCAAGGCCTAACCACTCCCCCTCGTTTGGGAGGAGACCATTGCCCTGCAGTGGGACAGTAATCTATACTAATATTATAAAGCTGAGATGTTTGTTTGTTTGAACGCGCTAATCGCAGGATCTACTGGTCCGATTTGAAAAATTATTTCAAGATTAGATAGTCCATTTATCGAGGAAGGTTATAGGCAATATTTTATCACGCTACGACCAATAGGAGCAGAGTAACAGTAAAAATTGTAACAAAACCGGAAAACTATGACCCATTCTATTTGTAACGCAAGCGAAGTTGCGCGGGTCAGCTAGTGGGCTATAAAAAAAAAACAATGTCATATTCTGTTCACATACATTCTCCATTTACTTCATCAAATTAACAGCTGAACTCTCAAATTCCAGTGAGGCCCGGCAGCTGCCCCAAGATTCCTCGCGGTGGATGGGAGAGTGGTACCCACACCTGCACCAGCGACTCCGACTGCCCTTGGAGCCTGAAGTGCTGCGTCAACAACTGTGGAGCTCTAACCTGCCAGAGACCTGAGACTACTCTCTGGCAGGTAGGTCCTCGTACGTCTATTGGACGTCGTCGTTTGGAAGTTTGGAAGGAGACCATTGCCCTACAGTGGAACAGTAATCTATACTAATATTATAATCTATACTAATATAATAAAGCTGAAGAGTTTGTTTGTTTGTTTGAACGCGCTAATCTCAGGAACTACTGGTCCGATTTGAAAAATTCTTTCAGTGTTAGATAGCCCATTTATCGAGGAAGGCTATAGGCTATATATCATCACGCTACGACCAATAGGAGCAGAGCTGCAGTAAAAATGTTACAAAAACGAACAGTACGAAAATTTTGAGTCATTCTCTCTTATGTGACGCAAGCGAAGTTGCGCGGGTCAGCTAGTGGGTTATAAAAAAAAACAATGTCATATTCTGTTCACATACATTCTCCATTTACTTCATCAAATTAACAGCTGAACTCTCAAATTCCAGTGAGGCCCGGCAGCTGCCCCAAGATTCCTCGCGGTGGATGGGAGAGTGGTACCCACACCTGCACCAGCGACTCCGACTGCCCTTGGAGCCTGAAGTGCTGCGTCAACAACTGTGGAGCTCAAACCTGCCAGAGACCTGAGACTACTCTCTGGCAGGTAGGTACGCCTACTGCACGAACTGAATAAATGTGCTGAACTGCACGTTTGGTGCAGTGGTTTAGGAGATCACCTCGCCTCAACAAACATTGTGCCGCGTGTGGTGGGCTCGAAGCCCACCCGGGACAAATCTTTGTGTGATGAACACGAGTATTTGTTCTGAGCCTGGTTGTCAATTTATCAATATATATATGTATGTATATGTTACTGTAAAAGCCCGAACTGTGGTAAATCCTAAGATTTTTCGGTAAAACCTAAGATTTACCAACTCTCAATGGTAAAAGTCCGAACAAGCCAGAGTTAAAAAACTATGTTACGATATATAAAAAAATCCTCCTTCATAACTATGTTTATAACTATTTCACGGTATAATTATATACTGTGACATAGTTATAAAGAAGGTGTTTTGGGCAAAGCGACATGGGTAGGTTAGGTTAGAAGGCTAAGCCTACCTTAGCCTTCATGGTTTTTTTTTTTTAACCACTCAGAAGGAGGAGCCCCGCGAAGCGGGGCTCCGGCGACATCTCGACATCATCAAGTGAATATAGGTACAGTTCGAAATAAAAGAATTGTTCGGACTTTTACCATTGCGAGTTGGTAAATCTTAGGTTATACCGGAAAATCTTAGGATTCACCACCGTTCGGGCTTTTACAGTAACATATATATTTGGAGTATATTAGTATGTTTATCAGTTATTTGATTACCATAGTACAAGCTCTGCTTAGTTTGGAATCAAATGTGTGTGTCACCGTGTGTGAGTTGTTCAATAATATTTAATTTTTATTCTTAGAACTACCACTATTTTTCTTTATTTAGCACTTTATGTAGCAAACAAACATGATCGATGTATAATGGAATAGGGAAATTAATGCGAAAACTCATTTTATTTTAAAATGCCTGACCAGTCAGCCTGCGACCACGGCGAGTGTAACCTGCGCCGAAACGTTAGGCATTATAAGGTAAGCATGTTAGCGTTAATTCCCTTATTTTTTTACATTAAACATGCAACATGAGAGTTTAAAAGTTATAAACAAACATGATCATTAAAATTAGTAACACAAAGATACAGGCAGACTTGAGAAATGCAGGGTTTTAGGTATCTAATCTAAACGAAACCCCATTTAAATCCACAAATAAAATGAGTGATACCACCTAATTTCCTAAGCAAAGCAAGACTTCTTTTTTATTTCTTGAGATATTAGTAATGATATGTTTTTTGTAGTTATTGTAATCAGTAAATAAGGATCGCCTAAAGCAGTTCTCTGTTGCTACGCCAACGATAATGTATAGTTTATACACAGGTTAGTCACAGAATATATATGTCATATTTTATATTATGACCAAGCTTTACCACGACAAGATTTGCGTCTCTCCTTGGCCAGTATCATCTGCAAGGCTGCAGCCCCGAACTTAATCTACACAATAATTTCTCGTACATTTCCATTTGCCGTATAAAATATGAAAATGGTTTATTCGTACAAATACAGGGAGCTTTACGAGAATTATTATTGTGTATTGGCCGAAAGTTAAATTATAAAGTTAAGCCGGATTTATTCGGAATGTGGGGTGTTCAATCGCATTATAGGTTTTAGGTCTCCTCTTTGAATTGTCCGGATAAATTTTATTTGTAATATTTTATGTTGAGGCTTTGGTATGTTTTCGGTTATTTAATACTGACCGCGGTACTTTATATTAAAGATAAGGGTTAAAGGTCGAACATTGTTTTGTTGTAGTAATCTTTGTTGTAGTAGCAAGAGTTGTGCAGTTTTTATAATTATACACTTTTTGTATAGTTTAGTCCTTTATTGGGACTAACGTTATAAAAGGCGAAACGTGGATTTTTTTCATACAACAAATAACTCCAATACCCTCCGCAATTTTAACACTGCTTATGACCCGTAACGTCACTGTAGCTTGTATCTTTTAAGATAAGCCACGGAACGTACAAAAGGAAGCCATACTTCACCGTCTTACAGAATATGAAAGTCTTAAAAGCGTCCAAAAATCTCTCAACAAATTCCTAGTATCTTTTGAGCTGTATAGTCCATCACTATTCAATGCTGCATATTTCGACGTCAAAAGGAAAACTTTGCTTTTTGAATGTACTCTCACGGTAGAGTGCAGTTATGTTTAATGGAAGGACATAAAACGGAATTTGAGATAGCACGTGTTTTGTGAGAATAGGTGAGGGTGAGTATGCATTACCACTCTGCTATAAGGTAATAGAAATGAGAAGAATCGATAGCAATGCCGAGTGGTATATACCACTCACTTGTCTCCAACGCATGAGGTCGAGGGTTAAAACCATCATACAGACCTAAATATGTATGGCTTTCATAACGCTGGCCATACACGCTAGGTTTTGCAAGATGGTTTGAACCTTTCATGCATAATCAACAGGGAAATTCTAGCCTAAGCCCTGGGTACGACAAAACTTGGATGTGCCTTCCGATTATATAGGTAAGGTACTTATAAAATGCCTTCAATATGTCTAATTTTCCGTTGCAGATATCTGCGTAATCCGTTCACTAAAACACTCTCAAGAATTCTTTACAATAGTTTTTAAGCAATATTATGGCAGATATTTGGAAGATAAAAGATTAACCCCCAGTTTCTGAGTACATTCAGCGGTACTTTTGTATGAGTTTTAACGCTATTGAATAGACTAGTAGCTGACCCGCGCAACTTCGCTTGCGTCACATAAGAGAATGGGTCAAAATTTTCCCCGTTTTTGTAACGTTTTTTATTGCTACTCTGCTCCTATTGGTCGTTCCGTGATGATATATAGTCTATAGCCTTTTTCTATAATTGGTCTATCTAACACTGAAATATTTTTTCAAAACGGACCAGTAGTTCCTGAGATTAGCGCGTTCAAACAAACAAACAAACAAACTCTTCAGCTTTATAATATTAGTATAGATTAGTATAGACAAGCTGCCGCTAAATGTACCTTAGAAACCGTGGGTAAGGCTCGCACGACCATTATTGAGTACGTAAGGCCTTTGTCATTCCTAGAGAAGACCCTTGCTCACCAGTAAGACAGTAGGTTACCTTATTACATTCTAGACTGTCTGCCATATACTGAGTTAGGTCATGTAAAATATTTCACTAGCGCATGAACAAAGTTCAACTAGACGTCAAATACCGTTCAACTATGTAATGTTAGTTAAGTAACTATGACTGTTATATTTTTATCAACTTTTGATAAATTTGTTCATGAAATAAAATATGGTTTTAATTTGAATGCAGTATGCTTTATTTTTTCTTTTGAAAAAGTAAACGTAGTGCTGTGGTATTATTTCGTGATACTGAGTTTAAAAAAAAATGTTTTTGATCAGAAATTTCTCTCAGATATTTCTTATTCTTACTTAAAATTTACCTTTTATTACAATAATCTGAATAGGTTTGGATATAATATAGTTATTGGATGGTTGCAGTTTGTAATCCAATCTTACCGTTACCAGGTGCTAAACATAAAGCCCGCGTTAGTTCTGAATACAGACCTGGCCCTCGGAGTGAGACTGTTGCGCATTCTTCTTTACCTAAGTCTTAGGCCCGATTTTACCGTCGTCCAGTACCACCCAGTTTTTTTTCAAATATTTATCTGTTTAATACATTTATTGAGGGCATGCAAAGTCTCATACCCGCACTTGGGCAGCGTGATGGAGTCAAGGTCTAACCCCTCCCCCTCGTTTGGGAGGAGACCCTTACCCTGCTGAGAGACAGTAACGGGTTTAAAAAAAAAATTGGCATTAGAAAAATTGGCATTAGAAGACTTTAACACTTTTTTTTTCTCGCCATCAAACGTGTCAAAGTTTGGCGAGTTTACTTGCAATGAACACTAACTCTAATGTTTATTTGTACAAAATAAATGAAAAAAAAATATGTTAGAAAATCTTTCCATGCATAAAATTGGCATCTCCAATCCACGATATTTAATTCACAGACGCTACAGCGATATTACCAAGTGGTGAGTGAAGTATTAACGGGTTTAAGTGCACGCCAATTAAAGGGCTCACTCATTAGCTGAGGCACTGGGCCGGCGCTCAGGAATTTAATTAGGTGCGATCATGTTTGTATGTTACGTACGTGAGAATTACGATATGAGTGAGTAAATATTTGCAGGATCGAAATTAGGGAAATTACTACCTTTTGACGGATTTCGTACATGGTAAAGTTATTGAGAATTTTTTTTTTAAGATTGTTTAAATAAACAACTCCCGCACTAAGAATTGCTCTTGTGTCGCGGGGACTTATGCAAACATACAAACAACGGACACAAAGTACAACCAGTGGCGACCTGTGCCTCGATTCTCTTCTACTATCGACTACCGACAACCGAACTGTCATCGAGAAATTTTGTATGAAAATCTGATCAGCGCCTCTGACGGGTGTCGTAGGAAACATTTTGGCAGTACATTCGAAATGTCAAAATTCGATAGCTAGCCAGTTGTCGGTAGTAGATAGTGGTAGAGAATCGAGGTACAGTACCTCGCTGATCAGATTTTCATACAAAATTTCTCGATGACAGGTCGGTTGTCGGTAGCCGATAGTAGTAGAGAATCGAGCTACTGATCGTTATTTGGTGATGACCATTTTTTTTTTCTTCAGGAAAACGCATAACTGCTTGTCCCGCTCCAGGGAGGAATCGTGGGTCTGCCGGGCTCTCCCGCCGGCTAGATTTGGTGATGACCAAAATGACGACGGCTATAGTTGGTAGTGAAGATATTGATAACAACGTGTGCAAATCGTGCTTGCGCACGTTGCGAATTATTTCTTAATATAATATGTAGATTTAGATCGTAGTTGCACATGTGTTTTATTTATTAGCGGCCATGTAAGTCTTAGAATGCGTTGTCTTTTGTCTCTTTTCTTTTGTTTAGACAACTCTAAGAATTACTCTTGTGTCGCGGGGACTTTTACAAACATAGAAATAACGAACAAACACAACCAGACCCGAAACAATTATTTGTGGATCGCACAAATAATTGATCCGTGTGGGAATCGCACCCACGACCTCCCGACTCAGTGGTAGGGGCGTGGTGACCTAAACCACTGCGCCACGGAAGCAGTCATATTCATGTCAGTTGTCCAATGACACTGCTTCCACTGACGCGAGGTGGAGATTTCGGGTACTGTAATTGATTGATTCGCGGTCCGCTCTACTTCACTATACCCAACTCTGCCTTTGTGGGAATGCACCCTAAAACAAGACAGCTGTTATTATATCCATGCGTTTATGTTCTCTACAAGCAGATAACATAAAATAACCTAAAAAAAATAACTTACTTACCTTTGAAAGTATTTCTTTATAATTTAATGTAAGTAATACACGTTTTTATTATTCAAATTTCGACACGTGGGCCAAAGTTAATGGAAAATGCCAGTCACATAATTCAATCACTCCATATTCGGTTTGGATTTTAGGATTCGGCACCTGTAAAAACGAAGCCTTTATTCTGATGGGAGACTTTCTCTGCTTTTTATGAGTTTACTTCTGAATTTCTTGGAATAATATTAGGTTGGGGAAAAAGTATTTTCGCATTATAGTATGTATGAACTTGTAATAAAATCGATATTTGGGTACCTCACGAGCTCACTGAAAGAAACCTAATGAACCGTGTCCCCATTTGTGATTCTTGAAGCCAAAGAGATTTTATTACAAGTTCATATACTATAATGCGAAAAGACTTTTTCCCCGACCTAATATAAGACTGCCTCTATAACCTTGGGGGCTATCACGTACACTGTTTTCTCCCTTAGATTATAGTGATTAACTCGTTAAGTCAAAGAAACAATGTATGTCATAGTGGTTTTCAATTTGACGTATACTAGTTGTTAACGGAGATATATGATAAGCCCGCTGGACTAGCGGATAAGAGTGATTAAAGCGAGCGCCCGAGTTCGATTCTCAGATCAACTGCTATTAGTATTTTTCTAATTTAAAGAAAAAACTGCATTGTGGTTTTTAAATGTTTGTCAACTGTGATACGTGATAACCCCTCCAAAAGGAATCGCTCGTCATTTTACTCAACTTCTTAAAATGTTGAAATCAACGTGAAAAGACAGAAAAGTAGTCGTTTAACTAGATCTTCATCTCGCATTCTAAATTGTTTCAATTATTTATACTGATTCAATAATTTCAAAGAATCGCTACGACTGAGTTACATATTTATACAGAGTTAATACATATTACAGAGCCTACTATGATGACACTCGGAAAACAGATCACGTATATCATACCTTTGGGAACAAATGTAATATGTGCGAATTGGTATTAATATATTTCTCAGTTATTTTGTTTTGATTTGGGAGTAGAGTGCGAAAACCTTGCAGGCTTTACCTTAGCCATATTTGAATTAGGCACGGTTATAAAAAGGTAAAGACTACTCCATAGATGAAAATAAATTGTTGAACTTTGTTCCCATTTGCTAAAACCTTACGCCCCTGGCTCTACCCGAGGAAAAAGTACGTCATATCTTTTTTCGAGATGTGATCTTATCATTTAATATGACATTTTCCTAAAATCGGTTCAGTAATTTTCACGTGACAGCGCGACGAAAAACCCGTTTGTATCCATTTAAGGAATACTTTGCACTTTCATATTAACTGTCTGTTACTATTAAGCAATTTATATTTTGATACAAAGATAACAAGAATACTGAAACCTTAAATATTTATTCATTAATTTCAGGTCTAAACAATTTATGATTCATCTACGAGAGTCGATTTGTATTTATATTTGCAATTAAAGACGTTTATTGAAAAACTAGCTGACCCGCGCAACTACGCTTGCATTACATAAGCGTTAAAATTTTTCCCCGTTTTTGTAACATTTTTCACTGGTACTCTGCTCTTATTGGTAGTAGCGTGATGATATATAGCCCATAACCTTCCTCGATAAATAGACTATCTAACACTGAAAGAATTTTTCAAATCCGACCAGTGGTTCCTGAGATTAGCGCGGTCAAACAAACAAACTCTTCAGCTTTATAATATTTGTATAGAAGTATAGATTACAGTGATATATTGGGAGCCTATAAATAAATCATATTTTGTCATATCAATTATTTTATCTAGATAAAGATTAGAATAATAAATAAAGAGAGAATGGGATAGTAGATTTGAAATTGAGATCTATCATATTTAATCGTATAGGAGTTTAGCCAACTTTTAGTAAAGTTATTACACATGTTGGCCCAAAGAGTGTCTTAATACATTTTAAATCGAACCTATTACCTTTCCTAAAATGTTCTTTGTCTTTCATAATAATATTCGTTTTGAATAATAAATACAAAACAGTTTGAATTAGCACCTCTTTAATACAAATGGTAATTTAATTAATAAGTTGTTAGTAAGTTGTAAGAGGTAAACCTATAGACAAATTGAGAGCCTCCGTTTTTGATGTTGGTTGTCAATTAATGACATATTTGATCATTAATTCTCTCTGATCAACAACCTATATGTATTATGTCCGACCTAACACATTAAGCCGATTCAAGACCAGCCTACCCGCTACATTAATGCATTAATACGCAGCAAAATGTAAGCGCAAATAAAAAAACACATTAAACAAACAAATGAGAGTATTTTCCGTATAAAATTTTTCAGACGAATCAAAAGCGGGGCAATCTCGGAGGAAAGAAACGAATCGCCTTAATATATCATGTAGCCTCAATTACCCTCGGTATTAGGTGTTGCGGATAACGTGGACTAATGTATTGTACAAAGAATTCATCGTACGAACATGATGGATGGAATTGTGATGTAGTTTTGTGTTGAGGTACTGATGAAGAATGTGGACGAGGTATTTGCATGCGTTGAAGAATAATGTGGAGATGAATGAAGTAATAATCAGTTGTTGTGATATGTGTTTTGAAAGTAGGACCGAAGATAAATAAGTTCCAGGAATGCAACGATCTGGCACATGAGCACAACAATTCATATTTTAATTACAGTACAGAGACAAAATCGTTACGACTTCCAGTCTACTTGTAGCCAGTACACAGTAAGTAACGTACGCCGAAACGTCAAGCAAGCCATACACGTCCACACTCCACATTAATTTTAGATATAAAATTTTGTCATCGCTTTCGAAGATAATAGTAATGATTGGAAGTGTTGAACAAAAAAATTGTATACTAACCGAATTTAATTCTTCAAAATAGCTGACATTAATAATATATAAGAAGTAGAAATAATTTCATTTCTCTGTATTAAATAACCTGTCTCTAAGCCCCCTTACGCACTAGCGGTTAACCGCGGGAGCGGCTAGCCGCGCGGTTGCAACTGCCTGACAAAATTGTTGGCGGTTATGTTGCGGTTCACAGGCGGTTGTATATTAAACTATAACCGCGCGGCTAGCCGCTCCCGCGGTTAACCGCTAGTGCGTAAGGGGGCTAAGACAGTATAAAAGGTTTAATAAATAGTTCTGCCAACATAATATGCAAAACAAACCCGTTTATTTTCAATTCGCTTTACAAAACCACGTCCATTTAAGACGGGGGTTTCTATTAAAAAAACTAAATCATCTATAAGTCTAGGCCGGCAGCATTCTTAATCAATTCTTAATTGGTAGCCTGCTCTCTCTCGCTTTTGACACAGTGTAGGTTAAACAGAGGACTAAGGTTCGAAATATGCAAGTTGTATTACCGTGCTATGTAGAGTTAGTAGTAACTAGTTATCGTATGATTATTCTGTCTGCATTGAGATCGTTTTCACCATTTTTGGATTAATAGCAAAGGACTTGGCCAATATCTGCCCCAGGCTGTACAGTGATAAAAGTTTTGTAATTATAATATAAAAAATAAATAAAAAATATTGAATAATTTCTTAGATTTCGTAGCAGTTCTGGAGAAAAGTTCATAAAATAAAAGGATTTAAACGAAGAGAGAAAGGATTTAAAGTTTATTGAAGTTTATGTCAATTAATCAATTTTATTGCCATGTAACATATATAAGAAATAATTCAAAATAGGGTTAAATATCAATTAAAAAAGCGTATTCCGTATTATTTTACAGCATTTATTGTATCGCTAACTTACTATAATTCATATTAATATTTCTTATTCAACTCTCCGTCATACAAACTCGATGTTAAATCAATGTAATGAACCAAAATCATTAAGAACATTTACGCTTAGGCATATTTTGATTCAATTAATGGCAACACAACACTCACTAAATTGTCAAAACTAAATTGACAAAAACTCGTCTCACGCGTCAGTTTGCGGCTGCTGTTGTTTCGTGATTTTTTGTGCAATTACTTTGTTTCACCTTTATTTTATAATGTTGTAGCCCTACGCGAGTGCTTCGCTACTCATAAACGGTGTTATTTATTTGGTTAAAATATACATACATTGATTGAGCTGTAATAAATTACAAAATTATGGTGACATCGGAGCTATTTTTTAACCTTCATAACTTTTGTCCAGATCTGCTTTGCTTTATGAACTTTTTTAATTCTTAATTTAGAAGGTCTTGAGTATCAATTATCATATATTTGATCTTTGTACATTCTGGGGCACAGCCTCATACATTTCTTGGCCATCTCCTTTGTCGGTTGTTTTCATAAATTTTTTGCAGAGTTTATCCCGTAGACACATTTATCTGACACTTGTTCATAAGGTGTTAAACAGGATTTTTTTAGGTTTTTGTGTTGTTTTAAGCAAATAATGTGTTTTTCTGGCTATTATAGATAAAAAGTGCAGTCGTATTCCTGTGTTTGTCAACTGGATAAGATTACTCCATAGCTTTATAAATAAAACTAAAACAATATTTCATAGGATTTCTAGGGAAAAAAGTAGTTCTATAAAATAGGAAAGGCAGAAAACTTAAGTAGAATGATTGATGATAGGTTTACTGGATTTAAATTTCCACTCTGTGTCACCAAATCGCATTCATTAATTTTAGATCGACCGTTGAAGTGTGAGGATCTAGGTCACACTTGACTCCGATTAGTTGAGCAAAAATAATGCCATCCCATTCCCACTAGTGGGAAAAAGTGAGAAAAAACTGCGATAGACTGATTGCTTTCCGAACAAAGCATAAGGCTCAAGAATCATAAGCTCTAAGGAGGTGCTATTCTTCGTAGGCCTAGATTTTTAATTGAATTATTAGTTCAGCTATTCATAGTCAACCGAAGCCGAATTAAAGTAAGCTTTAATTTAGATTTATACGTAGGTTATCGTTGATATTCACGTATTCCTTCACGATGGGATAAAATCATATTCAGTGAAATTTGAAAATTATTCTAGTACTTTATAACCTTAACGATTTTAGCAGGATTCGGTTTCATTCCAATGTTAATTAGTCCACAGTAAACGAAAAAAATGGTTTAGAGGGGTGGGACTGGTATAGAACTGAAAATTATTCGCCTCATGAACTGATTGCAAGTTATATTGTGATTTTCTCATGACTCCTATTTTGCAAACGGAAAAATAATATCACAAATAACTCTACTAAAACATTTCTACAGAAAAAGATATTACTGTTTCCGTCTAAGCGTCCACCCTCCATTAACAAAGTACAAATAAACCAGTCCACTACTAAAATCCACGAACAATCGCATCACTCAAGCGACGTAAAAAATATGAGCGCTTGTAACGAAAGTCGTATTGTCGCAAAACTCTGTACTGAGCACAATGCGACACTATTGTCGCGATTATTGTCGGCCGGCGGACTGTTGTTGAATGGGCCGCTTTATAGCTACGGTTTTAATGAAAAATATCATGCTTGTGTACTATTTTTTGTAGCTTTTTGGTTTATTAAATTGCTGCGTCTAAATAGGTTTTGTTTGCGGTAGTTCTTTTTACTAGTTTTTTGGATATGTGCTCATTCTGTTGATGGTAAACGGTGATGTGAAATGTTATTTGGTTCATATTGAGTGAAATTAATTTTGCTGAGCGATTCTACGATTTAAAATGGATGACACAAATTATTGTTTTCAGATATCAGGTCGGGTTAAAGGGAATTGGTTTGCCAGTCGTAATTGGGCGTTATAATCATAATTTTGTAACCAGTAACTGCAAGAGTATCTACATAATTTCTGATTCAAAATAGAAGCGTTCAAATTTCGTTTAATGGTATACCATTAAACTGTTGCTGTAATTATATATAATTAATATATATACATATATATTTTATATATTATATAATAGATATTTACAGCATCAGTTATTATGAAAACTATTCACCTTACAGTATCATTAATAGACCGAAACCTTAGCCTTCAAATAAAAAATAATCCGCCATGTTTTATTCAATGAAAATGCCAACGCATTTTTTTATTTAATCACAGCGCTTCCCGCCTTTAAAACAAAATAAAATGCAAAAGTTTCCGTTCCATTCGGAGTGGTACTGGTGTAAATCGTTCAACATCGATCTGTATTAAACGTATTGGGTTTGTAATTGAGTGATATGTCTCGATTGAATTGTTACGATACGGGTTTAGTATTTTATTAAAAGGTTTTGTGAGGTTTAGGGTGATTGGTTGATAAGTGGTGACAAATTGGTGTCGATTTCCTTTTTAGAACTTCGTTTATTACGGACGTTTAGGTAGTACCTATGTATTATAAATTTTAGGTAACTATTGATGAGATAAATAACTCGGGAGATTTGTCGACTACGTAGCAAAAGTAAGCTTTAAATATTATTATGACCTTTGAAAGGGCTGTCTGCAAATAATATACTAACTACTTCTATGGTCACTTAGGTACTCTATTTTACACTACCTGCGTTTCACCTATATTGTTGACAGCTACTGTACCTCAAATTGATGGTCATTATTCAGTGCATCGCTGCTTTCACGTAACGTATAAATAATTATAATTTAGAAAGAAAACAACTACTTATTCCTAACCTGGATAAACGTATGGTGAATCATTTATCCCGTGAAATATTTTCGCGCAAAAAAAGCCGCAGTCCTAGTAAAATATAAATACATTTCTATTTATTTTGAAATCTTTCAGACCAGATGCAGATACGAGGACACAGTACAAAACTCCTTAATACGAACATAGTCCAACAAAAACATACCAACGACATCAGCACAACTTTTTATCTGTTTTATTCGGAGTGGTAGTCCGCAGTTATTTCCCGCCGCTGTTGACGGCTTTATTGCTAACGGAAACAGTTACCTGCCCTCCAAACGGTCTATTTTTAAAGATTTTCCTCTCCTACGCCTCGTAGTCCTTCTTTTTATGCTTTATCGTATAGTATCTAGTGTTGAGTTTTGATTTGAAAGGAACAAATCTGTACGAAGGTTTACATTTAATACTAAAAATATGCATGGGTATTGTAGAATATTATGTAAGGAACTTATTAATTAATTGGCCAGGGGGCGTATTTTCTAGTGTCCAGACAGCAATTTTGAATTATTCCGAAATGAACGTCTGTTTTAGGAAATTTCTAATGACGACCGCCCCGTACAAGTAAATAAATATAAAAAGTATTTACTGTGGGTACATAAAATAAAACAATGTTTACATATTTCTGTTGATTGCTATTTATTTTTATTTATGTACAGAATCGTCATTATCATCCAGTCTAGCGTAATTCACATTGTTTAGAATATTCCAAAATAATATTTTTATTTTGGAATATTCTAAATAATGAAACCTAAAATTTAGAAAATAAATCGACGATGAAATTCTTTATCGCGCTAAAACTATGTAAACGCGATACAGCATTATAAATATTGATACATAACATCTTTAAAACATCCCCACAATATTCCTATAACATTCCATCATTTTTCCTAGAATCCATACAAGGTTGATATTAATTGTTAGTTAATATCATCTAGGAACACGATACACGGGTATCACGTAAGCTATAGTAATTTCCTCCCCTGCCGTGTAAATTCAATATACGTTGAGTTAGTTGGTGTATCTTGATTCAGTTGCCGACAACTTGCGTGTTTACCTCTATATGTTGTTGTATAGGTGTATTTTGATTTACTACATACAAAATTCTGAAAATAATACGTGTTTGACGGCCTCTGAGGTAGTGTACCCAGCTGTTGATCATGAGGTCTCGGGTTTCTTTCCCGGGTTGGGCTACTATTGGTATTTTCTAATCTATCTATCTACTGGAATATTTCCAGAGTAAAAACTATCCTATGTCCTTTTTCAGGTCTCAAACTTGGGTATAAAAATGTTATCAAAATGGGTGATTTAGACATAAAGAGATAGAAAGACTTTCGCTTTTATAACATTAATAGGGAAGAAGGAATCTGTGTCTATTGCTGTTTTCCAGGTACGTTTTCAAACTCCAGACTATTATTGAGATTTATTCTATAATAGCTTTAAAAAGACCTATATAACCTGAGACCTCACTATCAGCACAGCACAGCAACATTATCAACTACGCCATAGAGGAATACAGTATTTGCGTAAAATAATACCACACAACTTCAAACTCTCGCGTTTGTATAGTAGGCTTTGTTTAGACAAAAACTGTTGCATCATTCCATCATAGTTCAAAAAATCGTTCACTAAAGCATACCTCATAACAGGAGAGGCTGTAAAACTATTTAGCCAGCGATTTAATAGTGCATCGGGGAGGTTTAAAAGCGTAGTACGAACAATGTCATGGGTACTGTGCAGCTTAATCGATGTAGATGGGTCACCTACGCTACCGGCGCGCACTGGGTTTTAGAGGCTTGGTGGAAGTGAGAGGAGGAAGCGGGAGGTTTTTAATGTATAATAGAATACGGTAATTAACGCGAACACGCATTTTACTTTATAATGCCTAACGTTTCGGCGCAGGTTGCACTCGCCGTGGTCGCAGGCTGACTGTTCGCGTTAATTCCCGTATTCTATTATACATTAAACATGCAACGCGAGAGTTTAAAAGTTCGGGAGGTTTTTGTTAAATTTTAAGTTAATTTTATTACTGTTGCACTACAGAGTCCTTCTTAGGAGGCGAAAGTAGTAAACTTTGGTTTAAATTGTATTGTAAAAAAGAGAATATTGACGACGGCTTTTATCTAAAAATGATTCTTATTTAATTAATGATTCAGATTTTTTATCTTGTGAATTATTTTGTTTACATCTATTTCTGTGTCTAGGACCGCGTTAGTAGTTGTGGCTAAGATTGTCATCGAAAATTTAACATAGCGAAAAATTTCACGTATAAAATGGTAGAGTAAACACATTCCACCTTACCTAAAGATACAGACTAAAATAAGGATGACGCTGTTACATAATAATGAAGTATTCTTCTTTAAGCACATTATTCTTTACACGCTTTATTTTAATAAGCTCGCTAGTCGCTCATATCTTGTAATGACAACAAACGCTCGGCTGGTATGTAGGGCGGGTTTGCGTTATTTTGGTTCGCGTACACCCGCGCGCTCGCCGGCGTGAAGGCAATTGCGCAAATACGGATCGGCCTTACGCTACGATTGCCTTACAAAATGTGCCGATTGGAATTTTTACAGCTAAAGTCGCCAGTTATTGAACGTAGCTGGTATACTGGTTATGGCTACACTAATAACTTCGTGTTTGATTTGAAACTGTATGAATGATTGGATGAATGGATTGGCACAGATATTTGAGATAGTTTATGCTTTTTGATTTTCTGTTGTTGATTGTATAGTGTGATCCACTACGAGTCGAAGTGCAGCTTGTTCTTATTTAATAAAAGTGGGTGTGTTATCACGATTTGGGTATAATGTTTCTTTGTAATATTTCAGCAAAGCTCTACATTTCGTCTATATTTTATAACATTTTTATTTTTTTGTAATAAATAAAAGCTGAAGTCAAACTTTACACAAAATCTTTGACTATTTTTCGTTATATTGACGTGGGAAAATATTTTTTTCTTAAATCGTCAAGTTTTGTCGACAAATCCCTATTTGTTTTAACATAATAACGAATTTACACTATACAGTTAATCATAATAAAAAAATAACTTAATCTAAAATAAATCCCTTGCTGAACATTCATGACGAAACGGTCATTTTCAAAATTAATTTTAGTATCCAAATCTGTTTTAGCTCATTCATAAACCCATAACTAATATCCATAATACCACAAAGCTCACCTGTATCTGAATGCAAGTGTAATAACATACAATAATTGCTTACTCCTCAATATTAATGACCAGCCAACAGACAATTAGTCCTGTAATAGTAATACTACTAAGTCATGCAAATTGTCCAGTTTGTGCACGGTTGCATGAGCTTGATTGAAGCCATTCCTTTGTCTTTAAAGAAGGTGGGTTAATAGGATGTAATGTTTGATTGGTCAGTTTAGAATCAACTTTTGTCCATAGTGTTACTTATTTATGAAGGTTCATTTTCAGCCTTACTGAATACTTGCTTGTGGCATTTCAGATAGAGACTTGTGTCCAGCCTTCGGAAAGTAATAGGTTAAATATTTGTTAGTTAAAATTATTCGATATTCCGATGTTTCGAGTTCTAAAGTATCGAAAGATTCAAGATAGTGTATTGTAACCGTGCAGTCATGTGACGTATATTTTAAAATTGGCTTTACATAGCTCCCAGTGGATTTTTATATTAGTTTCGCGTGATATCTTTATTACCCATAAAGTCAATTACCAAAGAAAGAAGCGATAGTAAACATTTCTTTTTACGTTTAAAACTACACTTCATCAAGTTGTTGTAATTTATTTAAATTCAAATGTGTTATAAAATACGTATTCACAATTAAGAGCAATAAGGCCAAGTTCGGTTAAGTATCAGCTAAATTGTCAAATTGAATTTTGAAAATTTACCTAGCAGATAGGTTATCTGACACTGTCGTATATCGAATAAGTTTCCCTTATAAGCCGTGGCCTTGATTGCTACATCCTTATTTCCTAAACCACGGCAGTGCTTATTTCCCTACCTAATATTATCATTAAAATAAAACCTACTTCATCATTAACACTCGAGCAAGAATCCCGACTTGATGAACTGGAAATCCAATGATCAAATAATCAAAAATAACCTGTACAAAATTACATACGAATTTTCATAGGTGTTCATCCGATTGAAATTATTACCAAAATCGTGCTCCCGTATTCAATTTCCTTTCATGTCTAACCTATTTAAGGAAATAAATACCGCGCTATGTGATTTAAGGAAATAGGCTAATTTCCAAACTCATTATACACATATATTATACTGTGACGTGTTTCGTGACCAGTTATTGGAACGCGAAGGACCTTTTTGAAATTGCTGTGTTTTTAGGGTTACGCGCCCAAAGGGTAAATACCCTTTTCCGAAGACTACGCTGTATGTATGTCTGACTGTCTGTGTGGCTATGAATTGTGGTTAATTATGCAGTTGAAATTTTCACAGATGATGTATTTTTGTTGCAGTGACGTGTTTATATATAATTATACCTACGGATCCAGTTGTGCGCGAGTCCCACTCGCACTTTTCCATTTTATTTAAATTATGTTTTATTTTGTTAGGAACTTACAACGAAAAGCATGAGAGTTCACGTCGAATGAAAAAAATTGATCTTGGTCCTCCTATGTATATCGAAGACTAAAAATACAGGAAAATCAAGTTCAACGTTAAAGATGAATACGTATTGTTTATTAAAAACTCGAATTTATATGAACATGAACTCAATTTCATGAACGAAATAAAAGAAAAGTTCGAAAACATTGTTCAGTTTTTCAACCGTCTGTCAGCCAATCAATATAAGCGAATCAAACTAGCTTGAAGCATATTAGCGTAATATGAAAATTTCAAAATGCAAGATCAATTTGTGTGAGAACTTGCGTTCGTTGAACGCGCAACTTGCTCCTGGCCGAGTTTCTGTTCAACTCATTTAACTTGGCTCAGCCGAGTATCGATTGTAGTTGTTTTATTTATGCACTACCTTGCTTCCACGGTTTGTGCTTAAACGTCTGTATCTCCGGGACTGACGGAGTGATGTTGGGTAAAAAGTTGCAGTTCTATTGCTGCACTGTGACAGTTTTACTACAAACAACTTGTTTTTTTTTTATGCATGACTGAACCGCTGCTGAGCTTTAGTCTCCTCCTCAATGAAGTAAGGGTGAGGCCTTAAATTCGCCAAACTGGCCAAAAATCTAAGCCGTTTAAAAAATACCGACTTCAAAAGTTCCGTTTAGGGTTAACTCATACTAAGTTATTTTTTGCTCTCAAACAAACTCATCCTCAATTGATTTATTCAAACTTTTTTGGAGCACATACGCGTCAATATACAGCTAAATAAATGATATGTTAAAACCTGTTCAGTAGCTTTTTTATACGAACGAACAAACAAACATACAGTCAGACAAAAGAACAAAACATTTTCACAAACTTTAAACACCAATTCTACGAAAAATTCCGATTGACGGACAGACGTTTTTCAATTCACAATAAAGATGTTCCGAATGCTTTTTTTTAATAAAGAACCTGCTCCGTATTTCAAGTTGTGTAATGAAAGAACAGCTGAAAAAGAAAATGTTTAATTTTTCCTAGAACTGTACGAAATGCTTTGCTATGTTTTAACCGGAATAAACTTTTTGTTATAGTATTTTTATTGCTATGTATCCAATTATATAATAATTTGATAACATTAGTATATCGTTTTACTAAATAGTTTTTGTTTTAACGTACTTTTTCGTTAGTATAATTTCGGTGTTATAATTATTATTATGACATTGGAACACGATATCACATTCTTTTGAAATTTGGTACGGCATTACTTTTAAACTTTCGCGTTGCATGTTAATTACACTACAAATGGCAATTGTACCCTAAATTTAAGTCTCAGTCAAAACCAAGCATAGTCTTACGTATGCGTGCTAATAATTAGAATTGTATCCATCTAATAAAGGACAATTTCGGACATTGATGAATGAAGGCTGAATCCCTTGTCGTCACTATAAAAGAAAATATGCTTGCGGGCCAATGATGATGTTGACTTATAGTTTCCACTAGCTGACCCGCGCAACTTCGCTTGCGTGACATAGGAGAGAATGCCTCATAATTTTCCCCGTTTTGTCATATTTCTCGTTGCTACTCCGCTCCTATTGGTCGTAGCGTGATGATATATAGACAATAGCCTTCCTCAATAAATAGGCTATTTAACACTAAAATAATTTTTCACATCAGATCAGTAGTGCCTGAAATTAGCGCGTTCAAACAAACAAACAATCAAATAAACAAACTTCAGCTTTATAATATTAGTATAGATAAAGTAATGTTATCTATATTTTTTATCAAAAGCTTGGTAGTAGCTTAAAGAATGAAGTATAAAATATTAACGTGTAAAGGGCAAACCCTTTAAAATAAATTACATGGATTCCATTTCCTTATTTCATGCGTTCATTTCATGCACGATTTGAACAAAATTCGATCTCTTGATAATGTGAGCTGATTTTTCAGTTACCACGACATGAGGGGGATTTTCAAAATTAAGTAAAAGTATTACAAAGCAAGCGATAAAAAAATAGGTAACTAACATTGGTTTTAATCACGATTTGTGGTTTTTCAGAAAAGTGTTCCTACTTGAATCACGCTTAAGCCTCTTTGACAGCGGTGTTAGCGGTCACGGTAACTGGCCGTCAGCCAGTTGCGCGTACCGGCTGGTAAACAATCTGTGGCTTAAGTAATCTTTGGTATGGTTATTCCATAGATGGAAAGCCGTATTTGAACTTGTTGAATTGACAAGAATGGAGGACAGGTAGAAAAATTATCCCGGTTGTAATTGTCAATTAGGATAGCAGTTCCTAAGCTATGTCGATTACCTGTCGGGCGGTTTGAACAACATTAGCATTAGTTTCATCAGTTTGATTAATTTTTTGGTTTACCCGTGATACTGTGACAGAGAAACGGACAGACAAGCTCTACAAATATGCTATTCAAATTTAGCATATAAAAATTCATACCAAAAATAAAACGAATTTGTAAAATAGTTTGATGTCTTTATAATTGGTAGCTGCATATTTTATCTGATACCACTGAAACTGCCACTAAAATTAATATTCGTTTTAACAAAAACGTTTTATTCATGAATTGAATATAATTGATTTCAATTCATATTCGGATAGTTTGGGATATTTTTGATAAGTTTATTTTTCAGGAGCACAATGTTTTATCATAATCTGCTAGTAGATTTCTATCTAATTTCGGCATGAGACACTTGCCCCACAGTGGGACATTAATGTGTTGAATTTGTTTATATGTAATCGGATCTAAGTTTGGATTTGTGAGGGAACTAGGTTTACGGTAGTGTGATTCCCTATAGTCGGTACTGTGGAGTATCGATCGTGTGGCATTTAAAATGTACTGCAAAAATAGTTCCTACAGCCCTCACTAGAGGCGCCGATCAGTTTTTGATACAAAATTTCTCGATAGATTGTGGTAGAGAATCGGGCTACAATACCACGATTTTTTACAGTTCCACTGTCGATTATCGAAAGTTTGACATTTAAAATGCCAATATTTCATGTGACGGCCGCTAGAGGCGCTGATGAGATTATCAAACTACATTTCTCGATAGCTACCCGGTTACCGCTAGTCGACAGTGATGGAGAATCGCGCTAAGGTCACCTCCTGGAATGGAAAAATTTACAATGTATTATCAAATAAAGAAAAATACATTTGACTTGAAATTATAGCGGTTTAATCTACTTTTCAAATACAAACTTAACCAACAAAACAATAGTAATATTTGTTCTCTACATAATTTAAACATTAAATACATAAGTAATTACGTGGTAATGCGCTCTATTGGTCTAAGAACCTTAATGAGGGTTGTAGTAAACTCAAGTGGTTGTTAACTCTTATGTTTTGTGGCCTTGCGTGAAGAACAACTTAGAATTTGTAGTGGATGGAGGTGGTATAGTGAATTTCGATGGTTATTTATTTACGGCTCGCTTCTGAAATGTCAGTTGAAGAGTAAGGCTTAATTCTAGTGCTATTGCTATTATCGTACACTAGCTGACCCGCGCAACTTCGCTTGCGTCACACACATAAGAGAGATATATTTCTCGTTGCTACTCTGCCCCTATTGGTTGTAGCGTGATGATATATAGACTATAACCTTCCTCGATAAATCTAACACTGTAAGAATTTTTCAAATCGGACCAGTAATTCCTGAGATTAGCGCGTTCAAACAAACAAACAAACAAACAAACTCTTCAGCTTTATAATATTAGTATAGTATAGATGATTTGCAGTAACTGGTCTAGACACTATTGAGCGCTATAGAAAACTGATTTGGTTAAAGTCGACGGTATATTAGTTTCAGTGTTTACGAGTATGTACGAGTAAGCATTTTGCAGAAGGATCGCAAACTAGCATGTAAGCATATCGGAAAGAATTTTGAAAAGACCCCCTCATTATAATTAGAACCATGAGATTCGTAGTTGCTTTTTGCAGATTAGTTATCATATTTTATTCTTAACTACATGAAACACAAAGATAAAAATATAATAGTTTATTAAGTACTTTTCAAACATTTCTTACTTATAAAGTATTTTAAGGAAGTTTAGTTACCATCTGCTTTTCTTCCAAGTTCTACGGTAAATATTAAGGGGTAATATAACGAACAATAATATGATTACAGTTTAAACGTCGTCAAGGTCGAATCGTTTGACTTTGACGCCAATCGTTACAAAGTACTGCAAATGCGGTATTAAGTTGTACACAAATGGTAGGTTAAAAGGTTTGTTCTTGCTGCATAATAGGAAAATGACTGACTTTGTAGCGCGGTTGGGAGTGTATGCGACGGCCACAGAGACGTCTCGGGTTAGGTACCCGGGCCAAAGTGATGTTCAACAACAACAACAACAATGAAACAATCGTAATAACTCTTTGTAAGACTATGCGATCGGACTTCGTGATTTGCTGACTTGATATCATATTCTGAAGTTGCGTTCTTCTATTATTCAATTTCTGTAAATGCCCAGAGTGTGAAAGTTGTCTATATTTATCCTTGTTACAGCCTAGAACAATTAAAAATGACCCTTTATTCTATTTCTTTTAACTCAAACAGTAATCTTAAGTCATTGTTTTAACTACCCTTATTATTCATCGCGTATTCAACAAGCATAGCTTTCCAAAAAACAAAAAAACCCCTCAGAAAATAAATGTAAAAAATATGTAGATTTCACATAAAATATGCACCGCTGGTACTAGGAGGTCAGAAATTCGTGAAGCCTAAAATATATATGGAGGCCTTTTAATTTACATCGCTTATAAATCAGCCTGGGTTTTAAATTAGGGGCAAATTACATAAGTCTGGGAATTAATTAAGGCGGTGTACCATCTAGAATTACCCCTTTAGTGATGCTGCTTTGAATTAAATAATACAGGGAATTCCCACTAGTGGGAACAAGTTTCGACTAATTGGCACTATGATGCCTGTTCGTTAATGGATGCTATTCATGCTCTGTGTTGAATATTTCTTTTAAACTGCAGCTCATTATATCATTTGAGGTAAAACGTAGGCCGTGGTGAAGCGTTGGTGGAGTAAGGGTGGAGGTTTTGTGTTTCTTGAATATGAAATGCGTACCAAATGATAAAAATCTAATAACCATGTGATAGTTTTATACGGACATGAATACACATACAGTAGTCTATAAAATGACTTTTCCTAATTCCAGATGGATCATAACAACGGTTCAATTTTATTCTTAAATACGGACAGAAACATGATATTTATTAACTACAATTTTTAGCAGTTTCTTTTCTTGCTACCACGCTGCTCTGCAAGCATTGTAACTTACTAGTGATTTGTATGTTCGTCAGTCAAATATGTCCGAAATATAACGATTAAATGTATGAATGACTTGCACGATATTTCGACACAATCGCTCTGGCTTTACGATCTATAATTGACCCAATCCTTTATTAACCGTTCCATCCAAACCAGCGCAACCTAAGCCCCAATCTATTACGGTTTTCCAAACCAACAATGAAACCGTCTATCAACTCAATAAGCTGGTGTTTAATTGGCAAATAATTACTCGCCGGTGGTCGGCATCGGTCGGAGAGACCGCCAATTTGACGGCACGGCATACGGCGTTCGTTTGACGTGCATTTGCATCACAAAGCGGCGAGAATGACGTGCCGTGACGTGACGTGTTGAAAGGTAAACTGCCTGTGTTTTTAGCTGTTGCTTTGTAGGGTGTTGCTATTTTTGGTGCTTGTGATTTAAAGGATAATTTTGGCTTTGTGATTTGGTACTGAAATTGGTATCGGTGTGGGTTAATACTCTTGTTAGTCAAAAGTGGGTTAATACCCACTATTGGCTAACAGGTGACTTTGAATATATGTTTAAATCTGACATAGACGGCAATCAGTAAGGGTCATTATTTTGTCAATAAATAAACCAGTTAATTGATAAAAACTGAGTGATTTTAATCGTCACTAATATAGATGTCGTTTATTTTACAGAGGTTGGAATTATGGATAAGTGACGGGAAGCCTATCCGATAGATAAAGTGACAGCAAAGGTTTGAAAAACAAAAAAAATAATTTTCTTGATATATCGAGAAGTGGTGAAAGTGGGCGTAAGACTGTTTATTTATCGATTAAACAAAAATTATAGAATCTTACTAACATTAATCATATAAATAAATTGTAGTACCTTTAACAATGTACCTACTAAGTAGCGCGATTTGTACAGCCGGTACCTTCGAGCATCGAGAGTTTGACATTTAAAACGTATTGCAAAAATAGTTCCTACGACGTCCGCTAGAGGCGCTGATTATTCGACAGCTAGCAGGTTGTCAATAGTCAACAGTGGTAGAGAATTGCGCTACAGGATAATACAAACACGATATAATATAACTCTGTCAGTAGTATCTCTAGAACTAACAATAGTTATCAGGCGACACCTGCTCGAGCACTCTCGATACACAATGCGCTTCATCGATACTGCGAACACCCTTCAGGAATTACAGATATGTGCTAAGTAAATGTAAATTGATACGAACTATTGTGAACAATTCAGTTACTATCTATTATATTTTGTATACTTATTTTCCGTATATTTTTGACATGAGAGATAATTTCAGCACAACTCCAATTAAAATCTTCGCAAGATTTATTATAATCAGTTTAAAATGGATGTCGGTGTTATATTAAGAATTTACTGTTCAACGCGAAAGTTTAAATGTGTTATATAATCTTATGTATACCTTCTAATTCTTGACTGGACTTTGCAAACAAATGATGAGAACAATAAACTTGTTCTTTGAAGTTATTAGTAAAACTACTGAAACGATTATGTAACAATATTTTACTACTAGAAAGGTAACTTTTAGCTATTTTCTTAACGAAAAATAGATTAAGGATTGTTTTGTTAATACTAAGTTAAAAAATTGGTCCTATTATATGACTGATGTATGATTTACAAATCAATTTAACTAACAAGGAATTTATCCACCAACGACGATAAAAATGATTCTCCGAATAAAATTTATCTGATGAAAGAAAAATTGGTCTTAAAAATTCAATATCGTTCAATGGTTTATAGATCCAATAAAGAACTTTGAGGACATTAAATATCTCTCTATCTATACAAACTTTCATAATTATATTTTTAGTGTTACTTTGTACGAGACATTTGCCAACTGTCTATAAAATAAGGATACAATGTTGCAAAGATGATGGAAGTGAAAACGTTTAGTCGTAAAGAATTTAAGCAATAACTGCTTAAAGCGAAGCGGAAGAAATAGTACCCGCATTAAAAACTTAAAGTGAATGATATAATAGTTTTTAGAGTTCTGTACCCAAAGGGTAAAACTGGGACTTTATTACTAAGACTATGCTGTTAGAATGTTTGTCCGCCTGTTTGTCTGTTTGTCCGTCTCTTAAAGGTGATGTCCTGTGCTACAAATTTGATATTTTGACATTTTCATTTGTGTGCCAGCCCGATTGGCACTTGGCCGGTTTTTATCTATAGCATTTTTATAGATTTTAATTCTGTAATCCTAGATTTAAAGCCCCAAAAATTCCCCTTCTTATTCCTTTATTGCATTTAGCAGTTAGGATCTAACATAAAACGTTTTGTGATCATTGTATTTGCCAAAAAACATAAGGTTTACAAGATTAATCTTTTTCTGTGGCTAAAAAACAATAAACTAAATGTATATCGAGTATTAAAAAGGATTATGAATCGTCAGAATGCTAAGCACATAGCATTCGATGACAAATAACAGCCCTTAGCTCTTGTCAAATGAGCTACGTTCAGAGAAATACAATTTATTTTAGTGACATACTGCTGTTTGAAATGGAAAACCAAACGTTATGTATGTGCAGTTTACATTAATTTCTATACTATGTAGTAGGCACAATAAAAAAACATAAGGACAGGAAGTCGCCAATAAAAAAATCTAATAAAATAAAAGACACTTATGGAAGATATACCTATAAAATGACATATAAACAACTTCGCTTCAATTCTGGGCAACATAAAACTAAAAAATGTTAACACATCAACATTTTTTTTGGCAAACAGTTCTAATTTGTTAGTAAAACACAGCTGAATCAAAACTAAAATATTCCCTTTAATTCCTGAGCTAGAATCACTATAACATAACATCACACACCAGGAATCAGTTTGAACAGGAGCTTCGCAATCAATCAATATACGTAGCCGTGTCGTCGACGCTGTATTGGAGGCAAATGAAGAATGTGCAATATGTAGTGCATCCATCATTTAAGGCCACCTGAGTGCATGATACATCGGAAGTGCTATTTTAAGAGCAAAGTGAAAACAGAGACTTGCATAAACCGAAGCATAGGTAAACTAGTTTTCCATATATTTTTGAGGATGCTGCTCATTTGATCTACATTGATTTTTTCCCAATATTATAGTGATTAACAAGTTATGTGAAAGCAGCAATCTAATGATGTACCATCAATTTGACATACACTAGTTGTGTCAGTGTCGGTCAGCATACTGGAATGGTTCGATGAGGTGAATATAAAGATGAAAATGATGGTGATTTTTGGTATCAGCTCATACAGGGCTTAAAAGTGTCAGGGCTTGTTAAATTGTCATGTTATAAAATCGCATCAAAAAACAATGATGTAGCCAACATTACAAAACAAAAATCCAAAAATCATAATTGTTACAATATTCACTTACTTAACAGTCTGGGTTGAAAATCGAATAATAAATATTCAAAATTTCGAATTCCGAACCCAAGCCACATTGACAGTCACATTAATTATCGCTGCATTGCAAAGGTAATACTAACTTAACAATTTAACCCAATTTTTTTATTAAAAAAGTTGTATAATACAAACATCGGTGTATCACAAACGATTGTACAAAGCGTGGCAACAAAATGGCAGCTTCATTAAACGTATTAAGTCAACCGGCGGCGTTACGCGATTAGCTCTTACAATACAGTTATACATTTGTATTCTCACCGGCCCGCGTTTTACATAACTTTCATAATATATAGGGTTCTTTAAGTTGTTGTTAGGTTTAATAACATTCTACAGGCTAGTTATGTAGTACTAATTATAATTATGTGGATTTTATAGGAAAGAGTACATTGATGAATCAATACAGACCCATGTTTCAGATACTTGCAATACGCATATGTGTAAAAATACCTAAGAGTACATGGATAACTTCTAGTTTTGTGGAGCCTCGATTAATAGGTACATGGGTACTTTTGTTGAAAGAATCAAGTTAGAATCGAATAATTATTATTAGTTTATAGAATCAAACCAAGGTAACGTATTTTAATAAGTAATATAATTTGTATTTCGGTTCATTGACTCCTAAAATAAGCGCATTTCATCAAAATTAATACAATGGAAGGATTACCAAATTTTACTCTAAACTCGAGAAAAACAGTTCTTTTTAAATAGACCTGCAGCTAGATACATATTTCATACACTGCAAACAATTTAAATTTACTTTTGATAGTATAAACTCACTTCCACACATAATATCAACGTAATAGAGTATTACTTTTCAAGTGTGCCACAAAAGAGGTTGGTTTAAGAGCGGAAATAAGGAAAAACATTAGACCAATGGCTCTATTACCGCGAAAGCTTACCTTTTAGTTTTGTTCAAGAAAATATATAGTTTACTTTTACGTTTTATTATGAAAACTGAAGTAAACTCAGAGGCAATTATATTATGCTCGTTTAATAGTCCTTGCTCAATAACGGCAAAGGTATGAGATAGATTTATTATGATTCGATAGAGAGATGGGCTGTAGATGGAAAATACTATTCACTTAAAATGATACCTTATTGTTGAAAGGAAACGTGTTACTCTATATATCTTTATAATGAGTGCTACATTATGTCTAGCACCATTTTTATAATCAGAAAAAAAAACTTACATGAACAAAGAATGGAAGGCGATTTAATTAATAAAAATTGTAAGAATTCGATTCAGTTTCATGTCAGTAACATTTCATTTTATCAGACAGTTTCAATTAAACAGAAGTTTCGCAAAATAATTAAATAATAGCAACTATACCACATATAAAGTTCATGCTGATATGAAGTAAGAGAGCAAAAATCACGCATGCTCACATAATACATACAAGAAATCCTGCATTTTTTTCATAGCTGTAAGACCAGACTTTCTAGGCCTGAAACCACGGTAAAGTTCCAAAAATCTTTGTGTGTGTGTGAATATAGCAGCAATCAGCTTGACAGTTGCCTGTTGCTATGTTCAGACACACAGATTTATCTAATGCGTACAGTAGCTCGATTCTCTACTACTATCGACTACTGACAACCGACCTGTCATCGAGAAATTTTGTATAAAAATCTGATCAGCGCCTCTGACGGGCGTCGTAGGAACTATTTTAGCAATACATTTTGTGTCAAAATTCCGATACTCGACAGTACCGACTGTACAGAATCGCGCTACTGAATATTGCATAAAAACGTCCTTTATAGGAATCTCCATTCCGAGATTAAAATATTCGTTCATTCGAAAAGTGATATTCATTTTAAAACCATTCATTGAATCTCGAGTAGCTATTAAGAAAATTAATTATTTTCAAGAGTCTCAGTCAAAAATTCATTCAAAAACAGTAGTTAGCCATTGTAGGGAACAATGACGACAAACGAGCTATTTAAACGGCACTCGCTTCAAGTGTTTACCTAATCAAAGGAATAAAGATAAAATTAACTAGCTAAGTGACGCTTCTGAAGGAAAATGTGATTGTTATTTTTGGTTTTATTGGTCGAAAACAGCTTGAGGATTAGTTTCACAGTCTATATTTAGGTTAGTGTCTACCTAACCTATTTGCTAAATAAAGTAACAGCAAATGTATGAAAACAAATTTCATCTGATAGATATTAAGAAGTGCTGACACTGAATTACCAAAAGTAGCTACGGGCAAATTTTCTATTAATCATCCGTCCAAATGTAATTATTATTTATAATTATTTATTTTATTTGTTTATTTACCAATTTTTTTATTGCTTACCAAAATTCTTGCTATTTGGAAAAACCAATGCTTAGAATAAAAAATATCTTAAAATCGTGTAATAAAAGTGCGGGTCGTTTCCCGCGTCACGCCCACCTAAACGACATAATTCGCCGGTCTCTTGCCACCGCGGGTGTTCCAGCTCTATTAGAACCCAATGGGCTGGCGCGCGACGATGGGAAGAGGCCGGACGGTATGTCGTTGTTGCCTTGGAGTATGGGCAGGCCCTTGGTTTGGGATGCAACCTGTGTCGACACCTTGGCGCCTTCCCATATTCCAGGTACGGTGGGCATTGCGGGCGCTGCTGCCGCATCAGCAGAAAACCTCAAGCGGCGCAAATATAGTAACATCATTGGTAATTACGTATTTGTGCCGTTTGGGGTTGAAACCTTAGGACCGTGGGGCCCGAGTGCTCGTAGTCTCTACCGAGAGATTGCGAAGCGTCTCGTCGATGCTACGCGTGACCAGAATGCTGGCCTTTACTTTGGTCAAAGAATTAGCATTGCCATCCAACGTGGCAATGCTGCCAGCATTCTGGGTACGTTACCAGTCGACGATGGTGAGGAGAAATTCTACGACGCGTGACGCACTCCTTTTGTATCCATATTTTATATTGTAAATATATTGTATAATTGTAAATATTTTGTTTTTCTAAATTATTTCTAGTTTAGTTTAGTTGTTAAAAGTTATTTATAGTTAAGTTTTATTCTAATAAATTTCTGTACATTTTAAATATTCAGATAAACAATAAAGCTTATGATATTATGCTTAGATTGCCTAAGCGGTACATACGCGATCATTCCTTCTGCGACACGTATTCTCATTTAAAACCAAATCGAGCATTTTATAATTACAGCTTCATTCCCTCGTATTCTCGATGGTCCCCACGACAATCGTTAAGTCTAATTAGAATTAACTTTTCAAGTAGCTTGACCATCTGAAAGACTGGACTGGATGGAGCAAACACATGCAAAAAAGAAAGAAAATCTAGATTTGTGTATATCTTCTTGCTTTTTTTATTGTTGAATACAGAATTGTTTTTTCAACTTATGCTATAGACACCAAAAGCTCGATTCTCTACTACTATCGATTACTGACAACCCACTTGTCATCGAGAAATTATGTACGAAAATCTGATCAGCGCCTCTAAAGCCACTGATCGACGGACGAGTAAGACCGCGGTTTTAAATACCGACGAACCTGGCTCGCGGCTCATTGGTGCTGATCGATTAGCAAGCAAAACAGTCGCAAACATGTCTTGTTCCGAGTCTGAAGCCTTGAAGCCGAGTAAAAAATATAGCACGACGACGAGCCGCGAGCCAGGCTCGGCGGTATTTAAAACCGTGGTTTTGCAATGATACACCGGCGAGCTTTACCGACGAGCCATAAAACCGCGGTCTTACTCGTCCGTCGATCAGTGGCTTAACGGGCGTCGTAGGAACTATTTTGGTAGTACATTCTAAATGTCAAACATTAATTACTCGACAGTACCGATTGTACAGAATCGCGGTACAAGAAACATTGTGCAAAAGTACTAATTTAACTTAAAATTGAAACGAACTGAATTCGCACAACCGTTAGGAAAGAAACTCCGTAAATTTTTATGACAAATGCTTAAAAAAGTCAGTTATTTTTTGGTTTGGCATTAAATCGCGGGCAGGTGCAGGCTCTGCCATTAGGTTGAGAGTCAATTAAGCCACTCCAAGCGCTCGAGTCTCGACTGGGATCTCATTACTGGCCAACTTACTGGTATTATTGCCATGAATTTGTTTGTTATGCTCAACTTTAAACGCTTAAGGGAAGGTTTGGTAACAATTCTTTAGGGATTTGATCGTTTGTTCTGGAATATTATGACGAAGGTTATCAAAAACATTATATAGAATAAAAGTATGAATGTGTTATGAGGATTGAACTGTGAGGCCAAAAACTTAAGTCCCGACAAGTACGGCCGACTTTCATGATAAGTGTAAAGAGCATTAGCTCTACTAGATGATGATTTGACACTAACCATTTCCACTGTCAAAAATGTGTGAAAACTTACTAGCAATCAGTTAACCAGTGCGTTTATTTGTACTCGTAGTCAAGTTCCAGAAATAACCAACGAGCATTGCTCAAGAGTAACTAAAATTGTATCAGCAGCATAAGCACTTTATAAAAATAAAACCTTAAAACTACTTTTATACTTCAATTTCTATTTAAATTTAACCATTTGAAACCGAGGTGGCATTCCGGCGAGGGTGGACAAAGAAAATACAAGTATATCACTTTTGAGCTTCTACTTCAATGAACACTCCAATACTTTACAAACGAAGATTTAAAATACGTTTGGTTTAAGTATTCATATTTTTTTAGAGAAGAACTTTATATGTATGCATATTTCATTTTCTCTTACTGCTGTACCTCGATTCTGTACCACTATCGACTACCGACAACCGGCTAGCTATCGAATTTTGACATTTAGAATGTACTGCCAAAATGTTTCCCACGACACCCGTCAGAGGCGCTGATCAGATTTTCATACAAAATATCTCGATGACAGTTCGGTTGTCGGCAGTCGATAATAGAAGAGAATCGAGGCACAGATTTTCATACAAAATTTCTCGATGACAGTTCGGTTGTCGGTAGTCGAGAGTAGTAGAGAATCGAGGCACTGGTTTTATTACTAACTTTAGTTAATGGAAATAAAGCATAGCTGTAAGTAAATGGCATAGTTTTTTTAGGTGCTTTTCTATTCTAAACTTATGATTGTACTTGAACTAAGTGCTTAAAACCGTTTTGAGGACGCATTGTATATTTTTGAGGTAAAAAACTATCAGTGTAGTATTAAGTAGATGACGACGTCTGGGACATAAAGAAAATAAAATAGAAATGGTTCCAAAAAACCTCTTTTTTATCTTTGAATTCTTAATATCAATAAAAACAAATAATTGGTTCAACTGTAATCGATTAACATCCATCAAAGTTAGTTATTTATTTCTAGTGTAAAAGAGTAATATAATTACATAAAATCATATTCTTTCGTGCATAATAGTAGTAGGAACTGTCAGTTCAATCATTATAACCTAGCTTTTAATCAAAACTATCTTGATGGTCTTGCGTGAAAGATCAACAAACTTATATACATAACTTATACATCTTCAGAAGCTTTTACCTCACTTAACTTATTTCTCACTCTCTACCATGAACCCAGCTACTTACAAACTACAAAACATTAGCCACAAAACCTGCATCAAAGTCCATCATCAAACAGCAAGCTAGAAGGTAAAGCACATTTGAGCTCCTGTGGGAACTCGGTGCAGCGCGATAAAAGTTTCCATTTGAACCGGAGATGCGTAACGAGCCCCTTCTTGGCGACTGAATGAAGGGCCTCTTTTCGTATTCATACGATCCCACGTGCTTCTATGGAATGGGAAGGGGGGAGGTGGAAGGTAGAAGCTTGGAGCGAGAAATGAAGCATGTGTAGAGTGCTTTTACGTATTAAATGTATGCAACTCCCTTTCTGTAAAGATATTGGACGAATTTGGAATTGGTGATTTATGGACATGATGTTTAGGGTAATAGAAAACTGATGAAATGTTGTACTTTAACTTAAAAACTTAAACTTAGTAATTTCTTGACCGGTGCAGGTTGCTGCTTTGAATAATTGAATTAATTTGGTGCTTGTTTGTTGGTATGTAATTGCATTACATATTTCTTTGTATGAATGCTAAAGAAATTAGCTATTATGTATACAAAGAGACACGAAAAATAATGATTGCTTATCTGTCTTGGGCCATGTCTCTTAAACTTGCAAATTATTCCTGACCGTTTCATAGGTCACAACCTACGTTATAACAAAATCATAAAACGATAACAATCTTAAAGCCTCGGTATTTCAAAAATATCGCGCAATATCCCGCAGGAAACCGAACTCGTGTTTGCTGTACATTGCTGTTTTATTCGATTTGTGTTTATCGCGTTGAGTTTAAAGGAAATTGCCGATATCCGCCCGTGGCTTGCGATGGCGTCGCTCTTAGCTTTTGCCCACGACCTCGAGCGAAGTATGAACAGAATGCAATCTCCCTAGCCACTGCTTCAAAGATAAAAAACTCCTCCTTCATACAACTTCTATTACAAGAACCATAAAGTCGAGTTTTGTTCGACTGCGGCGTCGAGAGAGTGATTTCGTTTGAGATTTTAAAATGTATGTTGTGAATAAAGGTTTTTTAGGTTATCAAATAGACAGTGGTTTATTGAACTGAGGTTTTTGATAGTTTTGGATTCTTGCTTTGAGATTGAACTTTTACAAAATAGAGTACTAGTCGTATGACAGCAGTTTTCTTTGGAACTTACCTCTAACGTTTCTATATTTGATATTGGAAAACCTTGGAGCACGAAAAAATGTTTACATTTCTTCATCCATTTATGTTATCATCCGAGTTTGTGTAGTTGTTTATTCCATTACCTAATATTGTAATTCATATGTATTTTTTTAAGACTGACGCATTCTTTTGTTATCAGCATTTATTTCTCAATAGTAGTTCGGACTTAGGTAACGTGTCCGTCGAATGGCAATATGTTTGCCCCCAATTACACGGTACTAACATAGTTAATGGCGAAACGTGGGTAAATTTCTTACACCTTTGCAGACACCTTTGGGTATAACAAGCGTGATATAATGTATGTATATAGTCATACTTTCTTTCCAATGGGGTACTGTACGACACATTTATATTTCCCCCAAATTTTCCGTAAAACTCTTGTCTCAAAAATATGATAAGCAAGTAATATTTATAATATATACGTCAATAAGTGTAGTAAGCTTGTACATGAGATTCCACTCAATATTCGCCGCATGCATACAAGTGGGCTGGGCTGTACTCGGAATGTGTATGGGTGGAACGTACTGTATGTTTTGTAAGGTTGTAATAGCTTAGGGAGATATTTTGTTTTAGGCTTGATGGGATTAGAAGAAACTTAGAAGTAGAGATACAAAACATCACTATATTTGGATCTATTATCATTGACAGTATTCTTATAGTGTGCGGCAGTAGTCTGAGATCTTTTATTTTAGAAATATACTCTCAGAGCGTGATATAACTTAGTGGTGGATCGATAATTATGGTTTTTGCAATTTCGATCGTTTATTTCAGACGTCTGCGTCCTTAGCGGAATGTTCAAAGTTGTCAAAAACCTAATATGACAGCAAGCAGGGGTCATTGATTTTATTCCAACACCAATAAATGTTTCTGTTGTTTGATATCGACTAAAACAGTGTCTGTTGTTTGGTTTTTTATAAAAATCTCCATGAAATAAAACAGATGTTTTAAAGTTTTTTATTAAACATCATTGAATAACTCACTCACGGTTATTTGATTCTAAACCATGGTATGATGATGATGTACTATGGTAACCAAATAAAATGAATATATCTACAATTCCATATCCAGTTGTATTCAGTCTTTGATATACGAATGAGTACGAATAAGCGCATTGGGTGTGCGATGCATTTGTGAACGCATGCACAGACTCGCAGCCTCGCAGCCTCGCGGCGTTGCCTCCATGTAATACTTACATGTTTCATATTTATATCACGTACTATATCTAGGTCAAGCTACTATTTTACACTTATTTTTATTTACAAGTTAATAGTTGTACGAATTTTTGTTGAAGAGACAGATGATCAGAGCAAGTCATAATCTTCAATATTTAATACATATTTGTATTTATACGTACATACCTACATAAAATCACTCTTTTTTTCATAGAGGTAGGCAGAGCAAAGAGCGCTACTTTTTACGATTGTAGTTGTATTTTTATACATAAGATATGCCATCCATGTATTCAGTAAAGAACAGAAGGTATAATATGTATTAACTTAAGGCATTCCATATTTTCGTTCGTCACAAAAAATATTATAGTACTTATTTGTTTTTTTTTCTTTCAGCTACATTACGTGATTACTATACAGCTGGTTCCTAAATTACGGTTTTATTTTTATCTTGATAACACAAAAGATCTTCTTCTAAGTTCAGAAGCTTAGATGCCTCTTAGTCGTCCAATAAAAACAGTCTAGAACCTTCCCACAACATCCAACCACACATGTAAGGGAGCATATCGAATAGGCTGAAACTTTAGTACACTGTTTTTCATTAGCCGAATTTTATTCCAAGTAGATCCCTAGGAGCGTAATCGTTAACAGTCCTAAGATTAAAAATACTGTAAAATTAAAATAAAAGAATAGAAAGTTATATTTAATGGCTATTTTGATAGGGCAGTGGTCAAGATGAAGACTGCCAGCAATAGTGCAATATGTAGACTGCTAGTTTTATGCCTAACCGAAAAAAGAACTTATGAATTCTTACAATAGTTTCTTGAGATTTGATTGCGATTGTCGTCAAATTTGATGTTTTTTAGAGTCTTACTAACTTTAGATTTATTATTAAGTTAGATTTATAGTTAGATTTATTAAGAAATAAAAAAAAAACAAAATCTAGTCCCTCTTAATGTAACAAAATATTCTTTTTTTTCTACTTACTACTGTCTCATAGCAGGGCAAGGGTCTCCTCCTAAACGAAGGAGTAGGGTTAGGCCTTGAATCCACAAAAAATACCGTGATATTTTTTTAAAATTGTTTTCAATATGAATCTAAAGGTCCCTTTATCCAGTAACATACCAACAACATGTTAGATGGCACTTAAGTCGCAATCAACAGGTTGATTGAGGCGCCTTAGGTGAACAGTTCCGACTCGATAAGGACATTGCTTGTTTGGTAAACACCTCGGGCTATTAGCGGGGATATTGACTGCTCACGGCTTGGAAGTCAATCAAGCGGAACGTAATCACTTGTACTTTTATCTTATGTTTTATGTTTAAATATAAATGAACATGTTTCTTTGGGAGAGAAAATAAAGACAGTTTTTTATATATTAAGTAGATCCATAGTTGTTAGGCTGAAGATTGAGCAGCGCCCCTAGCGGATTTGAAGGAACTATTTTTTTGCGACGAATGATTAAGTGTCATTGCTGTTACCTTATTTGACTATCGTCGGGCTTGTGAGTAATTAGCCTAAAATGAAATTATGTGACTTTGATTCTTAATAAGAAGTTAATTCCACTATTTATGTGAAAATTCTCATATTAGGTTGTCTGGCAACTTGCTAAAAATGCCGGATTAGAAACTTTGGTGTGTTTTGATTGGTAATAAAAAGTTATTCTTACTATTCCTAGTTACATAGTTGAGACACGGGTTTATATACCATAATCCTTTTTTACAAGTCAACTTTTTATCCAAGTCTTTACATCTTAAAAGCAAATTCGTGTTTTTTCACAAGACACGAGCCTACAACCATTCGGTATAAGATTTTATTGAAACTGTCTAGAATTCCTTTTCATAGAGTTCCGATACTGACACAAGATAAAAATGCCACAACATTGTTCGGGGGGCATAAATTCAGTGACATTGTTTCGAGAAAACCCAAACAGGTTTTGCGTGCCGACGTTACAAGGTCACGTTCAAGCATGTTAGGGCTGTCTGCTTTTTAAATTAGGAATGAGAAGACAGGATATATGGAGGGATGATACGAAAATGGGTTTCTTGAAGAAAAAAGTTTCGGTGTTGTTGTAGATTGTTATCTACGGAGTTTGGAGCTACAAACATTTGTTTATATACTATGTTGAATAGAGCTGTTTATTTATTACACTAGATTAGTTTACAAAATCATGTCTCTTAATGAAAACTTATATCTAAAAATCTGGAATTTTGCATTTCTCAGAACTAAATTGGACTTTAGTAAAACTTTAAAAACTTTATCTTGCTTTCTGAGGTCTGTTGGTGGTTGCCAGATGTCAGTATAAGTCGTTAGATGATACTATTTCAAAGTAATTAGCTTTTACCGCTAGTTAAGTTTGCTTTTGAGTAAGACAGGTATATGTTTAATTTCACTTCATATGTATTGTATGTACATACATACAATAAAACAGGGCTGTACCGATAAAAAGTATGTATAGTTTGTATATATATACATCCTTTTTATTGGTACAACCCTGTTTACGTCAGAAATCGAAGCCGAGGATTCGTAAACCGCAAATGCTATTGCGTTACCAGAACGTAAAGGTAAATATAAAATTACGAGTGTAATACTTGTTGAAAATTTCACCAAAACAATATTAGCTCTCTTTCGGGAATGGTCTCGGAAGTGATAAGTACATAAGTTGGTTGAACAACTGTTACCAGTTTTATCTAGTTTTTCTTTTATGTATTTTGTTTTTGACAATTTAGGTATTTTGAAGCAATATCATGTCTATTTGCCTATTTCAGGGTGACAAAGGTGAATGAAAAACATAAAGGTTTCGCTGTTTACAAAGTCCCTATGTAACACCGGGCGAGCGACGATGTATAACTTTGCACGTCCGTTACCAAATTGTTATTAGCGTTTTTCTTTAATTTTCGCATTGTATAGACACATACTTTATAGGAAATAAAGCAAATTTGAATAAACATATGCTTAATTAACGCGATTCGTAAGCGATTCCCGAAAGTGACTTTAAACTTCACACCCAGTAATCAAACCCGAGACCCCATAATCAACACTTCATAGTGTTAGTTATTGTTCTGACCATCAATAAATATTCACGTAATTTTATTCTATTTGTACGAGATATATGCCTAAACACCGCTCTATAAACTACTCTTCTACATGTCAAAGAGTTTCTTTATTGGTGCCAGTGGCTCCCTCACACGGAGGTGTCAACATCGTAGATATGCCGACACATATTTTGTTAAGCAAATATTTACTTAAGCGAAGTATTTTTGAAAGGTTGCTGTGATATGTGGTATCAGGTTAGAGAAAGTTTTTAGAAAACATATAAGAGTATACAATAATATAAGACCATGAGTATTCCTGCTTGTGCAATAGCATTTTAAATCATGTAATTAATATTATCAATGCGGAATTTTGTCTGTAAAGCTTTCGTGGTATAACCACTGGACCGATTTCGACGAACTTTAGCTTTAGCCATGTGTGATCAAGCTGATTTTTTTTCTAAGTCAAATCTTTTATTTTGCGAATAACTACACAGAAGTTGTTTTTTATTAATATTATTCGCCATCGCTCCCTAAAAGACTTAGATTGTAGATGATATTTTGTAAACGAGCGGAACCGCTCGTCAAATATATGTTTTGAAGATGTTACAGCGGCAGTGGTCATACAAATGGTATCCATTTTGGAAACTTTACTAATATGACTAATAACTTACTGATCAGTTTGATATACCCTATCAAATTGTTCCAGGAAAACAATTAATATAAACTAAAGGGTAAGTTGTGGTTATAATTGTTTAAATAACTTGGCTTCTAGAGGTTTCTTGACTTCGACTATCAAGTAATCTATACTAATATTATAAAGCTGAAGAGTTTGTTTGTTTGTTTGAACGCGCTAATCTCAGGAACTACTGGTCCGATTTGAAGAATTCTTTCAGTACTAGATAGCCCATTTATCGAGAAATGTTATAGGCTATATATCATACCGCTACGACCAATATATACACTACGACAAATAGGAGCAGAGTACCAGTAAAAAATATTACAAAAACGGGGAAAAATTTCACCCATTCTCTCTTATGTGACGCAAGCGAAGTTGCGCGGGTCAGCTAGTTTATGCGATAATAATAAAGCCACTGTCTACACGTGTCAGGTTAATCGTGTATCGTATCGAGTCAATCAATCGCTGTGTATCAACAGCTTAAAGGTAGTTCTGAGAGTGTTTGATTGAACGAAACGTAATCAATATTATCGTAATAAGTAAAGCGTTCTTCTGACTACAGATTTTTTATCATCATGGTTTTATTATCATATTTGAACTGCGTAATGTGGCCATTTATGAATTGATAAAATCATATTTTCTTCTGAAATTCTTGGTCTTTGGAGAAATATCTTAGTTTCATAGATATACTATTGTCCCGCTGCTGGGCAAGGGTCTTGTTAATTATGTTAACAGTTATTAAAATAACGATTGAAATATAAATGTGTTTTAAAATTTTAAGTATTATCTTAATATACATTATTTGAAAGTGTGGTGGACAGTCACCAAATAATAAAATCATCTTGAGAATGTAACACATATTATTGTTTTATCTTTGGAAAAACAAACTAATATGTGTTGAATACTTATATGTGTTCAACTGAGGTTGTATTCATTATTAGGACTTTAAAGTGTAGGCTCAAAGTTTATCGGTTAAGAGATTCATGAAAATATTTGCAGCACAACTTCAGAAGCTGCGGTCGTTGCGGTGTGTACCACAATAGTATTAAAGTTAAGCTGGGCGTGGTACAAGTTGAGACAAATTTATAGTGAGAGATAAATTACTAGCGTTTTTGAGTGAAGTATCACTCAAAAATCTTTAACTTGGTTTGTTATTATTATCTCTAAGCTGTATGATTGTATATAACCAAGAAGAATGCATGTGAATAAAGCAAAGGAAGTGTATTGAGTAAGAAGTGGCGTTTTCTAGTCTCTGCCTACCTCTATGGGCTCTATGGGAAGAAGGCGTCATCTTATGTTTGTATATTCCAAACTGTTTTCATGTCTCTTCAATAAATTTATGCTACAAGACACTTAATTTTATTTCTAATAATACAAATCCTGTTAAATTGACTCCGTATATTTTTTATCTAAGAAATTAAATTACCAATTGGCTCAAAGACTACTAGAATAGTCTGTTTCGAAATAAATTCGTAATCAAATTGAAATTTTAGGATGTAAAATCAAAGAAATATTTTAAAAATTCTGTTTCTCGGAAAAAATAAATTATCTGAGCTTTGACTTAGACAGACACTAGTCACTAGACACTAGTTTATTGAGGCCTATACTCAACAGTGAGTGGAAACGGGCTGATTAGAAAGTCTTCATAAAGTTATCTGGTGATGGAAAATCGGTCTTAAATAAAATCCGCTTTTGCTGATAAACTACACCACTTCAGCAAAGTTTAACCGCAAGTATTGTATAATAGGTAGGCACAGTCCTGTATCAAATGAATGGGCTTGGAAACTGCAAATATTGCGAGTATTGAAGACAGCTGACGAAGACGTAAAAGTAGGCTTTATGAGAGGCTTGTTTTATTTTATTGTCTGTAGTTTCAAGAGATAAATGTAAGATGTTTTTTGTTTTTTTATTTTATCGTATAGTTAGTAGTCAACCGAGTGTTAAAGTTATTCAAGCCGCCAGAAAGGCTTTCGACATGGTTAAACGACTATTATCGTAATTGTAAAGCACCAGGAGACGCTCAGTACAAATACTACTGTGGTCACCCATCCACGTATGTAACCGCGCCAGGGTTTGCCTTACTCACAGATGATTTACCGACCGGTAAGCGCAATTAACCAAGGTTAAAGATATATCTTTACCAATATGTTAGGGTTCTTTAATTAGATAGCTTACAAATTTATTGAAAGGTTCTAGTCAGTTAGTACCTATATTTTCTGGAACTAAGAGATACAATTTAGAATTAATGTGATACAAAGTATGTTTTCCAAATTCTACCTTACTGTGATTTAGAGTAGATTATGTAGACCTGTTTACTACCATTAATAATTCAGTATTACCTGAAGGTATATTCTTAACACCGTATTTATCAGAGCACCCGAAAATAGAAGTATTTTACACTCTGACAATATGCGTAGCCTATATACCACACAAATCCTAAATACATACATTTACATAAACATACCATATATCCCTGCCTATAAAATATTTTAAGGTGGGTGTACAAGAAATGCCTTAATAAAACCACAGCTATAAATGAGATATTCGCATTTCGTAACGTCTGTGAGTCCCCAGCTTTACTCCATGTTATATCTATGCAAACTGTGTGTATCATTCTTTATGTGTTTTCTTCTTGAAGTGGGAGAAAAACGTTTTATAAACAGAAGATATTTCTAAAAATGCTTCTTTTTTTGGGGTTCCGTATTTAAAGGGTTAAAATGGAACCCTATTATTAGACTCCGCTGTCCGTATGCCAGTCTGTTCGTCTGTCTGTAACAGGCTGTACCTCATGAACCGTGATAGGGAGATAATTGAATTTTTCAGACATGATGCAATTATGTTTGCCACTATAATAAAGAACAATTTAATACAATATATATTATAGCCGGTTCATTAGCAACAATCGTGATTATTTACTGTATTTCAGTCCGATTCGCACTTGACTGGCTTTCCTGAAGCCGAAATGGTATAATCGAAAATATTTTTGTTTGTCGTACTTAGGTTGTGTTATGAATATGATAATCGTTTTTCATTATCATTTCTTCTTCGAAAAAAGCGCCTCTAAAATAAAGTGAGTTGGAAAATAAGCTTTAGTTGTGGATGGAAAATATTATTTTTCGCTTGTTTGTAAAGTTTCTGGGCATTAAAACCGCTAATATTCGGATGAGACTGAGTGATTTTGCCGAAAAAGTGTTGTAAATGACACAAAGAACTAACTCTCTAATATATACCTCTTTAATAGGTAACGATCTTTTTTTTATCGCATAATATTACTGTTTTTCAATAGTTTTCCAAAAACTTTAATTTTGTTTCAACTATAATCAAATCAGGTACCGAAATAACCAACACATGATCATACAAAATAAAATATTTACCTTAACCCTTTCGAAATTGAGTCGAAACCAGCAAATTGTAAATAAACAGTCAAACTGAATGCAAAGTATCCTACTGAGACCCTACTCTATACTAAAGCTATCCAAATTCCATTGTAAGAATGGGATGGCGCTCTACAGATCGTATAGCGTCGTCCCTTTCTCGCGGTAGAGCTTGAATTGCAATGGAACGTCATAGTAAGGGGTCTGAAAATATTTTTTTCCGTATTACACGTGCGGTGTTTACAAAAACTCCGTAACTAGTAAAGTTACCATATGAAGAAGGGAAAATAAGATAGATTCGAATAATAAAGTAAGCCATTGTTTATGACGAGCGAGATGTGGTATCTTGAAATACATACTGCGATATCTCGTTTCTACGGTAGGTTTTTGAGTCTGCACATCATCGCACTCGTCTATCGGCCAACATAATTAGGGACAACATAATTGGATTTCATGTTCGCGACACATACACGACGCGATGCATCCTCAAGTCGCGTGTAAGTTTTCTATGAGACAACGATGTGCCCACATCAAGTTGTTACTCAAATATTCAGTCCTAATTTTATTAAATCGTAGTTATGAAAATTAAGCTCTAAGTTTTGTAACCGTATTCCGATTTCAAAGAAAAATATTTTTTAGAAATCTTGTTCTAATTAAAAGCTCATTACGCAATCTGAAATATTTCTAAAAATACCAGTCAATAACAAAAAAATACCACGTCATTTACCAACTTATAATTTGAGAAACTCACATTTAAATTACCACTACTTTGTTAACACGAAACTCTTTTGAAAACGTAAAAATAAACAAGAGTAATTCATACAGTTTGAAGCAAATTACAACGTCGTCTGTGCCTGCGATTTGCTACCAACAATACTACCTCTACAAGCTCACAAAACCAACTCTATCACTTATACAATAAGGTTTATTTTCGTATGTGAAACCTCGACCCGTATTTGAAACTTGGTCGTGTACATGCCTGTATTTCGCAGTGTGTGGTGAGTCTAACATCTCGTAATACATTTGCTCAAAATACGTGCGTATGAACGCATTTCAGAAGCTTATTTGAGCAGTGTAATATGTATCGTGTTATCAATATGATAATTGATTACGTGATGGCTTTTTTCGATTGATATTAAAAGGAATCGGTAGAGATGTGAAGTGTTCGTTTCTATGAAGTTCGTTTGGTAAAGTTTTATACATTTAAATGAAAGCTACTTCAGCACCGCTATTTATAATCTTATTTAAATTACTATCTATAGAATTATTTTAATTTATTTCTGGATATTATATTTGTTTGCGGCTTTACTTGTTGATTTGGGTTAAGAAAGGATAGTGCCACAGTGTGGGTAGTGAAACGGTTAAACAATGTTACAGAGTAAAATACGTTTAGAAATTATATGAAAGGGTTGAATGAAAGAGGATCTAGTTACTATTTTTATTTATGTTTAGTTCCTTAATTATTTTTTCTTTTTTTCGTTTGTACATATAAAATTATTATTTAATGTATTAATTTAATGTTTAGTTTTAGTTTTAAAAGTAAGGCCTACGAATATACATGAAATAAATTACTATCTTAATATATTAATAAACATGGAAACCTTTTTTTCGTGAACACAAAACTAATCTTATTCAGACTAACTTTGAATTTACATTGATTACTCAACAAATGCGATCGTTGAGTATCGAGTTCCAGATTTGCGCTTTTAATTTTCAATTTAAATTTGAGAAGGTTTTATATCAGGCAGGCGAGGAACAAACTAACAAATCGGGCAAAACCAATGAAATATTGAATAAGCTAATTTTTTTTACAACGTTTGTGATAGAAAGCATGTTGTGCCTCACATTGTATAAGGATAAGAAACAGAACCAGCTTTAATTCGCAAAACATAATTAATAAATAAAAGTTCATCTTTATATACCCCTTTCCCTCTATAAATATGTATAGTTCAACATTTGCTTGTTTTATAACTGTACCAACTTATACAAGATTACGTAAGTAAGCGCGCTAGTAGCTGGATATTATATTTGTTTGCGGCTTTACTTGTTGATTTGGGTTAAGAAAGGATAGTGCCACAGTGTGGGTAGTGAAACGGTTAAACAATGTAACAGAGTAAAATACGGTTAGAACCGATATGGGAGAGTTGAATGAAAGAGGATCTAGTTACTATTAGTGTACTGTAAAGCTTCCCGACATAAACTTCAATTTAAATCAGAGATTTTTTGTATAATAAGTGCCTGTAAGTGTATATGAAGCGTTGTAGCTCTCACATAGTTAACCCGATATTGATTTAGAATGTTATAAAGGTGACTTAAGGGTTTCTTAGGATATATTTTAAAACTAGCTGACCCGCGCAACTTCGCTTGCGTCACATAAGAGAGAATGGGTCAAAATTTTCCCCGTTTTTGTAACATTTTTCACTGTTACTCAGTTCCTATTGGTAGTAGCGTGATGATATATAGCCTATAGCCTTCCTCGATAAATAGGCTATCTAACACTGAAAGAATTTTTCAAATCGGACCAGTAGTCCCTGAGATTAGCGCGTTCAAACAAACAAACAAACAAACAAACAAACTCTTCAGCTTTATAATATTAGTATAGATATACTTTTTGGTGTTTATCTTCTTATCGACTGGACTGACTAACCCCCAGTTTCTGAGTACATTTAGCTATTCAATCGCGTTTTTATACGAGTTTAAACGCTATTGAATAGATTAACCCGATACCTCAGAAACCGGGGGCTAAACGGCCAATCAGACGCGAACCTCTTATTCAATTTAATTTTCAGTGCTTGTTCTTTTGTTCTACTTAATTAGAAAGTACTCTGTTTAAAAATACATATACAAATATAACACCATATACATATTATTATATTCTGCTATCTAACGTCACACAAGCAACACGGTCACCCAGTATCAGCACGGTTATATTGACGATCTAAATAGGGCAGCGCTATCCCGCATGCAGCGCATATTTGTACAGCCTCTGTACCAGTGTTCCTAGTTGCAATGTGTTCATATCGGTGTGTGAATGTTGCGGGTGATTTGTTTTGCTGTAGTTTTATACTAGACTAGGACTCGGCGACGACGTTGTCCGCGTGGATTTTAGTTTTTAGCTGTACTCCTATAAGCCATAGCGTGATGTTATAGACTTACTCAATAAATGACTATTCAACACAAAAAAAAATAGAACTAGTAGTTTCTGTGATTCAAACTAGAACAAGTTACAAACATACAAACAGGCAACAAGCGAACAAACTCTTCAGCTTTATATTATCATAATAGATGATGTATGTTTTGATTAATTTAAATTGAAAATCACATCTTTATGAGTACGTAAGAATTAAATGTAGCTTTGGCACTGGTTTTAAAACGTATTAGGATATTTATGCCTGACGTTTTGTAAATAGCCTCTATCCCTACGATATGTAACTAACATGTTAAATGACGAAACGTGGGTGAATTTCAGATAACTTTAATCAAAAATTAATTAAAGGTTTTCAGGTTTAAAGCAGATTAAAAACAATTACTTAAATCTTTTACCTACACAGGTAAATCTTTACAGTGTTGAAGGGCGTAGGTGGCGTAAAGTCGATGTTAGGGTACCTGGATAATCCTTTTTTTACACCGGCCCATTTATCCGGGCTTAGGCAGAAAGCTTACGGACACTACCCACGTGTATTTTAGGGACCGGTCAGAAAATAAAACTGCTTTCAGATTGTGTTGAAATACACTTAACTTTGTTGACTGGGAAAATGTAGATTGGTATATTAGTATTATAGTTCTAAAATAATATCTCTAATACATCACATAAAAATCATGATCATAATATGTAGATCACTTTTAAAAATGAATTTGAAAAGTTAAAGTTAAGAATAATAATATAATAATTTTCAACCTCATGCTTATCAACTGGAGAGTTTAAGAGGCTTAAAATAATGTAAAGAAAAAAACGTTTGGAAATGAGTAATTCTTCAATGAGATGACGTAATCTTTCCGAGAGAACAAAATGATGACCCGTAGAATTTATGCCATATATATTATACCTACATACAAATATACAAATACCAAAGAACGCTATTTGGTACGATCCTTAACACTTTGCCTTGCCAGGACCGCCGGTTCTTTTAACATATTCATAAATCTATTGGTTACCTTTGCTCTCCGATATATTTAACTTACATCATTCCAAATCTATAATTGTGGCCACCAACTGCCTTATTTCTGTCATAACCCACTTCCAATACGTGTGCCCAAAATGTCAATTAAGCAAATCATCGATGGCAGGAAAAAACGTACTCAAATAGGCTGGCAGTTCGCGCTCGGCAACTGAATCGAGAATATCCGATTGATTTCAATTACGGACGAATAGTCACGAATTTATTTTGTTTATCGCACTTTTATCTGTAAATTAATATGGTGGAATTAAATGGATTTGAGGTTAGGTTAGGTTGTTTTGTAAGTTCAAGAATCGGACTTTATTAATAAGCTTAGAAGCTAAGAACTTTATTAAGCTCTGTCGCAAAAAGGAGATCTATAAGTTTTGTCAGCTTAACTCAAAAACGAAAGGACTAACTTTGATTCGGTTTTTTTTATTTGATACTTGAATAATCCCGACGTGCTCCAAATTGTTTTTTGAAACCCATTAGATACTATCCCACTGTTGGGCAAAGGTCTCCGTTTGTAACTGTTATATTTTTTTCTTGATTTATTAATTTTAGGGTCAAAGAATAATGAATAAACCTACTGTTTTATCGTACTAAACAATTTAAAATCTTAAGTAGTATTCTCATCCTTGAACTACTTACTAATAAAACAAGCATAGTTTATATTATACATTATAGAAAAGTATGACTCCAGTTGTACGGTGCATCAAATACCTTTGTAAAATGAAGTGCCGCGCTGCAGCAAAGTGAATGGCTCCTTTGACATAGGAAACCTTATTTTATTAGCTAAGTGCAGCGTTATGAATATATTACGTTTTTTTCTAAACAATAGTAGGAATTATTTTCTATAGACTGTTGTTAGGTTTCCGTTTGTATTTAAGGAACAGTGTATAATTGCTAATTGATAAGCGAATTTTCACTTTCTTACTGCAGACCACGAATCCTGTTTTGCGAGGTTAGGAAGTCGTTAGATATAAAATGTAAAAAGTAGTATTTTATTTTTACTGTCAAAGAAATCGTTGTGATGAATCTCCGCATGCCTAAAAGTTCTTTACACATTTTGAAGGCAAAGTCTCCAATAACCACTTGGCCAGCTTGATGAACTAGTACGTCTGATAAATCCGAAGGTATAAGCAAAGGTTTGTGGAACACATTTAAGTTTTGCCTTTTACGATATAGTCCCATGTAATAAGAGTATAATTACAGATCACATCATTTTTTTAAACTATACCTATCCCACTGCTGGGAAATAGCCTCCTCGCGAACGAGGGACAGGCTGTCCTTTGAGTCCACAATTGAGGTTGGTATTTTAAATACCTCTTTAAAACAGGCCCAAACATAAACTCAACATCATAAATCTTAATCTCACAACAGATTATCTATCAACACTTTTCAGCTTTTCCATCAGGCTTCATATGAAAGGCTAATAGGTAACAAAGTGTATTAGACAGCGATCAGGCGAGGGTGATCAAGCGTAGTGCAGTACAATCACATTAGGTAGTTCCACTCGCGCACCTGCACTCATTACTGAGAGCCTGGTACCGTAATGGAGCTCAAATTAGATACAGCCTACGTTCAGACATTGTTAGTTTGTAAAAATAGACTCTTGTAGCTATTTTTTGTAGGTTTATTTTAGCGCTAGACTATATTTATTTGGAGTAAGACTAGCTGACGCAGCGATGAACACGCTTTCTTGTTTTTATTTAATACCACGCATTTTCAAATTTATCACACCTTTTGCACCTTCTCTGGACTGCCACTAATAATTCAAGGCCAAAATTAGCCAAATCGGTCCAGCCGTTCACGAGTTTTAGCGAGACTAACGAACAGCAATTCATTTTTATATATGTATATAGATGCTTGTATGTATAATGCGAATGAAGCAAAATATATCAATAGATAGAATTGTATACGATGAAAATTTACTTAATATATGAATCGTTCCTTAAACTAAGTTGAAGTTTATGTAATATCACTGTGTTTATAAAATTAAAGTGTGAGTTACTATTCGAATTAATGTCCTCAGGAAAGCTTACTCTTTCCCTTCCATGCTATGATACCCATAATAAAATGGTAGTGGGGTCAATTTTCCTGATTTTCCTCCTCCACTTCGCTTTTCTCCAGAAAAATAATATAAAACTAAAGTTTGCCTGCTTGTTATAAGTTAACCTGATTTTTCTATCTTTTGAGAGTTTTATTCGAGGAATACTCCAGACAGATTCTCTTTACTGCCTTTAGGTCCGAAATCTTGAAATGAAAACGTAAAATCGTGTCCTATCCAAGCGTTAAGATAGTTATAAAATCTTTACCTAAGTTCTCAGATAAAGCCAAGTTACGTAGAAAACTATGACAAAGTCCCACATAGTTATCTAAAAAACACTTGAAAAACTAATGAAATATAAAAGTTGGCAACGAGTTTCAGACATCAAAGCAACTGTTGATAGCAACTTACTTGAATACTTAAACTTACGAATACTTATGCTTGAAGTGAAAGTGTTTCGTCTTGATTAACAAAATTTTGTATTTGAATACTAAGCTTGTATAGAAGATAGTTTGAAATATGGAATGGAAGATTTTCGTCTATTTTATAATTAAGTAAAATTTTCTAATTTGGAAAGTTGTTGTCACCAAACATTTCCAATTTTAACTGCATTTTTTTATTCATTATAAATAGTAATTTTGTGATTGGGTGTAACTGTCTCTACGGCCGTAGTAGTATATGAGTGACGTCAATCGTACACCGCCTTTAGTACATAAGAAATCATTTATAATAGTTTTGGATATTCAACAAGCATTGATTTATTATTTTAGTAAATTTTATTATAGTTTTCGTTTTTAAAGGATTTTAAACATACATTTAAGTTATCATTATCTTAATATTCTTCTAAATTATTAATTTCATCTAAATGTTATCCACACTACCTATTTTTTCTTACACAACCATTTTCCCAATCACGACTAAATTCAGCTTCAGTACATAAGATTCTATACACGTCATAATTACTGTCGTACAGTACTGTACAGTAATACCGTCGTCGGTGTATGTACAGATAATCCTCTTAGCAGGTATAATCCACGCGCGCGAGATTACATGACATACGATATTTAGCTATTGATACCAAGGTGAACATTTTCTTAGAAATATTATTATTTAATAAGAGTTTATGCCCGCAGGTCTAATAGTATTGATATAAATAATAATATTTTTTCTCTAACAGCATGTGTCCTTCGAGATTTTATCTACTACCATGACGGATACCAACAAAACTTGTGTTCAAATCTGTTATGTTTTTTTATATGAATTAAGTAACAACAAAGATTTTTTTTTAACATACTTATCATCGCAATTTTAATAGCGTTTCGAGGTCAAACTAGGTGGAATAAAGTATAAAATTATTTCTTGGGATATAATCTATCACCTCGTCAAATAACCAAATCGGATTAACGACATTCACACACACAGTAAATCAAACATAGCAACTTATCTTTCTAACAATAATGATAACGTCATCCTAGACAATATTTGGCTACAGCGCAGCGGCCAGTTTTATTAAATAGTCGTATAAACCTACCAGCATTACATAACAAAACCATATTTTAATACTAATACTTAGCTACAGTTTTCTTTAATACTAGTCAAGACTTTAGCAAAAATCGTATTACAAAAACACAATTGTGAACAAAATCCCAGTTTAAGTTTCAGTATCGCCAGTCAAGTTGTAAGTTCGATCGTCTCAGATAAATAAGTGCTGGCTCAATTTAAAATGAGACATCTTGACGGCACTTAAAAGATTCCTACAAGTTTTATACTAGTTTCTCTGTAGTTTCCTTTCTTATTCTCTTTCAATGTCTGTTTTTTTTGTTTGTGTTTTACTGGGAAATTGTAAGCTGGGTTTTGTAGAATTGGTTCAACGTTTTGATGTGGTAGAAGGACTGATAAAGAAATATTTTTATGGGTTAGTTCATTGATGCTTATTCTTTTGAATGGACATATTTCTCGATGCTTTTTGAGTATTTCGCGTAATATTTCTTTTATCTATTTATTTAAAAAAAACTTGAAATTGTTATGTAAAGAACTTATTGCTTAGGGCAATCTCTACCAGTCTACATTTTGATGTTATAGAGATAAAATGAAGTAGATGTTTTGTTATTTACTGTTATGTCACATTAGGCACGTTGTGATAAGTATTTTATTCAAAGTACATTCTGCACATTTTTTTATATTTCGGCTTCCACACGGCTTGTAGTAAGAAGTGCTTTTTACAAATATTTTTTCTTCTAAGCAATGCAAAAAAATCCTATACAACTTTCAACCAAGAGAAGTAATTTATCAAGCTGTGCCGGTTATTTTTCATCCCTATTAACCTGATTTCTTGTAAACATAAGATTATAATCCCTTGCTCGAATTACGTGAAGGAATGCACAGTCACGGAGCAAGCTTGTTTAATACAGATTCACTTAATCTCAGTTGCCCGTTATACTGTTATTGTAGCGTATGTATGATACAAGTTTGAGCAAATTAATTTATTTGTACTTTATTTGTTTATACAAATTAATTGCTAGGATAAGTGCTGTGGTATTTTTTAATCTCGTTTGAGAAACTAAGTGGTGGTATAGAAAAGAGGATATTTTATCTGACGTTCTGCTGTGGGATACTGGAAGTGTAAAGGTATAAAAAAAAATTGAGTGATAAAAAGGATCAGTGAAAAACAATATGATGGATGAAATTTCATAATTGGGCGAGGCTAACCCGTAGCAGCAAGTTTTTTCCTATGATTTTACTTTCACGGCAATACTGGCAAAACCCGTGAAATAAATCTACGAACATATCAATCGTAAGGTACAACGACAAGATGAGGTTTCAAATATATACCGGGAGTCAAAACTTATTACATTTTGAACGTTTGAAAGTTTCAAATGAAAATCTAAATGTTTCTAATGAAAAGAGTTAAAAGCTCAAAGTTGCAGTGACATTAAACTAAAAACTTCACATTAAATGAAGAGACAAGTCGCGAAATACTTGAGCTCTTGAATGTTCAGCGGAATACTGCAAACTGCTTTACAGTACCACTACTATGGGTTTACTACTGTAGTTAATAAATATTATTTTAAGAATTTTCTGGTCTCATTTTGTATTGCGAAGGAGGTAAGTACTATTGTCGCTATTAATACGACAATTATAATGCAGTTAATTTAAGATATTAATAACTAAGCTTACTGCTAGTTACGAGTTTCTTTTCGTACTGAAAGAGGGGTTAGTCAAATCCTTCATGCTGCCTAGGTACCAGTTATTTCAGTATTCATTTCTCAGACAAGAAGCTGATTAACGGTGACAGTATTAATATACTAAGCAATGGTCGAAATATTTTTGGACGTTTTCTGTTGCTTAAGGTCTGACTCCTCTCACGTTAATCGAGGAAACCCTCGCCCACTTGCTCAATAATGTGATTTTTATAAATGTTTTCATCTGATATTTTAAACAGTATCGTGACTGTAACTACAACCACAAGCGACGCGACAACTGATAGTGAGCCGTCAGTAGCGCTTTATCCAAATTTGAGTCGTTGGCGAGATTAATGTAATGGAAAGCTTTCAACCAACCATGAAATCTCTCAGCCACTACTTCTGGAGTTATTGAGATTATCCCAACATTTGATTACGGTGCTTCAGCCATAAATGGCGTAATTACCTCAGAAATTCAAATATAATATTGTAATTATGAAAAGTTATTGCCTCAACATGTGTTTGTCTTTGAAATTAAGGCTTTTGAGTTTATTACGAGCGCTCGCAGCGCCATATATGTGGAAATTGAAATGGCTCTTAAAACGAAATATGTTTGGACCGCTTTTTAATATTATGCGGTTTTTAATCAGTTTTTGTAATCCTAGGGTTCATGTAAAATCACCTCCTTTACATCGTAATAAGGCGAATGAGTAAAAAAAGTAAAGGATGAAACGAAAAATTAAAAAAAAAATATTTTTCATTTTACCAGTGACGACAAACGACTCGTTTAATATATTAATTCCAGAAAAAAAAAAAAAGATCTAGTTTAACTCCAAATTCTTTCAATCTTAATCCCAAAATAAACATTCTTAAAAAATACCCACAAACCGTCCAAAATAACGTTTCTCAACAGATTCAACTCGTTTACAAAGTAAAAGTATTTCTATTCGGAGCCGGCGGAATAACGCAATTTCCAAGATACCAACGTTTTAGTTGACACTGAGTGACAGACGTCACCGACAACTGATTCGAGAGGAAGTCACGACTCGTGAAACTACGGCTTGTAATGTCACTAAGTTTTTGTATAGCTTGTAAAGTTATTTCGTGAATAAGGCCCTAGTATTTAGCAGAGAAAAAGGTGTGATTTTATGTACGTACCAGTTTCTGTCCGCATAAAAAAAATAGTATATGACTATTTCAAACACTTTGTATGAAGTTTACGCAATAAAAGATATTTGGATTTGAATTAAGAAGATTTTCTGAGGTAAAAAGCGTCTTACGATATAATATTCACGTTTTAAACTATCTGTGTACCAAATTGTACTCAAATCTGTTCAGTAGTTTTGTGTGACAGATGTACAAACATAATAGTTCCGATATCCGACATAATTGGTTTCTATTAATAGTTCCGACCTAAGTAACTCACTAAAAAGTGATGGAAGGTATATGTGTCATCAATAATTATCACTTGCTCTTACATGCTTAGTTATTAGCATACTAGCATACTTGCACGTAAATGATAAAAAAAGAACGTGAGGAAACATCGCAAAATTATTCAAGGAAAGCAACATTCAATTTCAGGTGTAAACTCTCTCTTTATTAGCGGAGATCCGTGCCGAGCTATAAAAAAAACTAATTTATAAATTATTTACATACACAAAAGATTTACATACGAACCAAACCAAGTCCGATTACCAAAATTGTATAAACATTAACAAATGCTAAGCAGACAGTATTGTCAGAACAGCCTGTGGTTACCTATTGTGACGCGTCGAAACACACTGTATAACACACCAGTATTACTTGACCTCTCGTCTCCCTAAAACTTTACACATTTAGAACTTTACAGATGTGCTTGTATAGGTGCCTAGGGATCAACTTAAACTAGGCGTGCACAAGACCAGACAACTTACAACCAACAGAGGAAATAAGACTCTACTGGATGTAATAAAGGTTGATTTCAGTATGAACTTATTTAAGGTATTTTACAATTCCACGACACGTCATCTCAGGATAACATTACCGACAAAATGGTCTCAAATATTTTCGAAGAGTCCATTATAGAGACGATTGGTATTTCAAAATTCTCGATGATTCCTTCGAGAACTGTAATTATTATCGGATTCTTAAAAGCTTTTAGTAATTTTCGTATAGTGCTAGTGACATTTCCACCGAAATTTTAACTGTTACGTAACATTTTTTAAATAATTTCATTATCCAGCGATAGAATAATCGATTTAAAAATATTTGTTCCTTCGGAATACGCTAGGGGCGCTGACCAATTTTTCTAAAAAAATCTCAATAACTATTTGGTAATTCATAGTGATAGGAAGCAGATCCCATGAATAATTTCAATATCTGTATAGAAACACGAAAACAATACCGAGTTGCTTAAAAACCGTGCTCTGCTTATAAAATGATATTTTTTTAATTAACTTACCTTTAAAAGGTGAAAAGCGTCTTTATTAAAATATCGGTATTCTAAATAACCTTTTGACTTTGTCCCGTATTATGAAATCGTTATTAGTAAAAAGTATAATATATGTACGGTCCTAATGATGTTTTAATGTCGCAGAATACAGACTTTTCGGTGCCCTAAATAGCCTAAAATTAAATGAAAACCTTAGTGTATATTTTCCTCTGACATTTAAATATTGTAGCTTAACGACAGCATGATTAAAACCACATTTTTTACCTTCAAAAGAAGGTGTTCTTCGCAGGTTTACTTTTTAGAAAGTTTCTTTACATTTTGTAAGGCTATCTTTTGATTGCTTGTTATTTTTTACACGAAGTACAAGGGACTTGTTTCACTGGTACAGTTTAACTGATAAAGGACAGACTGTAATTACCATACTGTTATAACATGGACACTTTATTTGGGCAATAAGAGAGTGCCTTACTCTCTTAGTCCGTTAACAACAGACTACGACGTCATCATGTTGACCAAAAAAAGGAGTGGGAAAGTAAGTATATATTTTTTTAATCTACTTTTGAGGCGCACATAGCCAGTTGCGCTCACCGGTCGGTAACAGATCTGTGGGTTAAGCAACCATTGGCGCGGCCATTCCATAGATGGGTGACCGCATAGTGGTATTTGAACTGGGCGTCTCCGTGCTTCGGAGGGCACGTTAAAAGTCGGTCCCGGTTGTTGTCTACTAACATGATAGCCGTTAAGCCACGTCAAAGGCCTTTCGGGCGGCTTGAACAATTTTGACACTAGGTTGACCACTAACAATACGACAAACAACAACAAACAAATCTACTTTAAAGTGCTTTCAGTCAAATAAAGCATCAATATTCTTGTCAACAATTCAGTCAAATACAACTTCATCATTCATTGATGTGCTGTCTTTGGTGTTCAGATCTCGACCACAAAAGCAAAAACCGTAAAAACCCATCAATTTAAAAAAATTGTTGCCCAAATTTCATTTATACTCGTGCGTTATGTACGTAAAATCTGAAGTAAGTAGGCTTAAAGAATAACACAAAGCTCTCAGATTCCAAAACGAAATTACGTTCCAAAAATATCCTCGAGATAATACCTTATACCTATTCGTTTAACTTTATATCCTCAACTCCAAGCCAGACTGTTGCGTTGCTAATTGAATACTGTCACTAACCTGATTATAGTCTCACTTCACCAAATAAATACCAACAATACAAGCCATTTTTAACCTTATAGTCAAATTAATAAGTGTTATGGTAAATGTATATGTTAGGTGTGTTTTTGTATAAAATGTTTTGCGGTTATTGGCAAGTGGGGTGCAGTTATCGTGTCTCGATTCGACCGTTTGTGGTTGTGATACCTGAAATGTGATCATATTCACTACTTTTGTACATTAATAATCATTATTAACGATGGTTTATCTTTACCTACCTATCGTCCCTATTTAAAAAGAGAGACAAAACAGTCACGGTGACGTATATCATCCGTCCACGCTTGCTCTAATTCTACGATTTCTGAAATAAAGAGTGTCTAAAAAAATATCAGCAGTTTGTTTAAAAGGTGAAGGCGATTACATCGAGATGAAATCTAGTATACCAGTGAGATCTTTAAACGTTTATAGAGTATTTCAAGCCTAAAAGCAGCACTTGACTAACGTAGGAGGCTCATCAATCGCTCTCAAATTTTGGAAGGAGGCTCTTGCCCAGTCGTTGAAGAAACATGGGTAAAATTTGTTAACTTTTATTTTTTGATAGCAGTCTTGGATAGCAAAAGTAAGAACTCCTTAATGCTCTGAGTGCTCTGACTTAACTTACCTCAATCTTAACGTCACGGCATGATCATCAATCCTTCCCGTTTTCCCTTTCAACAGCCGGAACCCTAAATTCAATACAGGGAAATGCGGGCGACGTGTTTGTCAATTAAAAAGGGGGTTCTTTGCTCGCAAATATTTGTCGTGTACGTGTTGACGTACGGTGACGCTGTCGAGCTACTAATGGGCGTGCTTTTTACATAGCGAGTTAGATCAATCATTTTGTATTTTTGGCATATACTTTTTGGAAAGGTGGGTTATTTTTAAGATGGTGAGCAGGGACGTAAAAGCAGCATACATCTTGTTCAAAGCAAGGCAAATGTCGAAGAACGCTGCTTGGTATGCTCCCTATTTTGTACTTTTTAAAGTCTTATTCATTTAGTATCATACATACTATTCATCACGACTGCTATTTAAAAGAGCTAAACACCAGACTTTGAATTAAACTCAATTAACATTTTAAAGTTACTTTACTTCCCGACATTTCGGCCGATTCAATCAGCATCGCAGCAAGACTTCCATATGCTAAGGTAAAAAAACTGTACATCATTCCTAAGAATCCCTTCTTTGAATTATTCTACTGAAAACATTACCACATTACTCAACAGGCCAGAAACATCCAAAATAATCCTCTATTTAAACACAAACATGAAAGTTCCCACTAAATTGAGCCGCACACACAATGGAGGTGGACTCAGCCATACTCGTACACAACAATACAGTTGCATTTGATTGAAAGCAACGTAATTGTCCAGCTATGTCTTTGTTAGCGTATTAATGAGAATCACAGTAATGTAACATCGTATCACGGCTAAGTGTTAAGTAGTTTTGTTGATTTTTGATACCTGTTAATTAGAACGTCGATTTGAAGTGCGATTTTCTGATAATATTGCTATTAAATAGAGTATCTGGCTATCGAGAAATTTGTATGAAAGACTGACAAGTTCCCCTATCGTATTCTGAAGGAACTAATTGCTAAAATGTATTTTAAAATGAACGCATTTCTATATTAATTTTAGGTATCTTACTTAAATTACTATACACAGTTGGTGCTTGTGGAATACCCTAGGGGCGCTGATCAGTAGCTGCTCGATTCTCTACTACTATCGACTACCGACAACCGAACTATCATCGAGAAATTTTGTATGAAAATCTGATCAGCGCCTCTGACGGGTGTCGTAGGAAACATTTTGGTAGTACATTCTAAATGTCAAATGTCGATAGCTAGCCGGTTGTCGGTAGTCGATAGTGCTACAGAATCGAGGTACTGTTTTCCATGCGGTATCTCAGCAGCTGCTCGATACACAATAGTTGCAGGAAATCGCTCCTTTGAGTAGCGCAATCTTTTACTCTTACTACCACGGTATCTTTGAGTAAAATCACTAGAGGTTCTTTATAGTGGAGCATCTATTACACAAGTCGACAAAAAAAAATTTTTTTTTTGAGCCTGTGTTTTAATGAATATTTTCTGATAATATAAATCAAAAAGAAAACAGGAACAACATTAATAATAAATTAAGTTTGCTGTTGTACTATATATAACGAAACCTAAATATATGGGGTTTTGGCAGATTTTTTGAAGGGCCGTTGCATTTATGATGCAATACCAGGGGTAACGGGGCTGGGGGTGTGAAGTGAGTGGTAGCAGAGTATCATGGCAGTATGCACGTGCGCGTTTTTAAGGAAAAACGTATTTTTTTGCGTCTCGGGGTCTAAAAATGGCATCGAAAAAGTGTAAAATCGACGTGGACTCTTTTTGCTACATTTGTGATGAATTTATTAAAGTGAGAGCCAATAAAATTTGTTTATCATTAAATAAGGCATTTTGTGAAGCCTATGAAGCTTAATTTAACATGTCAGTACGAAATCAGGATAAAATATGGGCACCTCACTTCTTGTGTAATAACTGCAAAAACACTTTAGAAGGTAAGAAAATACTCCTTATATTAAATGATCATTTATATGCCTATATACATATTTTTTAAAATATAAATTACATGTGTAGGTACATCGTTAATTAATGTTATTAATATTTTTTTCAGTCTGGTACTGAGGAGGGAAAAAAAAGATGAAGTTTGCAGTACCACAAATATGGAGAGAGCCTACTGATACATAAAGTTACTATTTTCACACAAGAAAAACCAAAAAGTATACATTTCTAAAAAAAAATTTGTATCATTTTTGTATTTTGTGTTTCTTAATGCCTTATTTCATCATTTTAATTAATAAAAATACATAAATCATAACTTTTTTACTTTTATATATTTATAATTGAATGTGAATAAAGAGCTTTTCCATTAAAATTTAAAATTCGTTCTAAAAGCTACAAAAGCAAACTTTATTAGATAAAAATATTATTTCTTTATTTAGTTAGGTATACGTAATCAAAATCAACGGTACAGAACTCAGACTCAAAATTCGTGTTGACCAATGTTATTGAGAAATTCGTACTAAAGCGCGATGATTCTTTACAGCCAGTAACAAGTATAGAGACCTCTAGCGGGCGTCGTAGAAACTATTTGGGCGTACATTTTAAATGTCAAACTCTCGATACTCGATGGTTCCAATTGCACAGAATCGTGCTACTAGAATCTCTCTATTATGCCTATCTTCATAGAGTAAGAGCTAAACTATTACCAATTAGTCGGTTCATCAGACATTCAATCAAGTACCGGTATAATTGGAGCGGCTTCATTTCACACGTCGCTCGTTTGATAACACTACGTAATAACCGATTCTATTGCACTAGGGCAGTGGCTCTCAAAGTTGTAGACCCCAAACAACAACGCCTAGCAAAATGACGCTATTATAGTTCTCCTGAAAACGTGTTTGTTAGTAGTCAACAATAAATGCACAGTAGTAATAAAATTACTTTGGAGATAATAAAAAGTAGTTATTCTAATATTTTCGTAGAAAAATAAAATGTTGAAAATGTGAGTGTTCGCATATTCTTGCTTTGTTTTGACTTAACATGGGTCAGCAATATGAGAAAAAATTACATAATAATTAATAAAGCACTACACAAATGAGCGGAGTCACAGCAATAAGCTAGTAAATATGAACAATATGCAACATCTTAATTTACAATCTCACTCATCTTTACGGACTCACTCTGAGGTTCCTCCTAAAAAATTGAGTTAGGTATTTATGCAGAACAGAAAAGTCCTACAGATTTAACAATATTTCTTATGAATGCAGGAAAAGATTTCCGTAGTTTTTAAACTAAAATAATAATTTAATCATAAAATAAACTTTGAGAAACACTGCACTGGATTGTTCGTGGAACAGTGACGTCGCAAGGGAATCGAACTTGGAACGGAACATATGTAAATTAAAGCGAAGTTGGACGACGGAATGGAGGACATTGGTTTATGATATACCTGTATTTTCTTTATAGCAGGTAGTATTATATTCATACGTATTTCATATCGAGGACTCAGCTTGAACGACAAGGGTGAATTGTGATTTATTATGCATAAAAATTTTATTTTATTAAAAATTTGCACTTTGTCTTATTTTGTTAATTTAGTTTCCTATTAGTGTCTTTAATGATGATTGAAACAATGGACCACATACAAAAGTGTTCGTAAATCTCAGAAATAATTGGATAATTAACCGTTGTAAACAATGAGTGATAGTAACAGAATTATGTCGACAGCTTGTTTTCAGTAGTATAGCAGAAGATATTTCCCCAAAAAAAAACCGAAACCATGCTACCTATATGTCCTTAAGCACAACACACACATAACGCAGTTGCGGGAAGGGCGCGGTTCACGTATTGCACAGGAGGTCAAAACTTTAGCACGCCGCCACTTAAAAAAAACGTGTGCCTCAAACAATTACAAGAACACAAAAAGGCGTATCCACCTTTTCATCTTAACACTAAAGTCGCCAGTCCGAGTCGATGACTTGATGTCGGGTACATCAGTATTATGGCAGCTACACTGCTACAAGTCACCGTCTTAATTCAAGAATCGCCGACATCATGCTGTACCTAACCATGAATAAAATATGTCGACATGCTATTGTATTTGTAGTATTCGTAGTAGCACTTATAGAACGCATTGTTTAAGACTGTACGAGTGAGAGACAAAAACGTCCAAATCACGCATTAAAAAAAAAAAACGTCGGTTACTGCTCCCGCTACCTGTCTGTTGTACCCCTAATCTACTCATAAGATAGAGGCCGTCTCGGATCATAGTAAGTAGGCCACTCTATCACTCTCCACCGATACTAGTGAGAGACAAAAACGTCCGATACACGCATTCAAAACGTCCCATGCCGTTCCTGCTACCAGTGTGTTTTACCCCTAATCTACTCATAAGATAGAGGCCGTCTCGGATCATAGTAAGTAGGCCACTCTATCACTCTCCACCGGTGGAACAAGATGAGACTTATGAGCTTCCAAGGATTATGTCTTTCAGAGACGCTGAACATTTACTATGTCTTTATGTTCAGCGTATGTGATGTATTAGATATTGAGGTATGTTATGATGTATCAATGATTTGGTATTTTTTTGTGGTTAGCTTGGTTTAGCATTATATTTATAAATGAAAATGAACCTCTGAAATATGTATATGTACGGGCATAACTTTTGAACAACTAAACTAAAATGGGTAATTTTTTTTTTTAGTATGTTTGTAACGGTCAGGAGAAGGGGTGTGGGATATGGGATCGAAATTCCAACGGAAATGGAATCAACGGGATAAAATTTATTGTACTGTACCTTGACAAAATAGGGCCAGTCGGCTAGGCTCATATTATTATCCTAGAGAACGCCACTTGGTGCGATCTTACTGACTTTCTTTGCTTCATTTACATTTTGAAATACAGACCATATATTTTTATGACTGCTTAAATATTTTTGCTGGTAATAAATATATTAAGTATATGGACATTTTAATCAGTTCCTTGCTATACGTTAGTGGTACTACTTATAGATGTCAGAAAATAATACTACAATTTTAATGTAGTAAAGTTAATTAGTGCAGGGTCGCTCTAAGCATTGTCATATAAAGATATCCGTATTTATATCATCACATACATTTTGAAGTCTCCTCCAAAACACATGGGTCTTTTTGAAAAATAGTACAATCCTACACAAAACATTATCAAAATTAAAACGGTGATACAAATTAGTTAAATAGCTTCAAGAGCCATCTACCCTCTACATACAATTTGAGGGCAGTCCTAAAATGAATATATTAAAAAAGGGTTGTTTTAATGACTGTTGTTCACAGAAAATATACGCCAAGTACCAGATTACTGCCTCGTTGTCACGATAAAGATGTACGCCTTCAAGACAATTTGAACTTTATACTCTTTTACGTAAGGTTGTAATTTTCTTGGAAGATTTTCCGCTGTTTGATTTAAAGTGTTACGAGATTTTTATGTAAATGTTTAAGGATTTTTTTTGTGATGCGAATGTTTCCGTTCTGTGGCTCATCGTGGTTTCTATAGAAATGGACGGTGAAGGAATATGTATGGAAAGTAGGTATCATGCTGAGGAATGCGTTCTTTAACATAAGAAAAGCCTAAATGAAAATATGGTGAAACCAAATGTTGTTGATCTGGGTTAGGCTTGGCTACAGTTAAGTCGGTTTTATTTCAATAGGCTTTTATTATGTAACTTACATTATTGATTCACTTGAATTTAGAGTTTTTAGGACCACTCTTAGATTCATCTCTGCTGGGTGGTCATAAAGACTTTTACAAACATACAAACAACTGATACAAAGCACGACCAGACCTAACACAATTATTTATGGAATGCACAGATAATTGTCCCGTGTGGAAATCGAACCCACGACCTTCCGATGCAAAGGAAGCGGCGAGGTGACTCAAACCACTGCGTCAGAGGCAGTGAATGCCGTGATTTAATGTGCAGCGCAGCGCTACTACGAAATAGCGTAGATGCTATGAACTACGCCGTACATTTCGTAAATTTCATACATAATACTCTCACCAAAACCAGTCACGCATCACTAAAATGATTCCAATAAGAAACCTGTCTCTCCAATAAACAGAACCATCATGCAATATGCTTGTCACCTAATCTTGAGGCAAAGCCAGAGTGACATCCAATCCAAGCAATCTCGGATACCCAACAATTTGCTATACTTTTATGCAAACTCAGTGACAATGATTGATGGCTTGTAAACGGATCCGGGACATAAACAAAAGTTAAACAACCATGAATAAATGTTTACTTTATGAGTTTCCAATGCATAATTTTATCGGGATTTAGGCTGTCGGACGGAGCTGTGCCAATGTAACTAACTATAGCAATGTTGACTTTGTTCCATGTAAATTGCTAAAAATATATTGGGAGCAAATTATTCCACCCGTTCTTAGGGTCGCTTCATATCTGACGGAACATTATGTCCCGTATTATCGGTCGCGTAACGCCAGAACACACAAATGTGTAGAAAAACACTCGAACGTTCAAACTCAACCGATAATGCGTCGGTGCGAAGCCGCTACTCATTAAGCTACGACTGTCGCATTTTCCGTCAGGTGTAAACCGACGCTAAATGCAGTAAGGTGATATGTTTAGTAGAAAAGTAACATGAAGTCACGAGACGTAATTTGTTTACAGCAAATACTAAGATTTTTTAATGCGTGCCAATCTTCATTCATTTGGAAATTAAATATAATACATGTCCGAGAGTTCCTTTGAACAACTCTAAAAGGAAATCAACATTTCTGACCAGTACTTGGTCAGCGTAGTCTATCAAGTTCACTGTCTGACCCTTTGACTAGTAATAGCGATGTTATTGCTTGAAATTAATTTACTTTTACCTAATAGCTCTTGGAAATGTTTTATTCCATTTGACCTCTAAAACGTAAAGTATCCACCGATTTGCATTTTTACAGTATCTCGTTAAAGATTTTTTTTTATCAAGTATAGACCTTAAAATATACTATAAAGAAAATGAGATCGTGAGCCTCATTTTTTTACGGGACTTTTATGGGAACCTTAAAACAAAATAGGTTTCTACATAATTATAGGCACGATGTTTTTTTAAAAAGTATTTTTTGATCGAAGTTTTCAGATTGATGGAGAACATGATACAAGTCAATCAAAGTTATGGTGTTTGAGAAACGAAGTAATCTGAAGTAAATGTCATCAAATGTAAACATACTTTTGAATTTAAATGAGAAGATAAAAAAATATGCATTTTGGATTGCAATTATATGGGATTATAGATGGTTTGTTTTTACTAATAAGACTAAGTATTCTTGTCATTGTGAACTTCTTTTGGTTTAAAGGTAGAGAATCGCTCAGTCTTAGTTTATTCATAGTTTTTAATATAATTACGAAACTATGACGTCATTATATAGGTAGTATGAGAATTCAACATAGTCTTGCTATTATCATATTTTTTGTTAAGAAAATGTGATTTTTTTTCTGATTTTCGACACGGACGCAAAAAAAATGTAGTTACTATTGTAACAATTGTCATAAATGCAAACGTATTTTCTTAAATTAATATGTTCTATGAAACAATCATACTGCAAAAAATACCTCTATTTTCAGTAACAAAATGCAGCCAGTACGAAACATAAACAGTACATAAACACACAAACAGTCCCACATTCATGATTATGAAAAAAACTTGGTACAAAGGGCGTGTTTTATTTACGGCGAAGGCATGCACGCATTCAGCCACACGTTAAATTAAGTTCGGTGTTGTCTTGTAACAGGGGTTGTCAACATTTGGGTAGAAAAAGTTTTGAAAGACTTTTCTTTTTTGTGTGTTTTTGCCGCCTGTATTGCTGTTAGAGATGTGTGAGTTTGTCTTTTTTATTAAATAGTTATTTGTGAAATTAAATGATGATCCTTTTGTTATTGTATAAAGAAATAATGCATTGTGAAGAGTTGTCTAAAGAAGAAAATAGTCTATAAATTTGTTTTGTGCTGGTTTACAATACTTTGTTTTTCTGGAAAAATGAATCCTTATGCCGGAAATAAATTATAACAAACTATACAATTAATTTTAACTAATGAAATTCTGCTCATTCGCAACTTGTAATAAATATAAAAACGTGTTTGTTTGTTCTGCCTTTACGTAAAAACGATTTAATTGATTAAGATATTATTTCGTTAGGTGAAACGCTAGAAAAGGATATATACCTATATTAAAATTGTCATAAAAAATGCAACGCTAGGAAAGCCACGAGAAGAACCCAATATATTATTATACAATATCATCAAAACACCAAGGATTTTCTAAAAACGACCACTTACAGACTTTGTTATCTAAACGGAAAAACTTGGAATCCCCCACGCGTCTTGTAAATGTTCATGTTATTATTATTATACAGGAAATGGAGTAATAATACTCGAACGTTGCATATAGCGTTAATATCGTAAAGTACACAAACAACACTGTTAATATGTCGTTATATGTTTTTGGAAGTAAGGCTATTATCGGATAACTTGAACAGTGTAGAGGAAATTCTATGTACATATGTATGTTTAAAGTCTTTGCTTTGGCCGTGGAAGAAACAAATTTTGCTTTTCTGGGTTTTTTAAATCTAGTCTTATACGAACCCTAGTTTTACCGAAGAACCGAATAGTTCTAGTTATTTTTTCTAGTTATTTAGACACCTAAATATTTCGAGTACAATAATATTAAACGCAAAGTGCAAGAATCTGCCTGTGGCTACGATCTGTATAATTCGGTCGAAATGTCAAGTAAAAAGTTATGTATCCTGCTACTATTTACTTTGAATTGAGACCCGTTGCATTGGGATACTGTATCAACCGCAGGAGAATAAAATATTTTTTACCCAACTCATCTATGAAAGATTTTCACTATTATAATGGCATGACTGTACAGTTTTCCAGGAACTCTCAAAAATAATTTTACTTCGTTTACTTCCACAGCGATAGCGAATATTATAGTGACTGAAATTCATAATACTTCAATACTTTCGTGGCTAACAAAGTCTAGTGAAAAAATGTATAAGCGACGTGGAAGGCATATCTTAAGGAGTCTTTGTGAAACTTTATCACAAAGTTGCGGACAGATTTCGTCAATCTCGTAACGTGTGGGAACAAGAATACTTTCTTTATCTTGATTACAAACTAAAAGTTTGAGAAACTTTGCCAAAACTTTCCTCTTTGAGATTTTAATAGAAAATAGAAGACGTTTGTGTTTTTCTTTTGCCGGTTTTTGTTAGTTGCTTGTCTAAATTTTTGGAACTAGAGGCTTTTATTGGTTCATTTAATTTAATGATAAGTTTCGCGATTGAATGCTTTTCCGAATCACGGAATAGCGTAAATATACGAATCAAGATAGTTAACAAGATTTTCCGATTCTTGAAGAACCTTATAAAATCGCAGGTGTGCTATACTAGGGATTGCAATCCGGTCCGCCAGATCCGGTGTTTGTATTTGAAATATTTTCGTCAAGTGAGATAATAATTGGTATGCTCTCCTCTAGTGTAAAAATTACATTAAAGTGTATAGTGTAATAACTCAGATATCTACTCAACTGCCAGTAAGGAATTGCTCAGTCGGGAAGTGGACTCTAGCATAGTTGTAAGATAAAATAAGATAAGTTTCAAGATAGACAATCGCTTATATCGGTTAACAATTCTCAAAAAATATTTTACAAATAAAATTGAAGTTATTATTGCTATTAAGACGATTATCAGTAAAATGCCAAGGGCGATGATATCAAACCATATTGCTGCAAGAATTGTCACTGTCTTAATAGAAAAATCTTTAAAGAAGTAGAAATTGCAAACATTTTACAAATACCATTGACATTCTTCACCGCATTGAGAATTTATCCGTCGAAGCGATGCAAATACCAACGAGTTTCTTAGTTTTGTGTTGTACAGGAATGCAATCGTATTCGGTGTTTGACTTAAAACATTGTTTTCCAAACTTTAGAAACGCAAACTACAATATCTGGGGGCACGGAAGTGCCCCCGCAAGTCGAGCAAAAAAAAAGCGGCACGGCCGTAACATCCTTTTCTCGAAGCAATTCGGGCTATTTTTGACACCCCTATAATTTCGTAGTGGATAAAACAAGAAGCCTGGATTTTCAGCAACTAATCAGTCATTGTATAAACACGGTATATTTAAAATTTCAGTCAATTTGAACCAGTAGTTTAAGAATGACAACTTGTTAAAATTTTGAATTTTGTCACTCACTGATTCACTGACTCACTGACTCACCGATCATCAAAAGTCTAAGGTACTTCTAGCAGACTTAGAAGCTTAAAATTTAGAATACAAATAGGGTTTAGTGTCTTAATCATGGGAAAAATTCAATATTTTCTAATTTCGGTCAAGTTTTCTAAATACACTAACTGCAACAATAACTTTGTAATCCCATATAAATGTATAAGATTACAAGGTTACATTTGCAGTTAATGAATTAAATTATTATTTCTGTAGAAAATAAAATAAATAGGTGTAAATATGTATCTACTATATGAGACATAACGAGAGGGGGTATAGGGTGGGTAAGGGTGTTTAGCCCATGAAACTGAACAACATTCCCATAGGAAAATATGTTGAATTATGAAAAAAATACGGCTTTCCATACAAATTGGACTTATGTTTGCTCTATTCGCTCTACAAAAAGAAGTGAGATGCCATCAAAAACATTCTGTAAAAACCTCAAGTCTCGCCGTAAAAAGTTGTGAGATCTATATAATACCAAGTCGATTAATCTATTTAGTCTCTACTTAAAGGACCTTCTGTCTTAAGTTATTACGTATGTTATTATCATGCCAATTTAAAAAAAAATACCTTTAAAACAAATAGATCGACTTGGTCATCGCAAGAAAACACAAATTCGCCATTAACATTTCAGGAGCATTAACTTCTCGTCAAATCATGCGATGGCCAGGTCGGTCTATTTGTTTTAGAGGTATTTTTTTTAAAATTGGCATGATAATAACATACGTAATAACTTAAGACAGAAGGTCCTTTAAGTAGAGACTAAATAGATTAATCGACTTGGTATTATATAGATCTCACAACTTTTTACGGCGAGACTTGAGGTTTTTACAGAATGTTTTTGATGGCATTTAGTTGACTTTTTCGTATTTCGTACCTAAATGTATTGTAAAATACTTTTAGATCTTTTTAAAGTGTGTTGTGTCTAATATGTCAAGATTAGTCTTTATTAGAATATTCTGGCCGGTTTTTCTAGAAATACAGTCGTTTTTTAGATATTTAGGTTCTCGAACCCACCAGCTCGTGATTGGTCGTCGCATAAACGAAGTAATTCTGTTTTTGTGTTGCTTTCATGAAGATAAAATTTATTATTTAAATTACTTCACGCGGAAGAATCACAAAAATAAAACTAACAGTTACTACATAAAAAAAACACATAGCCCCAGTTTCTAAAGATCTTTAGTTTTTTAATCTCGACACAAAATCAAATAACGCAACAAACGAACAAAACAAAGTTTCATTTTATCCAATATGTCAGCACTCTACTGAACTTGTACCGAAAATCTTTGATGAACGGACAACAAAAATATTGGGAACGTTTTTCAGAAACATGATTGGACAATGTGAACATTTGTTTGAAAGTTGTGATGATTTCGTCAACTTTTATTCAACATGTCACATTTGATTTTAGAGAACTTTTTTTAGTTTTATTAATAACCAGCTGTGCCGCGTAGTTTCTTTCTCTAACGTTTCCGATGATTTCTATGGTCCCATATAGTTTATTTGAATGTTTTTTTTATCGATGAAGTGATGATAGCTACCTATATGTACACACATCAACACTGTCTAGGGATATTTTGTATTTACTCAATTATCTCAAAATTTATGAAAGATAACATACAATATGTATATATTTCTATAAAGCCCATTTATCTGACTATACTTCAGAACAAAAAAAATCTCTAATTATTTTGCGTCAACAATTTTATACTTAAATAAAGAAAAAACTAAAAAAATAGTAAAACTAATAATGAATGTTTTTCTTCAGAAAATGTGAAAAATAAGAAAAAGTTATTGTTTTTAGCAGTTTTGTGAAAAATCTGTAGTCTATAAAGCCATCTATGACATTTATAGCAGTCCTGCAGCGATTTTTCATAATTTGGATAGAGTTATCCAAGTCTTACTGCGGTATTTTGTCCCAGGTCCGGCTAAGATGCAAAAAAGTGGCTCTTCCGTTGCAATGTTCGCAGGGAAATTCCTCAAAGCTCTTCTTTGGGGCATACTCCACGCGTGCTCTATGGGTTTTAGGTCAGGTGATTGAGCGAGCCAGCTTAAGACCGATTTGTCGTGTTCCTGCTACCATCTCGTCACCGCTCTTGCTGTGTGCGGACGGGTGTTATCGTGAATGAGGGTGAATTCTTGGCCCATTTGAAGTTTAAGGGGGTAGATTATCGGTATTAGCACCTCATTACGGTATTTTTTAGCCGTAATGGTGTTTCTGATCCAAACGCGGTCTGTTCGTCCACCGAGAATAATTTCCGCCCAAACCATCATTGTCCCGCCGTGCTATGAATGGACTTCCTGAGGATATTGCAGACGGCTATCACGACCAGAGACTCGCCACACACGTACTCTACGTGAATCGAAATGAAAACCGAACCGGGACTCATCGGTAAACAGTAATACAGACTACGGGTTATCATCCCAGAGCAAAAGTACAGGGAACCCACTCTAGTCTTCGTCCGCGATTTCCTCAGCAGAGTGCTGGAGTACGAAGCGGTCTGCGAGCGTGAAAGTTATATTCATGCAGCATTTTCCTCGCAGTTTGGTCACTCACAAGCAACTGGTGCTCTGACTGGAGCCTCCGAACCAACTGCATGGCCGTAACATTTGGTTCTCTTCTCACGGCAATTTGCAAAAATCGGTCTTGTCGATAAGTGGTTATTCGCTTTCCCCCTGGATATCTTTCAACCACTTCACTAGTAGCACGGGAGGATGACTATAACCTAGTAATCACGTTTTGTCTTGTTCCAATCACGTCAGCAATACTCCGTTGAGCAGCCACAGCGTAGAGCACGCCCACTGCCCTTAGCATTGCTTCTCTCGTTATATAGCGCCGCTGCATGATGCACACAATAGATTTAACTCGAAATTAATCGATAACTTGTTATAAAACTTAAATCTGGCATAAAAAATATCCCGATACTACAGTAGTTAAACAAAACTTGCGGTCTTCGCAACCATTATGCCGCGTAATTATTTTATTTTTAATTATTTTTTATAAATTCAAATTTAGAATCATTCAAAAAGGTTTAAAAAATAGTCTTTTATCAAAAGATTTTTAAACTGGCCAGTATTTTTTGAGTTTAAGAACTTTATACAAAATATCCCTAGACGGTGTTGATGTGTGTAGCTATAGACTTTTATATCCTGTGAAAAATTGATTATATTATTAGTACGCAAAAACTTGGTTAAGCTGTTCTAAACATGACCTCAGACAGTTAGACCTCAGTGTTGTTAAAAACTAAGTTTCATTCAAAAATTTTAGACTACTGTTTCCTAAGAATAGACAAACTTTATGATGGAAATTACTTTATACACCTAATTCAAGATATCATGACCACTGCGATAATTATCACTTTTAACCATGTCAAAAGCTAAATTGACTTTATCACAGCTGCACATCGCATGCAAAAATCTTTTCTCTTTAAGACATTTAAGTGAACAATACAGCGAGTTTAGTTCATATCTTCATCCATTTAAACTGCGTCTGTGTGGATAATGTCATACCGGCGAGATTTATTAACACCGCTCCTTTGCGAGATAACTAACTGTCTTGAATAAATAATAGTACTTTATTTTATGAAGATGTTTAGTTTTTTTTACCGCGCTTTCATTTAAATGTTTTATTTGAGTTGGATAAATGAGCGGCTAAATTATTGTTAATAGTCCGGGAGTAGCGTCTTACTAATATTATTCATGAATGTTTGGAATTTTCTATGGATATTTGTAACTCACGCTCTACAGAACGAATTTGTGAAATTTTCTTTTATGAGATTGTATACAGATGTAGTTTATAATCTAAATACATTCAAGTAGTCAAGTTGCCGGTAGAAGCTTGTTTTATAATATGGTAAAAAAATATATTTCTCTTATTCTTATTCCTAGACTTAGGACCTATACGGATAATAGTTTTCAAACCATCAAAACCAATCTATTAATAATGTATAACACTATTATAAGACTACTGATATCTTAAAACTTCTAAATAACAAGAAACAAAGTGATGGATAGTCCACTCTGTCATTACTGTAACATCGCGTCGAGCAAGTTGTACCGTGTTAAGCGCTCAAGTTAAGTTGCGGCCACACTGTCCAACTTCGTGACCATGTCGTTATATAGTTGAACGAGGATCGCTCGGTATTTGCTACGAATATCTGCGTTAAGAACTTGCATTTTAGATCGATGTTTATTACGAATCAAGATTTCAAATATCCTATATCATACGCGTATCGTAGTTTTTTTTTTTATTAGTGTTCGAAATTATAACCTAGGTGGTTAAGATTCTTGCCTCTCTATGTAGATTAGTGGTTAAAAGACCAAAAACGTTCTTCAGAATTTTGGTCTACATGTATCAGAAATAGAATAAGAATCTCTCTCCTCTTCAGGTAGATTAGTGGTAGATTACTTGGCAAAGAACTTGCATTCTATGTATTTACAATATAACCCGAAAAATCAATTGAAATATTTCTTCGTCTTTACCATACTTAATATTAAAATTGGCAGCCGAATTGTTAATATATTGGCCTCTCACGTATAGTCAAAGGTTAAAACACAACAATGATTTTAGAAGTTACGTTAGTATTGGAAATATTACAATTTATTTTCACGATTAAGGAAAATATAATGATTTAATCGAACACACTTAGGTGTTAGCATTTTTTTATCAATATTGAAATAAATTAAAAAAATAAGTGTGCCAAGGACATGTCTCAGAAAAGTATTTAGTGAGGTTCTCCCTTGAAGCCCCTTGTATTTAATTTAATGTTGGTTAACAGTGAACATAGCCTTAGCGAGAGTTACAAATGATTTTCTACAAAACATAATTGGCAGTTACTTTGCTTTAAATATTACCTACATTTGTCTGGAAGAAGATAATCGAAATCGAGAAATACTAGAATGGCTTTTCTTATTCGATACAAAATTCGTAAAGAATTAATAACAACAAATTTTGTAAAGAATTAAGAGGCTTTGGTCAACTCATCCCGCTCGATCTCATCCCGCGGGATGAGTTGTCCTAGTACCATTTTTGAATTGGACAACTCATCCCGCTGGTATATTTTACGATTTGTACATTCTTGTAAAAAAGTGGTTCACGCGCATAAGGGCTAATTCTCAGTGTGGCAACCGACTCGCTAATGGACTGCCCCTTTCGGCTACTTCTGAATAGGGCTCGGCTACTTCTTAAAATTCGAAATTGATTACGGAAGTAAGTACTACTACTAAGCCTAGTCAACAAGTTTTAAAAAAATTACGTTTAATTTCTTAATAAGTGTCCCAACATAATAAAAAATAATGACACATAATGTTGTAGAAATATGGAAAGGGATTATCTAAAAATATATTAAATCAAAACCGAATATTGCTCAATTGTTGGAGGGCTTGAGCAAAGACATACATTTTTACGCCTCCATTATAAAAAAATCTACAGGCGGCATGAAAATTTCCAAGAGACTACGTGAAACTATGGAGAGCCAGAAAAAAATTTACTATGCCATAAACTAATTGATCACCGGTCAAATATCAGTAGGAATTTTTTTAGAAAAATTAAGAAGATGACTTTGTATATTTATTTATTCAGATTTAAATTTTAAGTTTTTTTTATAATTATAGTTTGCGATTTTAGCCTTTTGACCGCCACAAAAAAAAAAAACACTTCGCCGTGCCCTCCACGCCATGCCACAAATTCAATGTCCAAAATGTTATCGATTTGACTGCCTCCGTGGCGCAGTGGTTTAGGTCGCCACGCCGCCGCCGATACCACCGCGTCGGGAAGTCGTGGGTTGAATTCCCACACGGAACAATTATTTGCACTTTCCATAAATTATTTTTTTGGGTCTGGTAGTACTTAGTGTCCGTTGTTTGTATGTTTGTAAAAGTCCCCGCGACATAAGAGCAATTCTTAGAGCGGGAGTTGTCCTTTTAAAAAGAAAGAAAATAAAATATATCGATAAAGTGAGTAATAATATTTATCAGACATTTTTGAATATAGGTACAGCTTATAACACAAAAATAATATTGATTTAACCTCATCTCCTACTGTAATAAACTTAAGACCACATTTATAGCAACACTTTTGTTCACGAATGTACAAATATTTCAAATAATACAGTATATTTTTACTTTTTCTTTAAAGCGGGATGAGTTGACTAAAGAAAAATAATAAAAATATTAATGTGGACAACTTATCCCGCGGGATAAGTTTTAAGCGGGATAAAAAAATACATGAAAATCAATTTGCATAATAGACTAGTTGAGCCGCGCAACTTCGCGTCACGTAAGAGAGAATGGGTCATAATTTTCCCCGTTTTTGTAACATTTTATACTCTGCTCCTATTGATCGTAGCGTGATGATATATAGCCTCAACCTTCCTCAACAAATTAGCTATCTAACACTGAAATATTTTTTCAAATCGGACCCATAGTTCCTGAAATTAAACGCGTTAAAATAAAGCGCGTTCAAACAAACAAACAAACGAACAAACAAACTCTTCAGCTTTATAATATTAGTATAGATTTATTCGGACACTACGCCACGGACATTGTAAATCTTTATTCGCTTATTTTTTTGTTGAATTATGTTAAGCCCACAACATATTATGCAATTACATCTACATTTTAATTACCTACCATTCCGTTTTCAATTAATTTCATATCATAAAACCACGATTGTTTAGACATACCGTTCCATTTGAACATTCCGTTCCATTACGAGTACATTAGCTTCGCGCTAAATTGTATTTAATTAATGCTTTGTTATACCTAGTGCTCAAATTTAGGTTTTGTTTGGGCTTAATTATGTTACCGTTACGTAATGTAGAGACCTTATTTAGAAGCAAATATTTGTGACTATAATCCGAATTATATTTCAATTGGGACAAACTCTGTGACTGAGGTTCCCTTTCGGCTTGGACTCTTTATTGCAGTAGTTGGAAGACCTGGTAAAACTCTTATGTTGTCACAAAACTAACGCCTTGTCTTATCAGTTTCAAAAATATGTAGGTATGGAGTGTCAGATTTTGAAAATAATTTTTGTCAATGAAAATAGAAAGAAATAATAATTTTAAAATCAGTGTGCATTGTTTGTTGATCAGTAACTTTAAATAGATTTAACTTACAAAAAAGTATGATTGAAAATGTGACATTTTATTTTGTATGCAAGGCAAAAAAAAATATATCATTTTTAGTCATATAATAATAATCAGCTGTGTTAAGAAAACAAGAGATATAGGTTTAAAGAATTTTCGCGTTAACATGGTTTATTTTACCATAAAGCAAGTGATAATTCCAAAATATAATAATATCTATCAATAGAAATAAAAATGAATCTCCGAAATATATAACTTGTGAACAACTTAACTAAATTGGATAATCCTTTTTTTAATATGTTTGTAATTTTTTTGACGAGACAGGGTTTGTATGGGATCGATGGGATCACAATTTCCACGGGAATAGAATCAACGGGATGAATTTATACTATATTCAGACGAAGTCGGGCCAGTCCGCTAGTTATAAATGAAAATATAACACAATAAAAGTCTTAGTTGGAAGGCGTCTAAGTGAAGAAGTTGAAAGAACGAGAATGATAAATTGCCTTCATCAAATCAAAGTCGGCTTTTATTTTGTTGAGGAAATGAGATAACGTCTTTGTGATTTTCTTAGTGATTTCCAGCACTAGAAGCTAAGTTTTATAATCTTGGAAATAAGTCTTTTCACAATAAACTTTCCAAGGTTCTTGGCAATAATTGTAAAGTAAGAATACGTTATTTGAATTGATAACTAAAATTTTTATTATGCATGACTTTGTAGTGCAATAAGTAAGTAAGTTTCTCGGTAATTCTTGAGATTTTTGTGAAGGAGTTTTTATTGTTTTCGTTTTACCAATCATTTCTGAACAGCGGGTTATGACCTGTAGCGCGATTCTCTACAGTAGGTACCAAAGTCTATCGAGAATTTGACAATTCATCTCATTAGTTCCAACGGCACCCCTGACTATTGATTAGGTTTTCATACAAAATTTCTGATTAGCTACCTGGTAGACTGTAGTGAATAGCAGAGGGGCCTCTCTGTACCTTCTTAGCAACTACCAATAATCTCCTAGACTTGGTTTATTGAAACCGGCCGTGATGACCAAAAACCGGCCAAGAAAACTTCATTACAATTAATCATATAGCTAAAATAAACCCTCCTCACATTTCGTACACATTTATACACAATTGCAAGCGAGTTAACCTTTGTGCCTCGACCTTGTGACCGCTTCCTCGTCATTCGATGTTGCTTATCTATCGATTCATATTTATTGGAGTACGACGAGAGTTTTGACGTAGATTTATATCGTAAGAGGGTCTTGTTTTTGTTTCTTATAGTTTACTTGAAGGGATGCAAAGACTCAAACCCGCTTTGGAAAAGGTCAAAATTATTACTCATCCCAAGTGAAGACTCGCTAGATTTATTTTATAGTTTAATTGGTTTACTTGCGGCTCTACATACTTACTCCTTTTTAAGTAGATTATTATCTGTTAGATATAATCTCACTCTGCCAATTGCATTTGATATTTACGAAATCGGTTATTTATTAAATCAAGAGTGGTATATTATATGGAGTAAAGTATTCTATGCACGTAGCATTGTTCATAAAGTAGTTAATGCATCATAACAATTGTGTTTTGGTCAATCTATACGAGTTTAACCTTTCACTTAGAACTCTCAACAACAGCCCATTATCCGATGCAATAGACTTGCCTACAAGACACCAACACGAAGTATATTTCATACACACTACACTAGATATAACAAAAGCAACACAAAATCCAGTTTCAGTGTAAGAATATTCACACGTAACAGTCTCTGGGCGGAGGTAACAGCGGCTATTATTTCAAACGGGTGTACGGAGGCGTCACGTCGTGTGAATATAACAAGTTCTCTCACTCTCACAGACTATTGTGTTGCGTTCTCTAATCCTTGCATTGGATTCTACAGTCCAACGACTCAGTAAAGAACCTTGTATGCAAGATTTTGGACTGGTGGAGGTATACAAAATTTAAAAAGTAAAAATAAAGTGAAAACATCGTGAGGAAACCTTGCATGTAAACACAGGATAATTCTTTCTTTTTTTTTTCCTTTTAAAGACAACTCCCGCACTAAGAATTGCTCTTGTGTCGCGGGGACTTTTACAAACATACAAACAACGGACACAAAGTACAACCAGGTACTACTGTGCTACTAAGTTGTCGGTATATAGAATATACTATGATGGTACATGTATTGAGAGCAGTGCCTTGTTTAAGAAAGGTGGCCATGGGCATTGGGCTTGGGCTTTGAATACCTACAGTTAGACGGTATTGAGAGATCCGTATTGTAAGGTGCTCACATTGCTATATAAATGGATTTGCTATAGTGTATAACGAATGTCGAAGCTCAATTGAATCGAGAATTTGCATCTGCCATGTACTAAAATGTTTTTGTTTGTACTAAACCACACTTTACTAATTGTTTTCAGAAATTCGTAGCAGTTAAAAGTATTTAATGAGATATACCTATATTATTTTCAATTTTTATCCGTAAAGATTGTACAGAATGGAAGTGCGGCAAAACTTGTCTTGATATTTGTGGAATCAAAATTGTATGCTACACTAATATTCAACTATTCAATTTAATTCAGGCTTACCTTTCTTTTCATGGAAAATGTGGCGTAAAGTATCAAAACCATTAGCTCTATTTAATTCTTGAAAACGGCATTTGTATACCAATCGATGGTATTGAAGTACATTCCACGAACCAATTATGTTCCAGACGTGTTCTGAATCATTTTCTATGTGAAATTGAAATAGCCGTTATATTAATGTATCTTTATTGTTATTTGACGTTTTGTGGTATTGTTATTATGATGTATTATTCGTTCCTTCAGGTTTCTACCGTAGGTAGGTTAATCCTACTAATATTATAAACGCGAAAGTTCGTGAGAATGTATGTATGTTACTCTTTCACGCAAATACTATTGAACCGATTACAGTGAAAATTGGTATATAGGTAGCTGAAAACCCAGAATAACACATAGGCTACTTGTTATACTGGAGTTCCTGAGGTATCGGGATTTATACGGGAAGGGTTTCCAGCTACCTAGCGTAAAGTAAGCGTAGTAAAATGTTTTTACGCAACTGACGTCTGCCTAGACTTTCTAACGAAATATTTTTTTATTAAGTACATAAACAAACTAAAATTACTCAACAAATTTAATTAAGTACAAATAAATAGTAAGTAAAACGTGTCAATTTCAATTAAAAAAGTTAAGACCTGCGCACACTAAGGCGCAACAAGTTACAAAGAGTTAGACAAAGTATCGTGCGCCACTAACTTTGTTTTCTGTTCGTAAAACTTTTAAACTTATTTATGTAGGATCGTTCTAATTCTATTGTATTAAAATTGAAGACATTCGTAGCGTGAACGTGAAGTCGACAATATACAATGTTTGTTGTTTTGTTTGTCGTATGGTTAGTGGTCAACCTAGTGTCAAAGTTGTTCAAGCCGCTCGAGAGGCCTTTGACGTGGCTTAACGACTGTTGTCTTAGGAGACAACAACCGGGACCGACTTTTAACGTGCCCTCCGAAGCATGGAGACGCCCAGTTCAAATACCACTATGCGGTCACCCATCTATGGAATGACCGCGCCAGTGGTTGCTTAACCCACAGATCGTTTACCGACCGGTGAGCGCAACTGGCTATGGGCGCTTCATATACAATAGGTTTATACGTTTGATTTTTACCCAAAACACCATTGTGTGTAACAAAAGTAGTTATTTTTCGTCTTGTTCTACTTTGTATTTATTTTTTTAGCAACACACAATTAATGCTTAGAGAGATTTTGTTAAAATAATGAAATATTACTTTCACATTACATGAAACCGTAGTTCTACAATGTAGTTCTAAGTCCAGTATGCAATAAAGGTATGTACACACTGTAGTGCAACAAACAACAGCAAGTTAACATGGTGACTCGTGTGATGTTGGGTCGACAATACGCCCACTGAACTTTGCTAACCCGATTAAACACAGTCGTGATTGAAATTACGAAATTCTCTTGTATTAACTTGCATATACTGTATTTTTTGTGTAAGGAAATATTTATTTTTTCTTTAACTTCCAATTTTCAATAAAATATTCGCTTTGTGAAACGACACATTATAGATACTGTGACACTACAGATAGTACATTCTTAAATCATTAAGAATTCGTCATCTGTAACTGTAGTGTCGAATTGTAAGAATATTAACAAAGAAATATTATAAATTATTTTGTGGCATAAAGACAGGGCGGCTGAAAAGTTTTGAGCCTAAGTACCTTTAAGTTTTACAAATAAGTCGTGCAATACACTAATAAATGTGGGGTTCTTAAGGAGTATATACGCCAAGTTTCAAGTCTCTAGCATAATTATGCTTTTTGTAGTCGAACCATAAACGGCACTATGTCTGAGTCAACCGCACATTGTACAAAATTTGAGTACAGAGTTGCCATTTAATCCCTTTCAAAGAAGATCAAAACGCTGATTAAAATGTCTGAAAAGACGTCAGCAATTTATGGGGAGTCTGCACCTTCTCTTGCTACCGTAAAACATGGGAGTCGAGCGCTTAGGCAAGGCAGGGAGTCTATAGAAGATGAGAAAGGTCGGGACGTCCAAAAACCGCCGTCACCGAAGAAAACATTGAAAAAGTGAAAAAAATTACTCCTGGAGGTCGGCAAATTGAGTTGTGGCATAAAGTTGGAACTATTGACTTTAGCTAAGAATTAATCGACGACATTTTGGATAATCACCTGCACATAAAAAAGGTATGCGCGCAATGGGTGCCGAAAATGCCCACGCCGCTAAACAAGCAGCGTGGAGTCACAAGTTCACCGGAGATTTTTGACACCTGTGGCAATTACTCTGACGATTTTTTTCTCCCATTATTATTGTCAATAAAGTGTGAATTAGACAGTATAATTTGAAGTCGAACAATAGTCAATGCAGTGGACAAAAAAGGGAGAATAGCCGACATGGAAGTTCAAAGTGAAAAGATCGGCGTTCAAGCTCATGGAGACTGTTTTATGGGATTGTAAGGGAATTTCGTTAATAAATTACCTTTTTAAAAATACTACAATTAACGTTAATTATTATTCTGCATTGTTGATCAAAGTGCGTCAAGTGGTTGTTGAGAAAAGGACAGACAAACTATCAAAAGGAATCCTGTTTTCGCAAGACAACGCACCCGTCCACACTGCGCGAGTTTCGAGGTGTGCCCTGGTTGAGACAGGATTTGAAGAAATTAATCACCCAACCTACAGTCTAGGCCTGGTTTTTAGCTATTACTTCCTCTTTTCAAATTTGAAAAAAGACCTCCGAGGACAGAAATTTTCTAGTGACAATGAAATGAAGGTGGTAGTAAACGGACATTTTCAAGAGGTAAACGGCGAATTTTTTTTTGACCGGTATAAACCCCTCTTATAGAAGATGTAAGAAGTGTATTGCAATAGAGAAACATTATATTATAAAATATATTTTTTGTATGTTTCTATCAGTAGCTTTTATACCTTAGGCTCAAAACTTTTCAGCCGCCCCTCGTATATAGCTTTCCTCGATAAATGGGCTATCTAACGCTGAAGAATTTTTCAAATCGGACCAGTAGTTCTTGAGATAAGCGCGTTAAAACAAATAAACAAACAAACAAACAAACTCTTCAGCTTTATAATATTAGTATAGATTATAGATTGATCAGCAGCAAAAACTAAGGTTCAAAGATGCAAATAAAGTAGTCTTCATCCAGTCTAAAGTTAGTGACAACATTGACCAACAAAATGTTTGGTGTAAGTTTTACAACTGAAAGTTACACGGGACTGCACTCAGTGACTTCCAACTTAACTAAGTTCAACTAACAAATGAACAAGTTTAAGATTTTAGTTAAACGTGGCCGTTATAGCACTTTGGAAGGGCAAGGAACTATAAAATGTCCCGTGGAACAAGAAATTCGTTTGAAACAAAGGTTGACTTTTTTTAGTTGTGAGTGGATAGTGGATTAGAAATAAAAATATGATTTGTTTTAACAGTAAAGTAAAACCTAATGAAATCAAACGCGAGGGCATCTTGAGTGCTTTAGAATAATATGAATCCTAATTGGGTATTTAAGAGTATTTAAAAATTCTTGATACAATGCAGTTATGCAGCGTCTTAGTTATTTTGCCTATTTTACAGCAGGATGAAATTTTTTGTGAAGCAGTTGGAGAGTTATTGAGGTTGTATTAATCAAATATTATAATTAAAATTATAAATCATCATCTACTAATAACTATTCAAACATGACCTCGACGTAACTGCGTAATATTCGAACTTACTCATGTAATTTGAACCACAACAGCATTACTTAGCGCGCCACGTCCCTAATAAAAGCCATTTCGTCTCATGAGTACACAATTACGATTGTTAGCGACACTGTGCTCTTCCTTTGTCGTCAACAGACCTATTACATGCCAAGTTTACGAATTAACCGCACCTGGGCAAGTATTACAGAATACAAAATATTACATACTTCTTCTTATCGTATGGTTAGTGGTTAACCTAGTGTCAAAGTTGTTCAAGCCGCCTTTGACGTGGCTTAACGACTGTTATCTTAATTAACAATAACCGGGACCGACTTTTTACGTGCCCTCCGAAGCACGGAGCCGCCCAGTTCAAATACCACTATGCGGTCACCCATCTATGGAATGACCGCGCAGAGGTTTGCTTAATCCACAGATCGTTTACCGACCGCTGAGTATGGGCGCCTACATACTGACTTTTACTCTCGGAATTACATGCTATGACGTGACGTGACATGACGTTTCTGTCAATGTTTTCGTCTATGCAGTCGCAGGTCCAAAATGAATAGACCGATTTAGATGTATTCTTTTGTTCAGCAGGGGTTCCCAACCTTTTCTTAGTCAAGGACCACTTTTATAATATTCTTGTTAATTACCACTGTGTAAGTATATTAAAACAAAGTGTAATAATCATCCTGAAAATTTTAGCCTTAACATCATTCGCAGACCATATTTTGACTTCCACGGACCACTGGTTGGGAACCACTGGCTTAGAGGCTGATGTGATCAATAGGGACTTTCTCATACTAAACATCTGTTCAGGCAGCACAAGAATTCCGTAAAAGTCATTAAAGTATTATTTCTGCATTGATAATACAAACTTTTTGTCCGCAGGTTGCACAACACGGATAAAAATTCTTTAAGAATAATTTGAACGATTCGAGTTCGAGGCAGTATTTTATCATTGTGGCCTGTTGCATGCGGTTGGCTTTTCTCCAAGTATTCTGTAACCATTTGCCAAGAACATTATATGTCTGGCGTTTAGTCAGTCGTTGTGAAGTACAATTAAGATCTTGTTCTGTAAAGATTAAAGTAACGTAATAAGTGACGCTTTTTAATCGTTCTCTGCTTCCCCACAAATGTTTTTTCATTCTTAATCCGTCTCTCTCAACCCAACAATGCAGATTTTAATGCGCATAAAATGTGTCATTTCTTTTAACACACACGTACCGAATTGTTTTTTCATTTAAACTAACAACAACAACTTATAATACAATCTTAAAAACAATATATTTTATAAAATTTGTATATTTATAACAAAAACACGAAAAATCCTTCATACTTCAGACTGCATTATGTTTAATACCGTATTAATGCCATCGTAACAAAGTTTATATTTAAACGAAAGATGAGCACATCTACTACCAACATTCTGAAGTTTACGTGCAATTAAAGTATATGTGGTGAACAACTTGTACCACATAAAAATGATCGTGAAATTTCAAATTAATTGTCTTGACACTGTCAACTCATAATAGTTGCCACTTGTTGATTAAGAGGAATAAAATTTTGGGCTACCTTACGTTTGCAGCTCACTTGTGATTTTTTTATTTAAAATATTAGTTTATGGCGCGTTGGAGCATAATCTATCAATATCTGCCAAAATTTTGCAGTAATTGGTTCAACCATTTTGAAATGTTAGACAAACAAATATTTTGTAATATTTTTTAATCACTAACATTTATGCATCTACCGTATCGATTGGTAGAGTGATAATATTAAAATTGGGGCAGGATAAAAGCTACTCTTTTCCACAATTATGTAAGACAGGAAAAGGGTAAAGCCTGGATCTTAATCTCCACCAAAAAAAGTACTAAATAGTAACTACATGACATTACAAATCTGTAAACAGAAAAAACCGTTCTATAGTTGCAAATATTGCTTTGTTAAATTAAATCGTATATCTAGTGAATATATATTTAAATATATCCACGTGTCAAAGTTCTAGTTTTACAAACAAAATGTGTCGTCAAACGATTTCACAATACCTAATATCCTCTTAGTGGGTTAATTAAACCGGAGCTCAAATAGATCAGAGGATTTGTAGTTGACTGAGTAGGATATAAGTAAAGCCTATAATGGTGTGTCTGTCTGTCTGTCATACTAAACATGAATTTTGTTAGTGATTTTCGATTAATTATAATATCACGTCTGTTTTAACTGAAAGTGTAGGCAGAGGCGTATGAAATACACCCAAGTTTCGCTAATAACAATGTTAGTCCTATGCAAGAGAGGGCGAGTCTATTGCCATTTACCGGGCATGTTACCAATCTTCGGGCTACTATTGAAAAATATTTTGATATAAATAAGGAAAGACATAGTACTATGCCCGACCGAAGAACAGAATTCGAGAGTCGAGACCTCATAATAAGCGTCGAATGCACGTCACGCCACGGAGGCAGTCAATTGAATAATTATTATGTAATATGATATGTTAATTAAAGCGTTTGCGTGATGCTTTGGCACATGATATGCTGGCCGTGCTTGCAGTTAAAACTTGTGACACAACGTCAGGCACTCAAAGGTTCAACGTTCGGTGACCTGACGTAATGTCACAGGCAGGATCCCGTTTATGCTGTAAAATAAAACAATATTTACAAAATACGAATACTGAAAAACTTTATTAAAATTGTGCTAGGTCAAAACGTTGAAACCTGAAGGAAACCAAAGTAAAATCCGTTGCCATACAATTATTATTGTGCAAATATTTTCAAGATCGCGAATGTTTTACAGTTACAAAGACAGATGTTTAAATACAATTCATTTAAAGGTTAGTAAATTTCGAAGATGTCTTGTATTTATTGACACGTAGCATGACAAATTTTATTGACGACGTGCTAAAGATATCCAAGCGACTCGTAGCATACGTAAGCGTAGCACTTGGCTTGGCGTAGCAATACTACGGCGTAGACGAATGCCAGTACCATTTAAGTTGCCTTTTTTGTACTTTATCCAGCATTGTACGGAACTACACAAAATGTAAGAAGATTTTTGTTTCATAAGAACCATACCCACATACTAACTATTAAGCAAAATCAAGCAGTTTGAGTAAGACACTTAAATGGCATAAAAAAATTCTTACGCAATACGCTTGGAGAATGTGATAGGCTGAATTGTACAAAAACGATATTTGCAGGAGATCTTTATACAGCAGACCGCAGTTGGGACAATACTTTTTTCTTGCTATTTTGTGTTTCTAGCATTATACTTATATACACTGTAAAGTGTAAACAAATTCCTCAAAAACTCAAACTAACCCAGGAGCAACAACTATATCCTCAAGAAGTGAAGGGAAGTCCGCTCAATCGCTTGCAGATTTATTAGCCACCTAAACAAATAGTACATATTGACTCGGCTCGTAAACTGCCCACGACATGACAACGGGATTACTATCCGTGCCTACCGTTTTATAGACGCTGTAAATATATTTGCGTTTCAAGTTATGGTTCTTGAGATGTATTGACGGAAATTGGATTGGCTTTTTCAATATTTGTGTAGCATTTTAATATATTGTGACTTTTAATACAAAATGCAATATAGACGGGTGTTAATTAAAATAGAATTAGGGTAATTTGTCTTATTTCTCAAAGCTTTGGCTATTTAAATAAAACACGCGAAAAAAGCATTGTAATTTGGTCAAAATCAAAATCAAATTACGTATTCATTTAGGTCAAATGCTGATACTTATGATACTCACTGATACAGAGAGGGGTCAAAACATAAGATATGAGAAAAAAGTGTGATTATATTGTAATTCCGTTTTCAATATTTGGTTGAGATAAACTATTTTTTATTGGTAAGTGCTAATCAAATTCAAGTCCTATTTGTTGCCAAAAACATTATTATTATTGGTCGACTATAAAACGTAAACTCAATCACCAAAACGTAAGACTTAAAACTCACCATTAACTCTCACATCAAATCCAATATTCAAATCACTGATCCATAAACTCTTATAAAGATATATTCCATCAAAATCGGTTCAGTGGTTTCTGAGAATAAACACACATGAAGTTTTACGGTGTGTTTAATCGAGCATACGTTAAAGCAATTAGGTCTAAAGTTGGGTGCGCGGTTTTGCTATGTGTAGTCTGTACTTAGGTTGTGTAGTGTGTATTAGTTAAGCGACAGCGGTTTACGCTGTGGGTTTTGACTATGAATAGAACTCGTCATGTTGCGGTGTGTAGGCTTTGTCTATACGGATTTAATAGCCTATATCTTTGTATTATAATTTGTTAGAACTTTTATTCGTTCATATTTATATAGTCTAAAGATAAGTCATGCTTTGCTGGAACAAAGGTTCACACAATGGACGTAAAGCGACAATGGCAATTGTTCTAATATAGAGGTAAAATGATTATTTATTTCTCTATAAAGTGTTACAATTTACTATCTACATACTTTTAAAATATAAAATATTACAGTAAACTATGAATAAATAAAAAAAAATGCCTTTTTTATTTACCGTAGATGTCTTGGTACGGATCAAGGAACCATATCACACAAACAACAGATAATAACTTGCAAAGAAAAGTACGTTTTGATTGTTAACCATGGTTTTAGTCACGGAGCAATAATCCACACTACAGTTGGACTACAGTCCGTCGGCGACCAAGACTGGTGTAGGATAAGTTGGTGGCAACGGTAAAAAAATAAGGTACCGTAATAAAACCTTGGAATATTAATCGCGTATAGACCAAACTGTTTCCGTATTATGTGTACAAGTCGCGATAATTTAAAATAGTAGAGTAGCTGTTTATTGTGTTATGTATACAACACGCGACAGCTTAAAATCGTTAAGTAAACAGTATTCGAATTCTTAGAACAAAACCTCCCACGCAATCTATGTTACAAATAGTAAAATATTAGTCCTTTCATAAACTTAACAAAGCACATGGAACAATGAAGGCCTCAATGTCTGAATAAAATATTCAAGACTGTCACTTTCAAAACTATACTTGTTTTCTCTTGCACGTAAAGGGTGTCTTCCAGACGGTTAGTGAACGAGACTTTTTAAGTTTTGAAAGGATTGAAAGGGAATTATTACTGAGGTCGTGAGACGCCGTGAAAGGTAAGAGGTGGAACGAAAGTGGAATAAGGATGTGGTCAGTTTAAGCGTTCAGTAGCGCGATTTTGTACAGGTACCATCGTGTATCGAGTTTGACATTTAAAATTTACTGCCAGAATAGTTTTTACGGAGCACGATGGAGGCGCTAAACAGATTTTAGTGAAATATTTTTCGATAGCAAGCCGGTTGTCAGTAGCCGATAGTTTTTTTGCTGTAAACTCTGTTCTCTCTAGAAACGAACTACGTTTTAAATTATGCTGAATTCGTAGTTTGTAATGCCAAAACTACACGCTTAATATGAAACAAAGCTGTTGAATTTTAGTTATTTTAACTTGACTTTTTAGATTCTGGTTCAATTTTATTGCAATGGTACAAAACTATAAAAGGAAAAATGTCGATGAATGTGTAACGTCGATATATCTCTGCTAACACCTTCTTTGTAACAAGCGTACAGATACAGTACATTAAACCACTCATACAACCAAGTACCATTTACCAAAGTAAATATAAAGTGCCATTCTCTAACAATGGTAGCCAAGTATATTGTTCGGAGCAAATACTTGTATTTCATAGAACAAACTCTATATTGAGGGTAGAACAAACACGTATCAAGTATGAACGTGTATGAGACATGACTCAAACTCACTTACTGATATTCTAGGTACTATTTTGTATATTTTTGTATGAGATGTGATGTAGAATAAAAAAATGTAGGAAGGTTTTTGGGCAATAACGATTCAAATATCAGACAAAACAGTAGTAGTGACCGAATTTCGGCAACAGTTCAAATTCGGCCGGAACCGAAACCGAAACTTCCTTACAAGGATCATTTTCTGAGGAAAAATAAAAAAAAACCGCTTTTATAATCAATCAATTTAAGACAAATGGATAGGAGTCATTAATTCAACGCGCCGATGGCCGATCAAGCTTTTCGTTTCGTTTGTCGTCGAAAATCAAACTAAACCGAAATTTGCGTTTTGGCCGTTAAAAAACCGAACATTTGGTCGGACAATCAACAGTTGTGGAAGTTGAATGATCAGAAAAAAAAATAGAGGTGTTACATTGGTTTTGAGTACACTAGGTTTCGTCGAACCGATGACCTAGGAGAGGACTTTCCTTGGATGAGAGTTTAGTTAGTAATATTAAAAGCGAGAGTCTCCAAGCTCTAGTTATATTAAGAGTCGACCACAATTATTATCAATCACAACTGTTAACTGTTTTTAAACCATGCCAAGGACAGTACATACGATAAACGAATGTTCCATAACGTTGTTCAACATCCCAACATGATGTAACAAGCTAACATATCAGAGTTCTGGTATGCCGTTCAATTTGCGTACTTAATTGAAAATTGCTTGGTGCATATCAATCTGATTTAGACGTCACCTACCTGCTACGCGTCCGACGTTTGGATCACTGCCAAAACGATTTTGGGAACGTATTATCGCTCCTGTTATTGTAAGCTGGTTTCAACTGGATTAATCTGGTGATAGCTGGTTCTTATATTTACAAAAAAGGTATAGTGAATCTTGAATTAGTTCCTACGGTACTCGCTAGAGGCGCTGATCAAATTTTCATACAAAAATTGTTAACATCTAGACCTTTATCGATAGTTAATAGGAAGTCGTCTCCCAGCGTAATTCGCAGGCACAATAATAATTATTTACTTGGAGTTTTTAATGTCAAACTAACAAGTAGAGAATGCTTATCGATGGTACTAAATACTTAGAAAATCGCGGTACTCTTTAACTTCTTACCGATATTATAAATATGAAAGTAACTCTCTCTAGCTTTTCATGTGTCAGTATCTTTTTCATGCCTAACCCCAATTTAGATAAACTTTTGTACAAAAAAAACTTGAGACCCGGAGAAGGACAAACGATAGTTTGTATCATCGAAATTGCACGGGAACAATACTGGAAATAAGACATTTTAACTAAAGTCTACCCACGTGAATGAAGGCGGGAGCAAGAGCTACCGAATAAACTAAGATATGTTCAGTAAGTAAGTCTCACCGTGACATTTGGTAAGGTCGAGTGTTATCGCCTGTCCTTGGCAGTGTCATTACTGCCGCGCTTTGATGCCACTAATCAATATCGCGAAACTACAATACTCTATTTATAGATGTTTACTAGAATCGGTTACGATAAAGTACTTTGAATTGAGGCTTTGAAACTTGATATTTGTTGTAACTGTTGCTTGTAGGCCGTATTTCTATTGTTCGGGTTTGTTTTACAAAATAATTTGTCTTATTATAGCATATCAAATTAATGTTATGTGATCTTTGACCAAATCCTCCTAGAGACTAAGAAATGTGGTGTAAAAAATTATTTCTTTCTTTTAAAAAAAACTCCTCCCGCACTGAGAATTTTTCGCGTAGATTTTTACAAACATACAAACAACAGACATAAAATACAACTAGCTTTAAAACAACTATTAATGTTTTGTACAAATATTTGTTCCGTACAGGATTCCAACCTTCGACCTTGCAGCGTTGAGGTAATGGCGTAGAGACTACGTTAATAACTTCACCACGGAGACGGCCAAAATCATATTTTATGCAATGTAAAATAAAAAGTATGTTCAGTTATAGTCGAAGTCAAATTTGTTTTATTTCATAAACTTTTAAAAAGTATTTGAAATCGTCATAGTAATGCCATATTTACAAACCACAAGAAATTCAACAGAATTAATTTCCTTAGAACACGACACGTGTACATTCTACGTAAGAGGAGCATTGACTCCGGTTCATTGGTCCAACTAATTAACAAACCTTCTGTGTCCGTGGATTACACGCGATAATTAACCGCCAATTCTTAGCTATAACGACCAATGGGAGTTTAGTGTTTGAAATAAACTGAGATTATGTTTGTTTACAATTATTCTAAACAAATTAAAAACGTTGAAGACACATTAAATGTCTTTAAAAATGCAAGTAAAACAATTGACAATCATTCGGATTGTGTTTGCTTTCATAAAGTTGATATAAGAATTTTTGGAAGACTTATAGCAAATTGGGTTGAAGAAGTTTGTCGGAACGTTCTGCTAGCATAATACAAGGTTGACTGGCGTAAACGCGGGCAAGGTATTGGCACTTCAAAGGATTAAAAAAAGCTGAGTATATTGATGATGATTCTGGCTATAACTATGGCAATAGCTTTACTTTCTCTTTTTCTTCTTAAAAATACTTTCATTTTAAGTTCTTTAAAAAACAAAAAAGCTTAACTGAGCCATCTTAAGTCATATCATTTTACGGTAGGTATTTTTCTTATTTAAACTCCAAAATATCAAGCAAAGTCATGTGTCAAAAGTCGATCAGAAATGATTCGGTCCTTTAAATTAAGCTATCTTGCAATATTTGAGAGGTGAAAACTTTGATTGAGTCCGATATCAAACACCGATTCATTGGTTACAGATCGATTAACTTTAATGATGATTAAGTTAACGAAACTGAGTTTGATCCAAAATATTAAAGTTAAAAATGAAAATATTTGTTGAAATCATTATTTCACAGCTTAAGTTACATTTTCATCGCTTCATTTTAATTTTATAAAGCCTTGTTGTAAGTAGTATTTATACAACTGCCTCTGTGGCGCGGTCGGTAGTATATGCGGCTACCGTGCGAGAGGTCTCGGGTTCGAATCCTGGAAAGAATTTCTTAGAGATTGCCCGGAGTTGGGAAGTTGAGGTCGAAGACCTCCGTGCCTCGGAGAGCACGTAAAGCCGTCGGTCCTGCGCCTGACCTCTCACTGGTCGTGTCGGTTATCCGTCCCACCAAACTATGAGAGTGATGGAATAGAGAGTGTACCTGTGTATTGTGCACACACTTGGACACTATAAACAAAGTCCTGCACAGATGGCCAGTTTCAATGAAACTGACCGCCGTAGCCGTATATCGGCTAGGAGGACATTATTATTATTTATACGACTATTATACGAAATCTTGATTCTTGAGTGCAGGAAAGTGTTATACGGTTTTCTAACTTCTATTAAAATATTCTTAATAGACCATTTCGTAAACCACAGTTTGATAACGTGACCGGTGTATTGCAATAGACTCGCTCCCTATTACATGGGGATAACACCGTTAATGGCGAAACGTGGTTTTATTTCATAGACATCTGTCTTCAAATTCAGGTATATATAGCAGACGAAAATTTAAAAAACAATATTTAATTTTGTAAAAAAAGAAACGTTTTTGCGCTTTATACATGTATTTATTATCTATAGCTAAGATATACACAATCACGAGCTAATATATAATAGGGTTTAAGACATCTCCTATGTTTTGTTAGGTCTTGTGGAAGCTATCTTGAACAGAAGGATTGGACTAAAAACTGAATTGGTACGATATCGTGTAGTGTTCTTGTACGAACCCTAGTGGGTCGCTATTACACAGTTACAGTCAATTTGTGTATTTATTTAAGTTTATTTTATAAAATTGTCTAAAGCATGATTTAATCACATTCATGATTTAGCAAAGTTGTTTTTTATACGTTACTGCCCCAGGACTGGGCAAACGTCTCCTGCAAACCAGGAAGGTGTAAGATTTTGCGTCCACTAAGCCCAAAATGTGGGTTAATTTGCAAAATATTAATAAGGATTAATTATACCCCAAGATTAAAGAATAGTAAACCTAAAAAGTTAACTTTGATTGAAACGCTTCACATTTTTATTCACCGTGGGACTACGCATTTTCAGTACAACATAAGGAAGCTTGTAAACAAAAATCAATCTTTTTTACAATGTAAAACACTGTTAAAGGAAACGCGAGTGTAAAACTGAACGACGATGTTTTACAGATTTATGGAGGCGTATATTTTACTATGGCCTGTCTTAATGCGATGGGAAGCGTAAAAGAAAATATGTGGTAGATAAAATTCGCATAGGTGCACGTTAAGATTAAAAACAATTTTATATGAAAGTAATATTTGTTTTAAAAGGCTTAATATGTTGATTTAATTTATGTTATGTCCTATGTGTGTTCGGTAGTGTTGGTAGCAGCTCCTTACATCATCAATGATTTATACCTAATATAAATATTGTTAAAACTATTTGGCGATTAAAAAGACTGGCCAGGAGTTTCTTGCTAGCTCTTCTTATTGACCCTACCTACCGAACTGGCGGAAAATTCACTCTCTGTATCATTAACTATCATAAGTGTCAGCATTTGACCTAAATTAATAAATTATTTGATTTTAGTTTTGAATGATAATTATAAACAAATATTACACGTTAAGACTAGTTAGATGTTCAGACTATTAAACAAATAAAGTAGGTATATTTCCTTTCAGCGAATTAAGGTAACTTGAATATTTAAAGTAGTTTCCCTTAATGGCCCATCATTTAAGTATTTGTTTATTATAAGGAATTGAACACTGACTTGCACTGTATCATAATACGTACGTAGACAAAACTTTTGTGTATTCGGGTTTGTAACGAACGTGCTAATGTTTTCGTTTCACAATCCTCGAGTCACCGATTTTAAATTTGTTTTTAACATTTAATTTGATTGCAGTGTTATTGTGTATATCTTGTGGATGGAGTGGGGGATTCTTGTGGAATAGTAGTTTATTTAAATACACAGACACTCGTGGCCAAACTCCTCCCTCATTACGAGGAGAGACCTTTGCCCAGCAGTGGGAGATGAATGAGTAACATTTATTTTATTTATTTTAATTGTATAGAAGAATGATTTACTTGCGTAGAGCACTCCTCAAACCAAAACTAACGATAGTTAACAGTATCATAGAAAATGTAATATAATTTTATAATTGGTGTGAACATTCAAAAATAAAGTGCGTAGTCTATAACTTCTGTTGTCAACTAATGTAGTAGTTGTTAAGCCTTATCAATGGCCTTTAGGCTTTGGTCATCTTTAACACTAGGTTGTTAGCTTATGACAAATATAAAAACCAGCATGTTTGCGCAGAAATCATCTAATCTGTATTAGATGGTCATGATGACAGATACATCACGTAATCCGCAAGCTGCAAGGCTGAGTCTATACGTGAGCCACGTCGTTTTAGACTGGGCAGCCAAAACATTTGGTTTTAAAGGGAAAATTAGGGGTGAAATTACTACCACGGTGTAATAGATAGCCTCCAAAAACCTATTCTCATTAGTATAGGCGTCGATAATGTCTAGGAGCCAGGCTTAATCGTTGAGACCAAGATTAATGTTCTTGCGATATACTGCTTGTGACTTGGCCACGTTTTAATGACATTAACCCTTCATTTGTTAAAGTTTAGGATTAAGTGATGAGAAAGTCCAGGTGTGGTAGAGGAAAATAATATAGATGAAACTGATAAATATAAAATCCCGCTACATTATTCCAGAAAAGGGCAGAATCTTGATTACACTTTTGTTCCTTAATACACATTAATATATTATCTCTTGCGATGGGTACTCGTTGCAAGTATTTCGTGCGTTCTACCTTAGATACATTGAAATTCACATACAAAATAATATCTAAAATAAAAATTTAGAAGCATGGCCTAGCGGAAACTGAGAACTGAGCGATGGAAAATTGAGCGAATATGACAGGTTTAACTCTGGTAACTGACCACTGGGTTGTGGAGGACCAATATAAGCAGTTGCCACATGTAAAATACTGGTATGTATTCAGCTGCATCCGGTTACATCCAAAGGCAACTAAAGAAAGGCTAGATTGATGATGACAATATAAAATTAAACATTAAAGGAGCCTATTATATGCAAAACTTAAATAATAAAAAAAATTAACAACCTTCCTTCGCTAATAAACACCAATTTAGTTAAATATCTAAAATAATATAAAGAAAGGAAGTTATTGTTTAACTAAAACTTGTCATGATAAATGCAAAAGTTTCATTAATTATAGAAAATGATCCTCACGGGAACGAAACTGATGACTCGAAGACAAATGGTGCGTTTGTTTCAAATAACTTTTGTAAAAGTTCAAATTTGTTATTAATTTGCATTTGGGGAGTTCTACCGTATTAAAGTTCAGTGTATTAATAAAAACTGTCAGAAATGTAGGTTATTTAGAATTTTATGATAGTACTTGAAATATGTTTATTTTTGTATGAATGTGAATGCAAAGCGAGTTAAAAGGATGCGAGACAGCGACTTATAGAATAGTTTTATAGGTAAACAGTAACTCTAATGATGTATAGAACTAAAAAAAAAAGTTGTTGTAACAAACCTGGTAGATACATAAAAATGTATCTACTTTAGTCAAAGTCAAGACACATTTTTATGTACCGGTCGGTAAAGCAGTCATTTTCTATTAATTTTGGCTCGAAGCAAGCCATATCTTTGGTTTTTAGTTTACATCCAAATTGTAAATTCCATTTACGTAAATGTATTTGAGTGTCGTCATTCAGTGTTTAATTTTTTGTAGAATACATTTCACACTACATAAAATACAGAAACATACCAATGTAAGAATCAAGTTCGTATGTGCCGAATGTAGCATGTTCCCGCTTTATTTCTACTATATTCCGCAGTTAGAAAAATAAATAACGTAAACGCCTTTTAGCGCCGATTGGCTTTTCAGTTATGAAACTTTTAGTGGCATTCATATAGAAGCTTGAATTTTAAAACCGTGATTGAAAAAAGGGCTGCAGGCTCACCTACTATATAAAGATCCACTTTATCATTATATCATATCATCATATTCACATATATCTGTTGAACGAGGTGTTAAGTATGTGATGTTTTATTTTATTTTATGGAGGAATTTGTCAGCGTAAAATTTAACTACTTATGTGAAAAAAGTAAACTCTAGTTCTCATGCTACCCCACCTTCGATTTTCATTAAGTCATTAAAATGTCCGTGCAATATCCAAAGGATACTTCAATTTTATATCATTAAAAGTCAAAAATATGAATAACTTGCTGCTAGCCCTGGTTCCCATTCATACAGGTTATAAACTATGTTGCTACAAACAGCCATCCATTCACACAAGCTTACGCATTTATAAAAGTACAAAAATATAGTTTAGACGCTGAAAGAAGATACTTATAAAGGTAGAATACCTAAAGTATAGACAGGCACAGTTGCACGCAAGTCTGCCATCGATTATTCATTAAACACCTCGCCCGAAGCGCGAGATAAAGTATATTAGAGCTGCCGTATTTATGATAATAAATGTTATGGATACACCTTTTTATGATACAGATCAATCTTTCATGGGATTTTTATATTGATGGTTCGTGTAGGGTGATTTGGATTCGTATTTATAGGGGAAATAATGTGCGAATTTTGTATTGATTGCTAATACTAACTATCCCTATAGATGTCTTTTGAGAAATTATAAATTTAATAATATTATAATCAAAGTCGTCGTTTGAAGAAAAGGATAGTGATGTATTATTTTTTATGCAACAAGCACCATTTTGTATTAAAGCGCGCCAAAAGAGTGGTTAAAATATGTTTGTAATTTCAATAGTGTTATCTAATGCAAGTTGCTAAATTATCTATCTACTAATTTGACTATATTTATGTTCACATTTTTAAAGCCACTCTAGTTATGCAACTGCACAAAACGCTACGCAACATATCAAACGCGTCCAACCAGAAGTATTTTAAACCCTCACCTGTAACAGAATTTTCAAACCAAAGAATACACTTTGTCTTTTTAATTTGATTTGCATTGTGTGTGCAGCCTTGGTGTAGGACAGTCATCGTTAGTTCAAAACGATCTCAAAGGAAAGCTTTAATCACATTTTAATTTACTTCCTACACTGATTATACGAAAAGCGTATGAACCACACGTTAAGTTAGTTAGCGATGCATCGCAAACAAAACTTGTTTGTTGTCCATTGCTCGGCGAGCGGGTACATTATTATATTAGCGACGGTCCGCCGCAGTAATGGATCGGCGGATGCGGCTCAACTATCGACTCGTAACAAATACGGTTTGGAGTTTGCGGCCGGCGTTCAGAAGCTTTTAGTCGTGTATAGTTTTAGTGTTTAGGTAGACAGGTGTATGCTGCTTTGTGAAATATAAGGACAAGATAAGATACTACCAGATACTGATTCAAATCTCTACTTGGATAACTACGTTAATAAGTTCATATTTGTAACACGACTGTCTTGCTAGAGGACCTTAGTGATACACAGAGTTAAAATGGTGTAAAATTGGGGATGACAGGAATTAGGCCATGAGCCTTTTGCCAGTCCATCCGTACACCTGAATTGATAGTTGATTCAGTGTATAACGACTACTTCTACTTCCTATATTAAAAATGATTTGATTCTAAAATGTTCTATCTATTATGTACCTTTCTTTGGCCCAATAATAACTCATTTCCCAAACACACCTGTACAATCCTCCCACGATTTCGAAGCCTTTACAAAAAACCACCATAATATTCTCTATTTCCAGCTTAGCCCCAGATTTCCCTCTAATCCGGTGATATTTGTTTGACACGGTTAACTGGGAACACAACGTGGCCGCGTGGGTAAAACGTGCCGACTAATAAATTAGATGCATGCGTGTGAGTGTGTGTGTGAAGCTATGGCTTTGGAGCCTTTTGAAGTGACTACGAATGAAATGCTAGTCTGTTTGAATATGAATTGGGGATTTTTTTACGTGACTGTTTGATAAGTAATCTGATTAAGGACAATATGAAGAATTACATATCCATACTAATATTATAAATGTTAAAGTAACTCTGTCTGTCTGTCTGTCTGTCTGCTACTCAATCACGCCTAAACTACTGAGCCAATTTGCATGAAATTTCGTATGGAGATATTTTGATACCCGAGAAAGGACATAGGCTACTTTTTATCCCGGGAAAATGACGCATTTCCCGGGAAAATTCAGGTGACTAACGAAGTCGCGAATAATCAATATTATAATGACATTAAATTAACAAAATTCCGTTGTCATGGCAACTGTTTTAATGGCGGATATGCCTTAGCGCGACTTCGTTATATTAAGATATATAAATAGTTCTAAGAGTATTTTTCGTGAAAAAAAAAGCATAGTTTATATCATCACGCTACCACCAATAGGAGCAGAGTAACAGTAAAAAAGTGTTACAAAAACGTGGAAATTTCTGACCCATTCTCTCTTACGTGACGCAAGCGAAGTTGCGCGGGTCAGCTAGTACTAAATATGATATTTATAATCAGACAAAACAAAAGTTTTAAAATCATGATATTTAGTAGGAATCAGCTTGCTACCTGGATAAGCACAACTCGTGTCTAAAAGTATATGAAAAATGAGGTAAATATAGAGTACAAAAACTCATGCATGAAAATGTTAATTTCCATATTATATTAAACTAGCTAAAACCCGCGACTTCATCCGCCACCTGAATTTTCCCATGGGAATGCGTCATTTTCCCGGGGTAAAAAGTAGCCTATGTCCTTTCTCGGGTATCAAAATATCTCCAAACTAAATTTCATGCAAATTGGTTCAGTAGTTTAGTTGTGATTGAGTAACAGACAGACAGACAGACAGAATTACTTTTAATATTAGTATGAATATCCAAGCAACGCAAAAGATTGTGTTTATAGTATAAAGTAGATTTTGATTTCTTACCATACATGCAACGCGATTGCAAAATTATATGCAAGAATAACTTCATATCCGTCTCGACGGAATATCAAACATTGATTGAAACATGCATGCTAAAGTTTGAAATGTTTGTAAATACATAAGCGGTGCAAAGTAGTTGATGACTGACTCGCGAGAAATTTGTGTTGCTTCCAAAATTAGTAACTTCTAGCAACTAACATTTACCTCATTTTGCAAATAAGAATATATGTATAATATTACGCCTGTTATGCCCGAAGGGGTCTGAATTACACTCACGTTTCGTCATTTACAATGTTAGTCCTATGTAATAGGAGGCGAGTCTATTACCATTTACCGGACACGTTACCAATCTTTGAGCTACTATTGTAATATAATAGTATAATCCGACTTAGGAATCGCTACCGAGTATCAAATTTTTTACATTTAAATTATGCTGCAAAAGTAATTAAAATTCTCGAAGGCCAGTTGGTTGTCGATAATTAATCGATAGTCGATAGTAATAGGTAATATAATAGCGCTACAGCAGTCGGCTAAACTATGGACCGCGCCACAAGAAGCAGTCGAATCAAATGCAAGTAAGAATATTCTTCCCAAAAAGCAATAGTTACAGCAGTTTTCGCAGTCAATAACACAAAGAAACTACTTTTTTCTGACAAGGCTCTAAAACAGTCTTCAGTCTATGAAACCCAAGACATAGCCTTAAAACTTTATTAGCAAATAAAATATAAGCGCCAGGCTTCTAGAATGTTCAAACTAAGCTACTGTCGCACGTAACGTAACAATTGAATTATGTAGATTCACTTGAATTTCAGTCAGTCGCCCATTTTGTTGGTGGACTATTTCCATCAAAGAGTATTGTGTAGATATGTCATGTTACGTAAAACTATTTTAATAAGTGTGTGTTTTCTGCACTTGATTATATTGATGAATGTTCGGGAAAAATGCCGCTCAATATCAAATGAAAACTGATTTGTGACGTTTGAAACCAAAGTAAAAGAACCTATCCGCACAAAACAAAACCTTATATAGTAGTTGTTTAAGGCCAGCTTTTTAGTTACACAAATACAGCCAAATCGAATGATTTGTTAGCCGATATCATAACCCAGCCGGCATAAGTCAAACAAGTACATTAGGTTTTGTATTTCGGTAAATACTGCTAAACTGACAATGCTGACACTATAGATAACCAGCAAGTCTAGAAATGTTGCATGTAAATCACATCAGCGCCCCTAACGGGCGGCGTAGGGACTATTTTGGCAGTACATTTCAAATGTCAAACTTTTGAACCTCAACAGTTCCGATCGTAGAGAATCGCGCTATTACAATCCTTACCGGTCTACATTATATTAGTCTTTGTTTTCACAAAACACAATTGACGTCGCGGCATTTTGCAGTAATGTAGTGAAAAAAATGAAGGCTTCTTAACAAGATCTGCATTCTAAGTGGGTGAATTAATTGAGAGACGAGACAATTAGCTGTTATGTCTGGGAAAAGAGTGTCTCGAAGTTGCGCTTTATTTTTGTGAAGAACAATGTAAGACAATGTTATTGAAATTTTGTTGGCTTTAGTGAAGTTAGTTGAAAAGTTATATTGTTGTAGTATATTATCTAGTAGATGATTTTAATACTTTTAAATGTTTACTATCTGACCCGCGCAACTTCGCTTGCGTCACGTAAGAGAGAATGGGTCATAATTTTCCCCGTTTTTGTAACATTTTTTACTGGTACTCGGCTCCTATTGATCGTAGCGTGATGATATATAGCCTATAGCCTTCCTCGATAAATGGGCTATCTTACAATGAAATATTTTTTCAAATCGAACCAGTAGTTCCTGAGATTAGCGCGTTCAAACAATCAAAGAAACAAACTCTTCAGCTTTATAGTATTAGTATAGATGTATTAAGAATTGTTTTTAAGAAACGTGTTTTTACTACTTTTTCATTTTCTAATAACTGTTTTTGGTTTTAAGAATTTAATAAAATACTAGCGCCTGAAAGAATCAAAGCGTAAAAAGTACACTGGGTATATGTTAATCAAAGTAATAATTTATTTGTGTACCACATGTCATCAAAATCTGTTCAGTAGTATTTAATAGTATTAAACTTATCAAATCACAAACATTAAATTACCTATTTGCTATCGTTGAAAGTCAGATCAAATCACTCCCTTTGCTTTCTTATTTATTTCAGTAATCAGTTTGATACCCCACCAAATTTAAACAAAATAGTTGAACATATTTAGCGCAGCAAAGTTACTCAGCAGCCGGCGCCAAACGGATTAATGAGCGAATCTTCAACGTTCACAACTTGTTACTGTATCTCAGTTTACATTCATTAATTAATTCTTGTCCGAAACCAGCCACGATTAATGGCAACTGTATGAAGTTTACACACGGATTAAGACGCAGCTGCAACTTATCTTAAGAAACTAAATATACTTTGTTTTGAAGTCTTCAACTTGCACTTGGCCAGCGTGGTGGACTGACGGCCTAGCCCTTGAGGAGACCCTTGTTCCATCTTCCTTGTTGATCAGTGGGACTATAATGGGTTAAATTTATTCAAGATTGAGCTAGGCCTTGCTATAGATGAAACAGTGTCAGATGTCACACTATTCTATCTATATGAAATTTTGTTATCTATCTGTCACGTTCTTAAGATTGGAGATGGAGAAAATTTACGCGACGTTCGAACAAAAGCTTCTTATTTCACACCTAAATTATCCTAACTTCAGGTTTATGCGATATTCTCTTTTAAACAATTCGGGTTCGCCGGTATCCTCATATTAACTCTATTTTTTTTAATAAAATGTTGCATAATATACGAAAAGACTGGTCATACAAAAAACAGCCGAGTCTTTCTTTCAACTATGTTGCAGTTGGCTTCCAGTGTCAGCTGAATACCAGTATTTAACATGGAGCGACTGTCTATCGGATCTTCACAACGTTACCCGGGTTATAACACGACACTCCTCACTCACTGGTAATTTTGAAGCGTCTGTCATGGGCATTACCCATTAAAGATCTTTGACAAAATGACAGCTGATTGTACTTAATCACAGTTCGATTTCTTATCCGACAGACGGATAAATCAGCAAAACAATCATTAAAAATCCGAGTCTAGTAAAAAGGATGACAATTCTTTTTTGTCTTTTACTTTAAAGTAATAAAAGATACAAAACGAACTTTGCGAAGAGGAAAAACGTTGCATTTTCACCCTTTGTGCCCGCGCTGGGTGATAATTTCAAAGGATAAACAAACATAAAAGACTTTGTTCGGTGTATTTACTCTTGTCTCTAATGAACTGGATTTACTTATAGATGCTTTTTATGGTGAAATTGTATGAGGTGCTTTGAAAATCCAAAATTAGTTTTTAGATAAATGTATTTTTCTAGTGATTTTTGTTGGTGTAGTTTGAGCTGTGCAAGTAATGTTTTTTAATAATTGTTTATTTAAGTCTTTTGTTTCGCACCTGTGGTTTTGGTTCCGGTTCGATCCTTCGATAGATCATAAATGACGTATTGAATGTTCTCGATATTTGCTAGCGTAGTTTTTGTATCAACATGAAGTTTATTGACGAATTATTGAGGCAGTACGCTATTAAGTGTAATAAAAAATATAACAAGTAGAACATAGGAGTGTGTTTTGGGTTTATCAGATATTAAATAAAAAATCATATTTACGATAATTTACAGACTGTCACTAACAGCACTACAATTGAATTAAAACGCAGGGACGATTTGGTATGTTGACACAATATAGAATTTCTACGAAATATTACATGCACCGGTCGTATCGTTGCGATCGACTGTAGATTTTTAATTATACAAAGAACACAAATTACCCGAAACCTCCCATAGAAATGTCCTCATTATCAATCAAGCGAGACCGGAAGAGTGGCATATAATCACCATGATTGATGAAGTAATTGATGGGTGGATTGAATAGGCTTAGCGAACGGTCGATATTGATCTATTAGTTATATTATTATGTCTTTTGGTGTCCTACAGTTGAAAGGTGCAGGAAAAATTATATTATTATTATATTTCCAAAAGTATTTTTACTTACTTGCCTGGTTGGTTAATCGCTGGTTAAATAGTCTAGGGCAGCCTAGGTTAAATTTGTGTTAATCTTAGCTAAATTTTTACGTCATAGTTTTTGCCTACAATTTTCAAATTTAGTGAAAGCTAAAGTTTATAAGACTGAATTCGAAAATGCATGGTACTTTTTGGATTGCTAGAGCATTTCAATGGACTTAGATGTTGACAATGGAAACTGAGTTTAATTATCATCAAGCTAAATTTCTTTCAAATTGTTTGAGCAGGTTTATATGCCAGCATACTAATGTAATTATAATGTTAGTAAACAGCATGTACTAAGCTTCATTTAGTAAGAGTAAACTATATTTTTTTATTATAATTCAAATCCCTAGTTTAATAAGTCATGTACAAACGTACACAGTTACTCAAGTTTGGTGTAAAAAATGTCCAATATCCATTTTTATTAGGAAACAGATGTGGTTATCAAAAGACCCCTATTTAAGTGTCATAATCCGATCTTCGTAGATTGTAGGTCGCATTCAATATAGCATTACTGATACAGAGACACTAGAAGTGGCACATTTTTTTATGACAATTAACAAATAATGGATCATGCTTGTGTAAATTAAAAGTAGTTGAAACTTCTTTCAATTTTTTTCTGCATGTGCCCACTACTTTACTGTTTTCGGTATTAACTTTACTGTGTGAATCAACTTTACTTTAATGTATTTTATGCGCGACATATGAAAAACTTTCGAACAATCGGTTTTAAATTAAAAAAAATCTTTAGGTCATAAACTAAGCCTAAGAATATGATAGGAAAAATAAATGTGTGAAATCCTTTTTACATTTATTTAATCAAAGAAAACCCAAAACCCAACCACAACAATGTGATAGGTATTTTGAAATCCGATAATAATGTGGTAAATACGTATTTGGTATCCAGTATTTAATTTAATGTGACAAGATACGTATTTTTCCAAATAATACAATATTTTTCTTATTCAATAACCTTATTAAGAGTATAAATTCGAACGTTATGTTCGTATGTTGGTCAACGCCATAACTACTCAACGGAATTCGATTAATATACGAATATTTTATGTCATTACAAGGAATATCTTAAACTCCGAGAATCTTTCTCCTGATCGAAGTCGCGAGCATAAGCTTGTTTTCTATATATCACATCCAGTAAATCCCACGTCACATATACTATTGAATAAGGCTATATGAATCCGCACCGACCCGGCGAATCCTTTGATCCTGGGCACAAAGGCCAAGCTTACCTGAGCATGTTCCACATAGCTGTGGAATTAAACTTAAAGATGTCTGCCTACCCACGTGGTATGTGGCGTGATCGTTCACGATATTCAAGGTAAACTTTAGTGACCTTTGACTGGTAGTTCCTTCTGCAGTAACATTTTTCCTTGGCATAAAAAACTTTGTATATTTCTATACATATATTTTGCTTACGAAAGCCTGTCTGTCTCTCTGACTTAACTTACTTAATTCTGAAACTCTCACGAAGAACAGATTTTAATGAATTTTTGCGAGATAAAGTCGACGCACTACGTCTATACTTTCATCACAGTAGTCACGTTTCCACTATCACGGTTGTACTAGATCTCTCTTATTCAATATATAATAGTTCAAACTAACACCAAAAATGGCTTTCACGGCTAAACCATTGAATTAATTTTCATAATATTTTGTATAGAGATAGCTAAAGACTTGAAATAAAGTGGACACAATTTATTATAATTACGAAACGAGATTACTGATAATGTCTTTATTGGTCTTTCACAATGATAAATAGAGGAAAAAATCGTATTCTAGAATAATGGTTTTATCGTTTTACCTACATTTGAAGTAAACCAAAAGGATTAAACATGTACACCTGAAACAGGCACTCACTTGCCCAAGGGATGAATTCGCACAGTTCTATTCTCGGCCACAAACTCGACAGCCTATTGACGGCCACAGGTATACGGCATACAGCCTACAGCCTACATTTACACCGTATTGGTACTATAGGTAGGTACTATTGCAGGCTATTACTGTTGCAGGCTGTATAGAGTTAAGATTATAGATTTACTGTTTTACTAATAAATGCCTTGGAGGCTGTGTAGTGCGATTTTATATAACGGTACTACCTAATTTTAGTGTCATTGAGTGACACTTTTGAAAAAAAAATACTGAAAATATGAAATAGTATGAAAATGTACTAAACATTGTTCTTACAGTAACCGCTAGGGGCGCTGATCGGCTTTTCATGCAAAAGTTATCGGTTTTCGATATTAGTAGAATATTGCTACCTACTATAGCGCAATTTTCTACGGTCATTGCTATGAACCAGCAAGCGTTTGACATTTAAAACCTAACAAAAAACAGATCTTATAACAACCAGCAAAGGCGCTTATCAGATTTTCATACATTTATCGATAGCTAACCGGTTCTCAATTGTCGATAGTAAGAGAAAATCATTTAGCTGGATTATTGATACGACATAATATATAAGGGTATATACTTCTGCTACAGGTTTATAGTACAGAGATTCAATTACGTTTAATTTGTAGCTTGTATTTCACTGTGCTTTGTTATCGTTTCCGTGTAGAAGAGTGTTCCTGGAACTCACTCGTAGTCCGTGAAAATACGCTTGCTTGCATCATCGTATATCTGTTTAGTAAATATGTGAGCTGTTTGTGGAAAACACTTCTACGATTATAACTTTACTTTATGCAACAAGATATTCTGTAAATAGGGATTTTATTCATTGGTCATATATTATGCCATTTATAGCGCCTCCCTTAAAATAATAACGATTGCAAGAGTTTATTCGGTAGTTAAATATATTTAACTTAAATTGGTATTGTTGTTACCATTGTGTGGTTTATGAATTCGGCTTCCATTCGAAACTAAACGATATTTATATGAATGTTATCGATTTGAGTTCAAAAGTCCGGGATAAACATTTATATTGCAGAACTATTTTATAACAAAACTGGGAACGCGACAGTAGGGATATAATAAGTTTTTTAAATATGAAATACTCATGTTATACATTTGAAGCTCATATAAAAATACGTATTTTAAAGCAGAATAAAGTACAAACAAACCGGTATCTATCGATTAGACCAAAAATAGACTTCTAGGAGACACGCAGCGAGATTGAACGCTTGATTTAATTTGTAGGTCAAGCGCAGAACGGCTTTAAAACGATTTCTACAGTTGTTTATCTAAAACCGTGTCTACCTTTTTGTACAATAGACCTTTATTCTTTATGTCGTTGTGATTCTAGGTTATTTTATACACTTTAAAAGGAAAGAGATTCTTTCATTGCCAAAAAAAAGTTGGACATTTTTTGTAGCGTTTTGGTAATGGTAAAGGGAATCTTTCAGATGAAAGACTTAAATATTAGATTTGGTTGTAGTTATGACTGTGCATGGTCCATTACTCACTTAGTGAAGAGTTGTATATCATTGAGATTAGAATCTAAACGATTTCAAAACAGGAGGTTCTTAATTCAGTCTTTGTTTTATCCATTTAAGTATTAAATCTATTCTCGTTACGAGAGGAGATCCGTGGTTTCTATTCCGTGCTTTATAGGACAGTCATTTAATGCTTTAAGTTGTTAATGACGCATTTCAGGATTTCAATTCAATCAAACTCTAGTAATTATACTAGAGTTTAACCATTAACTTATTGTGACTCGTGTAGTGAAAACGGGTGTGACATGATGACAGCTGCAAGAACAGTTTCATATAGTTTTTTATAATAATACAAAAAGATAGTAGTGAACCGGGGTATGCTCGGGGCGAGGAGTGTAGAAATGCGAGTACAATTGTTTGAATCCGACCTGGAAATCAAACCCAGTATCTCGTGATTACCAGTCACTATTGCCCGTTTTAGTATAATATCTCACAAAAAATGCTATTTAAACAGTGAACAACAATCAGTTCTCTTTAAATTATACTCGCACAAAAACTAAGAGACTTTTCTCAGCCAACACTTAAAGTAATGTCAATTTAAGTAACATAGGGTAATTTCCACTAAAACAGGGTAAACGAGAGAGCTGTGTTGTCTATCCGTCTGTCAGTTTACGCGGCGACATCGGTACTACTCGAGGGACTTTTTTGCAAACAGCTCATTTGTATTGTGATGTAGGATGCTTGCGGTACGTTACCAAGAATTAGAGAGACATCACTACAAAGTTTAACTTTTACATAAATAGCAATAGCCAAGGGTTGTGTTATTATCCAAGTGGAGTCTTCGATTTTGTATTCATTTACCTACAGTACGGTACTTTATTGTCTTTCTAATTGTTATTTTTTTCACGTTTCTTTCTGTGTCTGTCACTTTTGCTTGTGGTTCCATGCTTATGAATAATTAAAAGTGGTCACGGTATCATACTGATATTGGATGGCCTAAATCCTACTTAATATTATAAATGCGAAAGTTTGTGAGAATGTATGTATGGATGTTTGTTACTCTTTCACGCAAATACTACTGAACCGATTACGATGAAAATTGGTAGGTAGGTAGCTAGTCAGAATAACACATAGGCTATTCATCGGCTTTTTATGCCGAAGTTCCCGAGGGATCGGGATTTACACGGGAAGGGTTTCCACGCGGACAAAGTAGCGGGCGGTCTCTAGTATTTCTAGAAATGGATTATCAAAAACCTTGCAACAGAAGAACTACCTAATTAGTACACCATACTTCGCTTCCTCTCCTACTTAAGTACTTTCACATAGTCGTAATAGTTTTTGAAACTTCAATACACATAAACGGGCAACAATTCGTACAGTTTTTTATGTGTTTACATTAAACTTCGCCACGTATACGCCGTTAGTTTAACTTTTATAACTTTTCTACAGTTTTATTAGTGTGCTTATTTCGAGCGGTTGGTACGGTGCACTTAATGGTTAGTAAACGATGCCTTCAATGTGGAACAGGTTAAGCTACTCTTGACGAGGTCAATATAGTGATGAGTGACACAATGTTTCATAACAGACTAAAGATTTTTGTGAGCAACTGTATCTGGGCACAAGATATAGATCGACGACTAATACCTCATTATAAGACTAAAGGACGTTTTTCGGTGTTATCATTTGATTGTTAGTTATACCAAAAGGCTTGGAAGATTACTACCAAAATACGACCACATTTACTTCTATCACAATTCAAAAGCTTTACAAGACCTTATTAATTTTCTATCCTATTTCAAAATCAGTAATCTTTTACCAAAAAATAACCTTCGTGTTAAAAGTTACGTAACATTATATCTGAACCCAAATATCACCTCGTAATAAGCAATTTGAACCTTCCATGATTGAATTTAGTGTATCATCGGCTTTCAAAATATTACATTTGACCCCGGGAATTTGAATTCTGACGGGCTTATCCGGTTATGGGAAATTTGTGTGCGAGTTTTTGACATGCCACAGAGTTTATTTTTATGCAATAAACCTTCTCAAATTGCAATGAGCACTGTGTGTGAGATTGTAATGATACTATGGCAATTTAAGATTACTGTGTTTGGGCTTTTTAAGTTGATTACTTTATCTAACTGAACTCATTAAAAAATTCTACGAAATTTATTAGAGTCCTCTAATTGGAGGCATTTAAAACAATTAAAAGATTATATTCAAGACAATATTAATGGTAGTCCGATATTATTAAAAACCTTTTTTATATAAAATGGAGATCTTTCTCAGTGCAATGGAACACACAGTTTAAATACCGTCAGCACCTCTCTGCAAATAGAGAAAAGACCGTAGTTTTGATTCCTATCCGATGAAATATAATTTACTTGGTGTCATGATAGTTTATTAGAACCACTATAATACCTACAATAATTTATCGAAGCAAAAATTATCTTTGACAATGAAATAGGTAATGACATTCGTATACATTAAACTAAATCAGGTGCAGCAATCGATAATCAAAACTGTCTCAAAAATAAATCCTCATAAAAAAACAAACCCGCTATAACTCAGTGTCATCAATTTGAAGCGCAAACATATGTCTATCAGTCTATTAGGGGTTAAGCTATGGTCACAAAAGGCAAATTTTCCGCATCACTGGTCCACACAGGGCTTACAGATCGGTCCCGCAGATATTTTGCAAAACCAGGACTCGTTACACACTCCATTGAATGTCGAGAGAATAAAAGGATCGTGAAAAATGTCTTTTGGTATTTGAAGTTATCGAGAATTGGTGTTTATGTGTTCATTTATAGATTGTTTATTCTTACCTCTGTAGTGAATTTGTAGTATATACGACTGTTACACAACGATTTCGGGTTTGAATCTCGAATCAGGCAAAGCGCTATGGGTTTTAGCATATTCTATTTTATTGGCATAGTCTTGATAGTAACGTGCGATTTGAAAATGTGCCCGGTATTTGGCTATAAGCTTATCCTGGTATACATGAAACAAAAATATTATTGCCAAAATGGGTTCTGATTTCATACATCTCTGCCGACGTCCGGTTATTTATCATCAGCTTATAATTGTCCACTGCTGAACATCTACAGTAGTCTTAAAAGCATGATATTATAAATAAAAAAGTATTCCAGTGAGTCACTAAGCCAAAACACTCCAAAATTTTATAACCTATCGTCGTCTATAAAGTGTATAGCAACATACATTCTATTAACCATATCGGGTGTATTACCGTTTACACCGAAAATCACTTGGTGTAGTCATAACCCGTGACCTTCGAGGGAGCACAATGTCGATGCTTCTATAGCCCGACAACTTAGTACAGAGCCTTGGCATGCATGAGTTATTTAGATTATGATGAAAAAAAGTGTTTTTTTTTTAATTGGTCTATTTTTGTGTATTGAGCAAAAGGGCTTGGATTTTTACTCCCTCCAATAGTCTTAATAATAAAAATCGCATTGTAATATTTTTTTGTTTTTCCAAAACAAAATCACTGTATCGAACCGGCCACCGTTAGCGTCATAAGCTTGTGGGTCAATGATGTTATAAAATCTTAAGTATTGTGTATCTTCGCCAACCGCGAACCTTGCACCCAAGCTTTTCTACTCATCATAACTTTTAAACTTTCGCATTGCATGTTCATTAAATAATAGGATACGGGAATTAACTTAGAATACCTGATGTTTCCGCGCTGGTTTCTTTTGCTATGGTCGCAGGTGGTCAGGCTTAGCCAGTGTTAATCCTCTCTACAAAGTTGTCAGTCTATAGTATCGCTGAACACGAACCAATAACGATTTGTTGATAAGAGTAGCGCGTAGTTCACAATGTATAATACGTTGTATCACGGAGATGGGAAAGAAAGGCTGGTGGAATGTGTCCTTTGCTCTCTTGATTAGATGATGGGAATATGATCGGCGGTTTTAGGCCTATATAGGTTATTTTGCAAGCTATTTGAGCCCTAGTGAATGCTCGATTCTCGATAATACCGACTGTAGAGAATCGCACAGTGGTGTGATTTCTCTAAAAAACGTTGAATTGAACAGTCGTTCAATTATATAATACGTTTCTTATAGTTCTAAAATGAATGAATAGAATAGAATATAATAGAATGCAAATGCGCCCAGGTCTTGGATTCTGAAATGATGTTTAATTGGTTGGACTCTCATCGTTCGTATGTCTGACTAAAAATCAATCTTTTCAAAAAAAAAATACAAGGAATACTTGCAAAGTGTAGTTGGGTTACAGAACTTAAACATTTATTAGTCGTCCACGTAATCTTGTACCAGTCGTGGTATTTTTTTTTCAGGGTTGAACAACAGAAAAGGAACAGGATGTGTACCTGTGTTTCACACAGTAAATAAAATCCAATCTTCGATGAAATTGGCCAAAAATTGCGAGAACATTATTATTTCAACAAACAAACAGTACTACTTGACCTTCTGTATATTAACCTCCCCAGTGGTCCCATCAAGGAAAATATTGGAAAAATATTTACCTACGTGACTTTATCGTGTTAAAATGTTCGCGGATGAATCTCATTTTGTCGAACGCTTGTGTAGAGTTATTCGATTCATGTTACGGTAGCAAAGTGAATTTTAAGACGGTGCCGTTCCGTGATAGCAGTGTATTGAGTTAGATGCTCGCCTGCCTTGAAATTTTCAAATGTTTTGATATGATTTTGGTAAATGAGTACCTTGTATTAGGATAATAAAGCTGGTTCTGTCTATTGGTTTTTTAGGGGTGTGTTTACTGGTTTATATTAAAGCGATTTTGCATGCGATGATATTGAAATTTTCTTCGTATTTAGGTACATTGTATCACGGTAATATTAAGCATAATTTTGGCAAGTATTTTGTGAATGAATGAAATCTTTCACGAATTGAAGATCGTGACTGATCTTCAATCATATTCTACCTCATTGTTTAAGGCATAGAAATCCCTTGCGAATTCAATGCATTTTACACTTAAAAGTGCCCCTAGCGTGTTTTGTAAGAACTAATTTTTAAAGTAGATTCTTTACGTCAAACCACTAGTCAGTAATACTCGCCGTAATAGTAATACGGGCGTTGTTTAATACAAAAATTGACGATATCCAACTGGTTGGCTATTGGTAGGTAATAGTTGTAAAAAATCGTTTTACTGAACACAACTGCTCAATTTCAATAAACAAAACGTCCCTTCCCAAAAGGTTGACCTTCATACTTCATAGTACTTTATTACGCTATCGAGTAAACATAGCATTGGATCAAATCGTTAGAGTTCACGCTCGAAGACCCGCGGCTAATTAAACCAAGACAGAGTGCCTTTTAATTTGTACAATCATATTTCACTTATTTATTTTAGTGTTGGTTTGTTTGGAATAAGGGTGGAAGTGGATTTAGCTGTTTTAGAAACATAATAACGATTTTTTTAAGATTTTAATTTTGAAGTTAAGATTCGCTCATTAGATGAAAAGGTTTAAAAAGCAATAAAAGCTTGATGAGAGTTCTTCTTAGTTGATTTTAAAACGAGTTTGTAATATGAAGACAGTTATAATTAACATAGATCTCTCTAAATATATATACTGTACAGGTTAAAGTTATTACGATATTTTTGCTAGTTGCGATTGTCCATTCATAGTAACAATATAATGTGCCAATTTTTGACGTAATTTATATTACAAATAAACTTTCCTATAAAAAAAAACAGTTACTACTTGTTGCAATCATATACTTTGTTATACAAAATTAATACTCCTCATCATCAGTGGCTTGTAGTCATCATTGCAGACGATAAAAGTAGCATCAAATAAACTAAGTATTTCGTTGACAGCTCACATAATCAGAATAGTAACAGAATACAGAGCGTTTCAACCGCTCCATACATTTTCAGTGCAGAGTTTTACACGCAAACTAACCGCGCCGCGTCACGCAAACTACACTCATAATCAATAGCTTTGACTTTCACGTGATGAAGTTGTTTCACTTATCTATAGTTTCACTTTATATTATGTTGTTATTTTGTAAGTTTTTAAGCTGTTACAAAAAAAACCTCTGAGGGGATTTAAAATACTGATAATTTGATTTGAGCACGGATACGCTTATGGCTACTACACACATATTGCCAGCAAGAGGTAGAGAGCCTTTAGTTCAGTATTTGGTAGTAATGCCTCTATGCGGACACCCATAATATAGAATGTCCGCGATAAGGTTGTTTAAGTTCGCTTGGCATTGGTGGATACAACTATTATGTCAATTAATATTAATTGAGATAATAGTTCCCGCCTACTTAAGCGGGATAGAATTTTACCTGCCGTCGCAGATTATTCGTATATAATTTTTAGTTTAGAACCATTTTTTTATATTATTTAAAAATTTTACGTTTTTGTCCAACACGAAGAAGACTAATAATGTTTTCTAAGATAATGATCTACTAACTACACCTTTACCTGCTATATGTTACGTATAGACCCGCCACAAATACGAACCTAATAAATCTTTCCATTCTTGCCAAAAAGCTCTTTAATATCCATATAATCCATAATCATAAAACAATCACTTTAATATGTTTATGAAAAATAATGAAACCCAGAGTAACAAAACTTAAATTTTCATAAAATATAATGAAACAAGAATTTATCAAAATTAAAATTTACCTAAGCGATATCACAAGCTGTAGTTAGTTAAGTAACAACGGTCGGATCATTATTCATTGCGCATCATTATTTCTGATTAATCGATCAATCTCGCCACTATCGTTATTGCCACTCACAGATTATCTCTAAAAGGTTTGATTCAGCTGAGCTTGAGTTGAGTCTCAAAGATATGTCACGTACTTAGTTTTTCATCAGTTCTATACTATCTGATTTGCGAGGCTCCGCTTGCATACTTAAATCGATTAACAAGTTAAATAATATCATACCTTCACTACTACATACCTTATTTGTCAAGTCAATTAGTAAATTTTAATAAAAATTGGCTTAACAATTTATCCATGAAAGCGTTTCACAGAGATAGACAGACAGATTAGCATTCGAAATAATAATCATGCATAAATACGAGGGTTATTTGTTTTTTTTTTTCATATGCGGCATAAATAAAGTAAGTTTTGCGAGCAGTATTGAGAGAATGCAACTATAAGTACACTTTAAATTAGCTACGCTTCGCCGTAGCACATCTACGACGTAGCACGAGCCTTTACCGTAGTAGTTTAGCTACGAAACTTTAAATGAACCACTCTATTAATAATTATTATTGTAGCAAGAAAATGCTTAGCATAAATACTTACTATAGTTTTTCGACTATATGCCAAAGGCATAGGCAGAAATCTACGTAAAGACAAACACTTGGCCGTTTTACTTTTACCACGACTTAGTTGACTAGATAGGTAGTAAATTTGACTACTGATTTTGCGTTCCCGAGATCAATTCCTGGGTCAGTCAAAGTACTACTGTGGCGAATTTTCGGGGTGCTGGTAAGGGCCCAGTGTTATACAACAAAAAACAATGAAATATGGATTTAAATACGTACATCCAAAATATTCCAAATTAATCTCGACATGTCATAAGCCGTTTAATCAGTATCAAACATAACTGTATATTATAATTAAGTGTAAGGACCCGTATAATACCTTATTACGGAGGGTAGATTAACGCTTGTCACACGACGTTGACAAATCAATAACGTTTCAAGTGGAGTCCTATTTCTGTGTAGTAATTATTATTATATAGCAATATGTTATTAGGAGTAAATTGTAGATATTAATCTATCCATACTTATTGAAATCGGTTTATATGCAACGCCTTCTAAATTACGGGACAGAAATTCAGAAGAATTTAAGACTGTCTCCTAGGTAGGTAGTCGCCAAAGTCCTAACTTTGGCTAGTTATTTGTTTTTATTTAGTAGCATGTCAAAATGTCAAGAATGAGTGAAAAAGATGATTTGTATAATGTAACGTGCTTACATACATTCGTGACATCACCACTCATATATTCAAGGACCAGCCTAGGCCTGTTTTACATACACTTCTGCCCCGACGAATATGAAATTCAACTTACTGGTTTAAAATGTCAAAATCCACAAAATAGGGAGCAAACCCTGCCATACACTGGGCATCTAACTACATTTCAGGCTTCTATTAAGAATAATCTAATCAATATATAAAAATACAACTTAGATAGAGAATAGAACTCGAGACCTCGCGGCCAGCAGCCGTACACTACCCAGACCATAGAAACGGTGTCGTGTAATATTAAACTATACTAAATCAATCTTCTATAACAGTCATACATTTACAGTACAAACTGCATCGGTACAGCAATTATGAGACGCAATACAAACAAAACCGTTTGAACGTCCCACTAATGATGGCACGACGGCCCGGATGAATGATGCCTGACGAACAAAAGACTCTGATAAAATACGAAATGGTCCAACAGGGTTTGTCTCACTTCGTTAGAAAATGATTGAGGAAAGTCTGTTTGTAAATGCTTAAAACAAAAAGTTACTGTGTCTGTGACTGAATTGAAACTTGACCTAGGATAGTGACGACTTTGTAGTTTTTATGCTATCTTTATAATGTCAAATTCTATAACCATTTTCACAAATCTAAATATAATGATTTACAAAAGACCATTTATAAATTATTGTATCTGTGACATAGTCATTTAACAATAATTATAGTTTTTTATTTCTAAAATATGCACATAAATAATGATGTTCACAAAAACAACGTCAATGATAGGGTTAAGTGGATGGAGAGTATAAGGAATTCTGATCCCACCACCATATGGGACGAAGAGCCAGGAAGAGAGAGAGAGAGAGAGAGAGAGAGAGAGAGAGAGAGAGAGAGAGAGAGAGAGAGAGAGAGAGAGAGAGAGAGAGAGAGAGATACTCATAAATAGTCACAAACCAGGACGATACCTTTCAGCAGAAAATATAAACTACTGTGGGTTGTCCCGTCAGGCCTACTCTAGCAACATTGTTCTACATCAAAACACGGCACTTGAATACGTAATTTAATGGAATTCAATATTTAATTTGACCCATTATTATTGTCCCAATGCTGGGCAAAGGCATTTTCTCGAAATGAGTAAGAGTTTATCTACAGAGTTCAATGCGCTGGCCAGCGTGGTGAACTCGAACTGCCGAAACCTTCAAACGGTGGGTGTATATTAGTGTAGCGACAGACTTGCGGAACCGCGACTCAGCGACAGCGACTGTGCGTCGGCGCAACTACAACTTGATGTCTCAAAGATGACTTAAATAACACATCGAATGAGTTAAGCGGAACGCTCGGCACTGAACGTTGCGCAGGTGTGTCTCTCCACTTAAATACACCCACTGTTTGAATGTACAAACAATAGCTATTGACAGTGCTTGAGACGAAGTTCTTAATGGATTTCATATTAACCTTGTTTAGTACAACCGTACTGCGTCAAATCGTTTCTAAGATGGCAATTGAAAATCATTGTTTGTAGTTAAGTGATTTGTTTTTGTTTTGATGTTCATTTCTGACTGAAGATTTTGCCGGTTAGCGCGGAACAGTGAGACATAGGCGGCGTCTCTTTTATTTATTTTTACATTTCCTAGAAAATACCCTTGCCATTAAGAAGTTCTGTTCATACAAATAGTATTAATATTATGTACTACAATATTATTGTTGCATGCTTCTATTAATGTTGCATGGAGCTACGACAAAAAGCATTATTTTAATTTAGCTCGCACATTTTAACATTTTTTTTATCATGAAAAAGCAAAACAGCAAACTATTTTAGTCAAGGTTTTATTTACTGATTTTCTGTATTTCATTGTTTAACATAGTACAAAAACATTTTGAATGTAACTACCTAAAATAAAATAAAACAAGAAGAAGTTGCCAACTAGTTTGCAAAAGTTATGCCTTGCGCGACTCAGCTCACAAGGTGACATACTAAGGTGCGAATTTGAATAGAAAACTACAAGAGGAACCCTGAGACGCATGTGAAATTCATGAAATTTCACTCCTACTGGTATTCTAAGAATTTTTGGTTTTATTTGTAAACTAAAAAAGATGTAAAACTATACCTATTTACACTAATTAGATTATTTGCGATCATTTTTAATCTTAGATTGAAAAGTGTTTTCTAGTATCCATAACCAGAAAAGGCTTACGCGTAGTTCATTCTAGCTTTTATTTCTTTTTTTACTACCGTTATACTCAAAGGCGGTAGAGCGCAGAGATGTATGAAATACCCCCTTTGTTGCACCGTTGAAATTGTCAATCCCAGCTAATAGGGGACGATTTTCTATACACTGGGCACATTTACAGAATATTAATGCGATATACTGATAGAAATAAAAAAAAATCATAACATATTCCCCCACATGGCATCGTATAGGAGAGACCTGGTGGTCAACAGTAGTTACACCGTTTTAAACAGACTACACAGAATCATTGAAATAATAATTTTAAATTAGCAAACATAAACCTTTTAAACTTCTCAATTGTAACAAAAGACAGTATAAATTGCACTAAAATATTCCCACAATTGTTGAATACCTCATTCTTCAATGTAGTAGCACGTTTCATTTCATACCGAGCGTTGTGGATTTAATTCATTTCTTGCCGACAACAGCGAGCATTGTTTCCTAACTATTGCTCTTTTACTTAACTCGTCTTTTTGCATTGTTCCCAGTTCCCGTCTTACACGAGTTGCCCACTTGCATTTTTAATTTTATGGCAACACTACTTAAGTAATTGCTGAATGAAATTTATCTTCTTTGAAGCTTGGATTTGAGTTTATTGCTGCAGTTTATTGTCTTGTATCGTGATGAAATAGTCGTTTGGGGAGATTATTTGTCCATGTTGTTAAAAGCTGATAATGCGGAAATGTGTTAGGAACCCTTAAGTTCAAATATACGTAGAGCTTTGTAGTCTGTTATAAGTATATTTTTTTAATAGGAAATAACTGTAGCAATAATAAATCATTTAAACGCTCTTTTGATAAGTGGCGCGACTTAAAGTATTTGTATTTAAAAAATCTTGAGTGTTGAAAATATCACCGTAATAAATAAAACAAAATCTTTTCTTCAACACCTTCAAGGGTCATTAACTAACCTCATTACGTCACCCCTTTACGAAGCGTCTACAAACAATTCCATTACTTTTTTCTAAAACACACAGCCTAAAAACATCCCAACATTTTCTGTGTCCAAACTGTCAGTACACCAATAATCTTCTTTGTTATATTCCACTCTGTAGTTAAGCCTAGGATTTGTATTTGAACATTGTGGTTCGTTTCGAATTTAAATCCCTGCGGTGTAGGTGTAGTGTTCGAAATTCAAACATTAATCTGGCTGTGGATGGAATGCCATTAGAATGATACATCTTCGCTTCAGCCAGGATGTATGTTGGCTGAATATTGGAAAGCGAGTACGAATTACTATCGAGTTGCTATCGAGAATATTTATGTAAAAACGTAACAGTACTGCTAGAGTAATCAGGCAGTTGATTCCTTTTTACTTTACCACGTTGAAGTTACTGTAAGCGAGAGACTTGACGAGTTATCTCAGGCTATTTATGATAGTAGGTTTTAAAATGGTTTAATTTCTACAGTGATTATTGTGATTACGCAAGATTTTCGTAGGGTTTTTTTTTATAAACATAATAACTCAATTAATCGTACTTTCAATAATAATTGAAGAGCCAATTCTTTGTGGGTATTTTACGGTTTTTCAGAAATAAAATGGAGATCTAATTTTAATAGATATATGCACTTGAAGTGAGGAGCGTTTATCATAAACCGGTAGGACTAAAATTTGATTTATCTTACTTCTGAAAGTCTGTAATTATTTTTTTTTAAACAAAAACTATTAGCTGCATCCTAAACTAAATCGCATAGAACATTCGGTGTCTCCCTTCATATCTCTAATAAATTTTAAATGCTAATGAACTACTCGAGAAGCGTTTGTCTTCTCCTAAACTTGAGATTAAAAAACAAAGCCAACAAGGCTGTATGATAACTTTTAACTTGTTTTAGGGTTGCTACTTCTTTGTTACTGTCAAGAATTAAATCTTTCTCTTACGAAACTTCCAAGTTTTGTAAATTATAGTCTAAGAACTTAGTTGTTGGCGCAGTGGTTAACGTGCTCACCTCGCCGCAATAACCGTAGCGTCGCCTGTGGTGGGTTCCAATACCACAAATATTTGTGTGATGAGCACGACTATCTGTTCTGAGCCTGGTTGTAAATGTATCTATATATTTCTATTTAGAAGTATAAAAGTATTTTATATATTTCTAGTTGACCAAGCAAACGTTGATTTGCCATATAAATAAAAAAAGTAGTGTCCCTTAGGGGTATGAAAAATAGATGTTGGCCAATTATCAGACCTACTTAATATACTCACAAAATTTCATGAGAATCGGTCAAGCCTTTTCGGAGGAGTACGGTAACTAACATTGTGACATGGAAATTTTATATATAAGACTAGCTTTTACCCGCGACTTCGTCCACCACCTGAATTTTCCCATGGGAATGCGTCATTTTCCCGGGATAAAAAGTAGCCTATGTCCTTTCTCAGATATCAAAATATCATACCAAATTTCATGCAAATTGGTTAAGTAGTTTAGGCATGATTGAGTAAGAGACAAACAGACAGAAAGAGTTACTTTCGCATTTATAATATTAAGCATGGATTTGTTAGCAGAAAGCTCCATTATCTAAGGGGTGGTGGAAGTATAGAAAATGTTGAATTTGGAACATCAGCCACCTTTATGCGGCGGATGGCAGCCAGTTTGCTATTTCTATTTATTTTAGCCATACACGTAATTATTATTTATAGTCTTGATACATCTTGCAAGCCCGGGCTCTGTATTTCGTAGTTGTATTATAGAAACCATTCTAAAGCCTGTCTGTTAAAATTGTTGCTTCATTACTAGAACTTTTTTACAAGTACTGTTTCTAAAAGGAAAATGCACCAGAGCTCCAAGCGAATGAGTTTTACGCGATTTTTCGGGATCGTATGTATTGTTTGTTTGTCCCATGTGGTAGTGGTAGAGCTTATTTGTGTATACCGAATATAAAGCGACTTAAATGTAAAATGTTTACTTGCTGTAGCGCAATTCAGTATAGTCGGTACTACTGAGTTCCGAGAGTTTGACATTTAAAATGTACTTTCAGAATAGTTCTTACGAAGCCCGCTAAAGGCGCTGATCAGATTTTCGTGAAAAAATTCTCGATGATGGTAGTCGATAGTGATAGATAATCGAACTACAGATGTGAACCGTATTATGACAAGTGTAAAATTAAAAATGAAATGTTCGATACGATAAAAGCAAGTGGATGAAATACCACTAGACATAATAGGTATAGAGCTTTATTCTCAAGTCAAGAAAGTCGCTTGTAGAAGCTAACAAAATAACATAATACCATTACTTTTATACTAGAACCAAGATAATATTACCAACTTTATTCCGCTCTCATCGCAATGGAAATCCTGATAACAAACTCACTATCAGCTCCACGGCTCCAGCCCTGTGTTCAAGTCAAAGTTATAAATCGGCCACGTAGGATATTTGCAATTTAATGGCATTATTACCATAATCGACGTCCGGCTGCAGCGGCCGGGAACGCTTCCGTGTTTCAATATTAATGCTTTTTGTATTGGGATTGATCAAGATTATTTTTAGAAGCACTTACCGGTTTGTAAGCGTTGAGTAGATTAAGCAATCTTTGATGCGGACATTTTATAGATAGGAGACCAGAAGATTTATGTCTCCGGACTAGAGAGCTACGTCAAAATTTTGCTCTGCTTACGTGTAATTATACAAGTAGATAAAGCAGGCCCAAAAGAAAATTGGATTTAATGTCATCCTATGAGGCCGTTATAAACGTGCGAACTACGTCATAATCAAAAGAGTGAAATAAATGTGACAATGTGTAAGTGCGAGCGAGACACTCCGATTAAATGACATGACTTGGTTCGCACGGAGCAAATGGCTCGAGTATAGCCGATAGGCACCTATGGTGGCCAGTATCATAGAAACAGGATTCCGTCACAAATTAAGTAAAGAAATGGTAAGCAATGTAAAAATGTAAGTAAGACTAATTAAAATATTTACTGTATCATATGTACGTAAAATAAAGTCTTTCTGAGTGCAGTAACAGGTGGTTTACACTTACGTGACGTTTGTTGTGGACAGTAATACGTACATTTAGCTTTGTCTGTACAGTTAACTGTACTATTAATATTCATTTCGTTCAACGTTTTTGAATCGTGGAGGGAGGCGAGGCTAGTCACTGCACTATCGCTTTCGAAAAATGATTTTGCTGATTGCAGATTCTAAAAACGGCTGGAGTGCGATCTTCCATATTTCTGTAAACTATATGATTTAAATTACGTAGCGTATGAATTAAATAAATATAAATATATTATATACCTGTAGGTACATTACACATTTACAAGAATGACGCTATGCTCTTAAAGTGATACTAAACTAACTGCAGAGACTAAAGAAAACACAACCCTCAACCTTGAAAAGCACGGACACATTATATTACAGGCGTCTCTCAGTAGGATAATAATATTAACATACTAATATTATAAAATTATAGAGTTTGTCTGTCTGGTGTTTAAAATATTTTAGTGTTGGCTAGTGTACTTATTGAGGAATGCTATACGCTATATAACATCACGCTATGACCAATAGGAGCAGAGAAGAAATTAAAAATGTTACAAAAACGGGGAAAATTTTGACCCACTTTCTCTTATGTGACGCAAGCGAAGTTGCGCGAGTCAGCTAGAAAAGTATAAAAATGCAAGCCTATCTCAACATAAATTAATATGTACATCGCGGTATTCGCTTTAACCGTCCACTCGCAATAACAGAATGGGGACGACGATGTGCTAATTGCAACGACGGCACATGATACCATACCAATCAAACGTATCACCTATAAACACCTTATTTTAAACACAATACGGTTCAAAATCGCATAGCAAAAAAGCAAAGATAAATTTGCTGACTTATATCGAACCAAATTATTGAAGAATGTTTTGCAATCGGCTTAGCTTTTATTATGTGGATCGTAAGGTTGGTTTTTAATGTTTTGGGTGTACAAAATGTGGTTTTTATATCGAACGAGGCTCGATTACCGTGGCGTAGCCAAGCTGCAGACATTAGTTGTGTAAAAATGATACTCACATTATGTGGGAGTGTTTTCTTTGAATTTTCATACACTCGCATGACATTGAATTTCTAGTCCTATATTCTGTAGGAAAGTTACTTATAGTATTTTTACGTACGTATGCTCGTAATAATGTCTCGTTCCATAGCTCGCACATGGCCATAATTCTGAACTTAAAGTCTCCCTCGTTCCGTATCTTTGAAATGAAAACCAAATTTTTTGTAGTCCTCTTGTCCTGAGACAGTTAAACGAATTACGATATATTTGGAAATTATCAATTTCTTTGGTTGACTATGCAAAATTTATTTCAAAATTCTATGTTCTAATGTTTTTCTCGTAGTTTAATCAAACTTGCTCTATCAGCTTTCTACATATTAATGTACAGTTTTACTAAAGATTCATACCTCTAAATAACACAGGCCTCCCAGATTTCATCACTAAGATTAAAACCATTCACAAAGGTGTGTATGAAAGTGAGACATTCGTTTCACGTATTCATACAACACAAAACAACATCAATCAAAGGAATTGCGTTCAATTCACGAGTAAAGTTCAGTTTAATTAACTTTTCTAAACATAAGAAAGTGTATCTCGAACAATGGTGTCGGGCTTGCGTCACTACACAAATACTCATCAGAAGTATTGCAAAGGATTCTAATGAACTTTTAGTAAAAGGTTAAAATTCTTGAAGGTTGTTTTCTATCAGTAGCTCGATTCTCTACTGCTATCGACTGCCGACAAATGGCTAGCTTTCAAGAAATTTTACAAGAAAATCTGTTAAGTGCCTCTAACGGGCTTTGTAATATTTTTTTTGGCAGTGCATTTTAAATGTCAATAAATATCTGACGTTTTTGATATTCTCCTTACTCATTATCATTTTGATTTTAGCGTGGCACAAATGATTTATGAATAAATTTTACTTACGATGAAGATTACACCTAAAAAATATGTTTTTGAATCGAAATGTTACTTATTTGTAGACCTAAAACATATAGAACATAGTTTTGCTTTATAATTATGAATTACCAAATTGCAAGCAATTATAGTATTTTTGATATAGGTGTGAAAATACTAATACTCAACAAAAGCCTTCCAGTATTCTCATTCCTTGTAAAACTTCCTTGACATATTCGCTGCAGGAAAAAATATTGCCTGATATTTTCTCCACAAACTAGAACTACTGTTCTCCCTCTACACTACTATAGCTACTGTCATGTTCATTTCACGAACAATGGAACATGTCATATAATTTACTACAACAGTCAGAGGGCCGGCCTACAAATACCAGCGGCAGGTTATATCAGAGACCAAAGGTATTGTGAGTATTACCCTTGAATGTGTCAAGAGATAACTTTAATAATGCCTCTTGTAATAGAAAAGGTGGTTTTGTGTTGAGGTGGATGTATTTTTGTAGTAGTGTCGTAGAATGTTAAGCTATACGCAAATATTAGCTTTTCTCAAACGGTGGTGGTGGATCAGAAATGTTATGAGGATTTTTAATACTTGTAAAACGTTAATGAAATAAAAGAGGTTTTGAATGTGAATTATTTGCGATTGCGATTGATGAATTATGTGACCATAACTTTTTTCTTGGATAGGGTAAAAATTTTTGTTGGTCAAGGATACCAAAAGCCCGGTAAAGGGTGAGAAAAATACTATAATAAACATGTGCCTGAAATATACATATTTCAGAAAATTACACTTCGATAATTTTCCGTACTTAATATAAAACGTTCTTATAATATAAAAAGTAACTCAAATTCACTCTCACGTGTGAGTAACAATAATTTCACCGTAAATTTCTTCACATATTTTAACACAAATATCAAACGTAGATACATTTATTTCACAAAGGCTCATGTTTTTTAACTAAGTAGGGGTGGTATTTTTTTCATATTTTTGACGCCCAGACGCTCTGGTAATAGGGTCTCATTACATTTTTTGCTCTCCTGATGTTTTGCAAAATTGTCCGCGTCAAAGAAGACTCAAGTATATAAAACCTCAAATATGTGTCTTTGTACCTATTTCGTGTTTAAAAAATGAGTTTTTTTACCAAAAAATTGTTGCTTTTTAATGCTGCTTGAAGTAACCTTGAAAACACGCGATTGTTCGTTAATTGTATAAGTTTTTAAATCAAAATGGTTCATTAACTGAAATTATATATTGTAATAGATTTTAAGGCGGTAGTAAGTCACTTAATTAGGTATTTCATAAGGAAATTAAGGAATCACGCGAGACCAAATATCGTTGAAATTTTACTTTGACGGGCGGATTAATAATTTTTTTGAGGTAAAAATCTTCGATATTGCGATTTTACTATTTTCTAAGGTTATTTTTTTATATTCAGAAACAGTTATTTTTTAAGATTCTTAAATATAAAAATAGAGATAATTTTTCTTCACATATGACTTTTATAAAATTTGAGACCGATTAATTTCTCTAATCAAAAATATCCACAAAATATACAAATAATACGAATTTTATCGTTTGCCGAACGCAAACTTGATTCGCAACAGTTTTTCATATTTACTTTAAAAAATACTTTTGAATTCGTAACTCTCATCCTCTTCCACAAATAATCAAACATCTTATAAATACTCTTTACTTAAATTATATTTATTAATGAACTAAAATAAGTTATCAAGTACATAATAACACCACTAACACCACGTGTTTAGATATAAAAGCAGATAGTACAATAGTAGAGAACAAATTGAAGCGAGCTGGTCGTTTATAATGCCTTCTCCTTCTACCTATTGTTTGAGTTGACAACCAGATCGGTGCAAGTTATAAGATACAGATAGAGAAAAATAACGAACGATGTATTAAAATTTACTAATGAGATTAAATAATATTGTCCATGTACAAGGCATAGGTTATCTTACGGATTGAGAATCTTAAGAATTTCTTTTTTTTACCGTGGCTGTCCCATTGCTGGGCAAGGGTCTTTGCCCAAACGAGGAAAGGTTTGGGCCTTGAGACCTTAAAAGGTGATATGATGTGGGGCCTTAGCATTCCATCAATGATAAACTTAAAGAACTCTCGGACATTTAACATTTTCTAACTAACATTACAGGCGTGGTATTTCAACGCAAAGAAAAAAAATGAACTTTGTTGAATAAAGGTACATATAGCGATATTTGTTTGTTATGCAACACAATATTATTATTTAAATTCAGATAGTTTTTATTAAATGAAAATAATAAACTTATGCAATTAACATAATAAATAACCATGAACAGCCGTTATCTTTTTTCCTTTTGCAGTACATTTTTCTCATAATAGTAGCATGTGCCGAATTTCGTATGTACTTATTTAAGAAGTCTAGTTGGGTCCAAAAACTACTCGGTCAGTAGAAAAGTTAGAAATGCGTGTTAGCCGTTACTTTCTGTTGCTTACGAACGTGACTTAAGAGTTCTACGTCGTAATACTTTGATGCGTATCTTTTATCTATCAGCCGGGCAAATTGTTTCTTGATCCTTTTTTAAAACAGGTGAAATACATATTGAAGCTAACTTTAGCAGGTATTTGGTGAGTGATATATTTGTAATACAATTTTCATAAATCGAAGTTTATTTCAAGATTTAAGAATTACGCTTGGCTTGCGGGGACTTATACCACCATACAACAATAGACACCAAGTACAACCAGATCCGTCGACTATTAGTAGATTGCACAAATCTTCGTTCCGTGTGGGAATAGAAACCACTCACTGGTCGTGGCTTGGCAAGAGGGAACCACATTAACCACTTCGCAACAGAGACTGTCAAATCTATAACTACAACATGCGATGACCATTTTTTTTCGTTCATACAAGTTCTTGTAAACGTAAATATTTACATATCTTCTTAAAGGCGAACGGCAGGTTTGTATGAAGAATTCGTACAGCTTATAAAATGTCATGTATAGGTTTACTTTTTGTTTTAATTGGTAGCTAATATGATAGAGAAGCTTATTTTAAAACTCCTATATTTTTTAAAGTTGGGAGGTAAAAGTTATGTCCATTTTAAGAAGCCCGATAGTTCGCTAAATTGCTCAGATGCTGTCAAAACCACAATCCAAAACAACACGGATGCGTAGACGTCAGACTAACAGTGACGTCTCATGAGATTTTCTTTTCTGGTTGTGCTTTGTGTCCGTTGTTTGTATGTTTGTAAAAGTCCCCGCGACACAAGAGCAATTCTTAGTGCGGGAGTTGTCTTTAAAAAAATATTATGTAATTTATCAAATCTTTCTACCTTAATTATTATTTAATCCGGACTTCTAAAAATAATACTCCCAAATAAAAATAAGTGACTTAGCCCCCTTAATAAGTGGTATAAATTCTGTAACGAAACAACACCATCTTTAAGCTGTACGAAATCTGCCGATCTCCTTTCCCGCTGTTCCCTTCTCTCTTAAACCGGGTGCAGTACTGTCAACACTATTGTCAACGTTATGACGACTATCTCGGCCTGTTTTATACGGGGTTCTAAACGATTTGCAGCGCCTCTGCGTGTGCGAGGGGCGAATATAGAACCAACGTCATTGACTATTACGAATACTACGACCAAAATAGTTGGGCTTGTTTGTTTTGTATTTGTTCAGTCTTTTTAGAGTATTGGAGTAGGTTTTTATGTCATTTAAAAGGTGAATGGAGTAGTAAACGGTAATGTAACTGGTTAAGATTATATTTACTGTTTAACTAGAAGATGATTTTAAAATCTTTCGTGTGTCATACTCAGCTTATTAAAATAAACAAATATGAATTATTGCAAAAAAATTGACCTTAAATTTTCTTGAATAGTTAAAAAAAGTGTTACAAAAAGTTTCAAAGTAGATTATCCAATACTGTCGTAATCCAGGCAGTGATCTCTTTCGGGAGCTTAGTCAAGCTTAGTCAATTTTGAGAATAATTTTCCAGTTTGACAATAAATGAAAAAAATCAAAACAAAGCCTTAACAACAACAGTGTAACATTTAGTGACTACAGTATAGCCTTCAACTGAACCTAGCCTGAAACGTCACGTCTAAACTAATAGGCTAGTATCAAGACAATCTCAAATCACCCAGGAGACTCCAATCACCGTCTGTAGTAATTGAGTACCAATACTATAATTAGTATTTCCCAATATTGCCCAATATTGGTCGGTACAATTTCTTAGCCAAGTACCAACTAATAGCTCTAGTACCCGAGGGAGTTCTCCATATTGATATTTCTATTAAATATCATTGATATGAATTCCAAGAATAAAATGTAATTTGATTGGTTGATAGGAATATAATAGTTGTATTTTTATTTTATGAAGCAATGGTTCTGATTGCAGAAGTATGACCTCCTTTATATTTCGTCTCGTAGTCTATATTTCTTTTATTTTTTTTATTAACCTGTTTCTATGTACTGCTGAGCAAAGGCATTGCCCCTGAGTTTCCAGTCCCCTCGGTCAATTATTGTCGCGTTCGGCCATCTATCCAGGAACGCATCCAGGTCGTCTGGCCATCGCCGTTTCGGCCTATTATTATTGTATGTTCGCTTAACCCACAGATCGTTATCTATGTACTCTTTTGAACTCCTTAAACGATAACTACAAATCTTGACTATTTATCCCTAACAATAGAACACACATAACATCATCAATACAAACTAACAACAAACAAATCACATTTCTATCAACATCTCGGCTGACCTTAAACATTGTTTCGTTTATTTTCGTCTGCACGTAATACAGTTTGTCACGACACTGTCACCTTTAAGACAAATTACAGCGATTTTTGTACAAGTTTCTTTTGTGTTTGTTCCTAGTGATTATTTCAGTTCGTAGCACACAAATTTACGCGAAAATAGACGAATATACAGGGTGTCCCAAAACTCAACGATAATCCGAGACAGGATGAAAGGCCAAGTCATACCGGCTATGGGAAAAATAAGAAAAAAAATCCATATCACTTAGTTCAGCAATAATAGACACTTTTCAAAAAAGTTGAAATTCCACACCCTTGGTCGCATTTTCAAGTCCTGTGATCACCAATGTTACGATTTCGCTGTGTTTTTTTGAATTTCGTGATCTTAATTAAATATGCTATTAATCGTATAACAAATTAATGCACAAAAGATTGTTAATTTAATTAAAAAAGTTAAGTTTTAGTGAGTCATCTTTCTCAAAAATATCGTTAGTCAACTTTGACGCTTCATACTGAAAAAAAAATGTACGACACTACCCTTGGCAAGTTATTTCAAAAGTTGGCGCATTTAATCAAGATTTCAAAATAGTATAACACTTGCCACTTTTCTTGCCATTAAAAACGTTGTTTTTATTTGAACGAAGAGTATCCCCGCAAATGGATCGGACGCAGTGGTACAATTTTATGGCTTCCTTGTTCTCCCGATCTAAATCCAGTAGATATTTTTTACTGGGAATGCATAAAAGAAAAAGTTTATTCGAAATCAATACAAAATCTATCAGAACTTCGCCAGAAAATTGACACAGCGTCAGAAGAAATAAATGCAAGGAATTTTGATTGACCGGTGCAAAGGTCTTTTGTAAGGCGTTGCAGATCCTGAATTCATGCTAGAGGAAAACAATTCGGAATTACTTTAGTTTAAGGAGAATAATTAAATAAGATCGATGGTTCGTTCATTGTTTTTTTTTTAAATTATTATAACCTATTATGTTTCTTACATTAAATATTTGTTCTGGACTGACTCAATTACATCTTTACTGAAAATAATTGCTTTCCTCTGGCACGAATACAGGCTCTGCAACGACGTACAAAAGATTTTTTCACCAGTCAAGCAAAATCCTTGCATTTATTTCTTCTGACGCTGTGTCAATTTTCTGGCGAAGTTCTGATAGATTTTGTATTGATTTCGAATAAACTTTTTCTTTTATGCATTCTCAGTAAAAAATATCTACTGGATTTAGATCGGGAGAACAAGGAAGCCATAAAATTGTACCACTGCGTCCGATCCATTTGCGGGGATACTCTTCGTTCAAATAAAAATAACGTTTTTAATGGCAAGAAAAGTGGCAAGTGTTATTCTATTTTGAAATCTTGATTAAATGCGCCAACTTTTGAAATAACTTGCCAAGGGTAGTGTAGTACATTTTTTTTTCAGTATGAAGCGTCAAAGTTGACTAACGATATTTTTGAGAAAGATGACTCACTAAAACTTAACTTTTTTAATTAAATTAACAATCTTTTGTGCATTAATTTGTTATACGATTAATAGCATATTTAATTAAGATCACGAAATTCAAAAAAACACAGCGAAATTGTAACATTGGTGATCACAGGACTTGAAAATGCGACCAAGGGTGTGGAATTTCAACTTTTTTGAAAAGTGTCTATTATTGCTGAACTAAGTGATATGGATTTTTTTTCTTATTTTTCCTATAGCTGGTATGACTTGGCCTTTCATCCTGTCTCGGATTATCGTTGAGTTTTGGGACACCCTGTAGAATACTATATTCATCTATTTTCGGGTAAATTTGGGAAACAGAGAAAGAAAATAGACACGAAAGAGCTCTTCCGTGTCTATTTTCTCTCGTCGATAAACCTTAACCTTAAACAGTGATTCAGCACTTATGAATCGTCGATGGCTGAATCTCGACTAGGGCAAGACAATTACATAATTGAGTGTTGAAACTGCTTCAGTGGCGCGGTCGGCGATGTATGCGACTATCGCGCAGAGTTCGCGTTCCTGAGAGAGGGTTCGAATCCCGGGATGGGCCAAAATATTTTCTGAGGTTTTCATTTAAGAATTTCTCAGAGATTGCTTGGTCCTCCTAAACTCCTCTCACTGGTCATGTAGGTTATCCGTTCCACCGGGATGTGAGAGTGAAGGAATCACCTGTGTATTGTGCAAACACTTAATAAAGAAAGTCAGTAACTTTTTAATTTAAAATACTCACGAGTAGGGCATTTTGTTCAAGAAGTTGTCTATGTTAATATTGAGTAGTGAACTTTACACACAATATAAAACAAAGAAAATCGAACCTCGATGATATATTATGAATATGTGTCCTACAAGCTTTATTCCTCTTTGTTATTGGTTCACGGTAACTGGTAATCTGTTTAGCCTTGCCACGGCGAAATTATTCTTGGGCTTTTTGCGGTATAGCAACCGTTTTGTCAAGGTTTGTTAGATAGTGGGTAGTCGTTTAATCTTATTCAATTACTTGGCGGTTTAATGTACGCGCTACCGGTTCCCACTAAGTATTTGATAATATGTACGTGACATAGGTTTATGTGGTCGGCCATGCTATTAAGGCGATGTCGTGAGTTCGATTCCCGTCTAAAACATTTAATTCCATTGAGAACTAATGAGTAACTTTAAAAAAGATACAAACAAGCTGACATCCGAGACAAATAATTGTGTACCACATAAATTTTTGTTTTGTGTTGGAATCAAACCTACAATTATTATTCCTGCCCGCTGTAGTACCGGCAACAACTACGCAACAATTACATTTCGATACTCAAAATTAAAATTTTCTTTTGCAATTCTAGCAATTTTTTTTTATATTAAGCTTTTTATATCAAGCTTATAAGTTTCTTACCTTATAATGAACTATTGACCCAAGTTTTGAGAAACAATTTAATTATTATTGACAGTACTATGAAACGTAACATCGTGAGAAACAATGCATACCTAGTACTGACTAATAGTATGGATATCGTGTGAAAATTATCAGCTTGTAATATGCTAGCTATATTCATTTTATTGCTTTACCTTTTACAATAATTGCTTCCTGGTGCTAAGTGGATGTAATTGCGGTATAGGACGACTTGGGTTCCATGAACTTCAATCACCAAACCGGATAATGTGATATAAGCAATAAGGCGCATTTGTATGAAAGTTTAGTTTAAGTTTAGTCTGAGACGGAATTAATGTGCTCGCTCCGTTACATTACATTGGCCTGAAATCATTCTTGAGGTTTTAGGTGCAATTTCTAAGATAGTTCTGCCTACTCTCAGAGTATATTGCTAAAAAAAAAGTCTTACTAAGTTGTAATAAACCTGAGTAGCATACGTACATAAAAATCACCCCGTTCTCCCATAGCGTTAGGCAGAGACAAAGAACGCCACTTGCTACTATCCTTAAAAACTTTCCTTGCCTTATTCACATTTGACAGCCAAATCCTGAGTAGTATACAATATTTACTGTAACACACATACTTCTGTTATAGTATACTTAAGAGCAAGAAATTGCTTAGTAAATGTTGAGATTTTAGGCAAGATTTAAAATGCAAAATATATCCATTTTCTATACAGTCAAAAACTCATTACGTGAAAATGAAGATGCGTTGCCACAATTACGTTGATGGTTCTCAACGATTTTGCTAAATATCTCAGCACCATTAGCAAATTGAGATCTTTCGTCTTGTACAAAATATATTTTATGCTCATTCTCTTGATTTTTATGACATAGATTGGAAAGTGAACAAAAAGTGTTTTGAAAAGAGTAGAGAGACTGGATAATACTTATGTTGTATGTTTACTATAGTTGAATAAGTTTTTATTGATGGTAATTTATAAATATCAGATAACAAATTGGTTGCTATGGTTTGAAAACTCTTGCATCTATAACTATTTAATATATTAGCTACATAGAATAAACCTTGATTTAGAATTCTTAAAACTTAATTGAAAAATTTATACTGAAAAACAATTCATGGACCCAATTACTAGATCCGATGTCCTTCTGGAGGCAAAATGATTAGGTCTTCGGTCAACAGTTCTTACTTGACCATAAATTATGGTTCAGAGCTTGAAATAAACATCTACGAACCATGTTGACTCTCTATTTTTTATGTGGTTTTTGTCTTAATAACTTAAATAACAAAAAAAATACTTCCTAAGTACAGTTTAAGCAGTATCTCCGGTGTATTTCGGAAAATCCTTACTTGCATTTTCGAAAGACGACATTTCCACTACGGAATAACGGCACAGTCCCAACGGAAGAGGCTCACAAACTCACAATTTCGATTACACATTGATGCCCCGACGCTGTAAACGTTTTAAACGTTAAACCGGATTTACGATAGTGCTCTCCACGTTCGATTTTAATGTATTGTTAGTGCACTTCTGTTGAGAAATGTACACGAATTGTGAATTAAAGTCAACTAAGATGTATTTATCGTATATTTAAAACCATTTTTGTTGCTTTCTTTTAATATTTTAATAGACTAATTGCAGGTTTGTGGAAAACAAACTAATGTGCTACAATTATTTTGAACTGTGATTTTTTTGTGTCAATGACTATTACAGAAAATTAAGAACTTTAAGAAAATATTTGTGTCGTCAAAATTTCAGGTGTCTCATCCTATTTCAATAACAACATATTATGTAATCAAAAATTTCGTTAGTTTGAAAGCCAACGTCATAGCTTAGCACATTTAAAAGTAAAATTGAGCATAATATCTAGTCCTTTTATTTTATCTGACTGAAATTCGACGGATCAAAGATTTTTTCCCTGTTCAAGTGTCCAAATACATGAAATGTTAACAACAAATGTAAATGTTATTATTTGAAGTGATCCAATAAAGAAGAGGTATGTTTTTGTGAATTTATTTTCCACGATTTTTGTCCTTCATAACTTACGGAAGTTTCTAGAAAATGCTAGAACATTCTATGTATTTGTAGTATCGGTGTGTTCTAGTGGAAAATTTATGTGCTGATATGAGGGTAATAAAAGCTTGCATGCGCTTCAAATTGCTTTTATCGCTTGCCAGAAGGAATTCATGCAGTTTTTCAATGCACGTGTTATTGGAATTTTTTCAAGTGATTAAAATGTTTTTTCAACTACCGGTATGAGCACTCATAAAACCACGCACGGACAAGTACATTATTATTATTACAATTAATTGTGCAATGAACTAGAGTGTGAACAGAAAAAATATTAAAAACGTTTCTTAATGCTTTAAATTGTATTAATTACCTACATAAGTTATTATATATACATATATGTATATACAGTTTATTTAAGCATTAAATTAAACTGATATTTGTTCACAAAGAAGAGTAATGACGAAATCCGGCGTTTTTTATAAATGCGTCATAGGCGTTTTCAAACTTTGTTCTATCTTTACGTTCTTACAAATTACTATCGAACTTACAGTAAGAACACAAATATTTTTTTTTGTTCAGTCAGTAAATAGTTGTCTACTGAAATACGTGATACACCCCCGGGTCGGGCACAGTGCTGGTTTTTTTAGTCTTATGCATTTGATCACAATAGTGATTCGCTGTTAGAGATTGACGTCCATGCGGGTGGTCAGTGCTTGAAAGCTACACTATCTAACAATGCAGCAGCTTGTACTGAAATATCTCATAATTTTCAGTAACTTCTGAATTTCAAAGCATATTGCAGAGATAAATATTTCTTTATAAAGAAAAAACTCTGGAACTTTTGCGATGATTGATGGACAAGTATCAGGAATTTAGAGTTGTTTTTTGTTTCAACTTTAGGCACAGGTTTTTCAGGCACACTTTCTCTGATTTTTAACTGAATGGCAATCGTGTAAATACGATATATTTTTAATAATCGCTTTAATTTCAGTATTAAATCAGTTATTATGTATTTAAAAATATAAGTGAAAATCAAAATATTATAGTCCGTTCAACTATTAACATTTCTCACCAAAAGTACCTCATAATCGTTCTGTAAAACCAGCTCTCAAATGTTCTTAGAAATTATTTTTAATATTTATAAATCCTGAGATTATTTCAAAAGCACCCTTTCTTTAACAACCCTTATCTTCAGCTTATTTCTATTATCCCTTTATCTTTACTGCTTATTTTAATAATAACTTTTATAAACTGGCTATTACAGTACACTGTTTCTGTGGTCTAGAGACAAAACCATAGACACTACTGTCACGTCTTTCTGGGTTTCGAATGCAAGCGGGCTTATCACGTATCTCATTTGACAACTAGTGTACGTCAAATTGATGGTCACTATTCAGTACATTGCTGCTTGACGCAACGTGCTTATCACTATTACCTAAAAGAAAAAACAATGTACAGGTTCCAGGTCGGGCCCAGTGCTGATTTTTTTTTTATTTTAGTAAGAGTTACTTTCACAGATGCCTAACGTTTGGTGATGTGGTCGATATTTTGCTGCCTTTAACATGAGCCTAATTTTGTAAAACGGTAAAATATGAGTGCATTTCATATACCTACCCACTTTTTACCTCTGTCTACCTCTCAAGAATGAAATCAAGGGAGATTATCAATATGCAATTAATTTAGGTTCATGAAACAAATGAAACAAAAGACTGAAATTACTATTTTTATTTACTTAAAATTTTCTTTTTTCCCGACAAATAACGAACAGACAGTATACAAAGCCTATTTACAATATTACATAGTAGTTATTGACACTGTACTAAGGCGAGAATACTAATTCATTATTATTATTATAGTAAATAAATACTGCCCATGATCTACCGTAATAATACTATTACTAAAATTATTTACACACGAGTATCACCAGGAAATAATACTAATTAGGATTATTGCAAATTATTATTTAAAAATAATAATTGTAATTGTAAGTATAAATTTGTAATTGGCGATAATAATTGGTTTAAAACATTATTATTTGAAATTATTAATACAAAATTGGATCATGGGCTATACAATTTAAATGAGTCACTCGTCTTTGGCTTGAGTAGTAAAAAAATTAAGACTTATAAATGGTTTTGCTACGTAAAATACATTCTCTATTAAAAAACCTTCGGCGTACATTTTAACATTTTTTAATTCCCTACTAATGTCTTTCAAAACGGATCGCTTGTACTGGCTATCGTAATACTATTATTTTTTTTTATATCCCTTAACTAATTTTATTTCACTTTTGTCTTTCATTTTATTTTGCAATAATTATTAATTAATCATAAACGATGCAATAAATTACAGTTTATTTAAGCGCCTATACACATTTGGGAGACTATTACATGATTATATTTGAAAATGGTTCAGATTTCGTCTGCTTTTTTTATGTAATGATATGTACAATTGAACAAAAAGTAAATAACAATACCTTAATAATACTAAGTTATTATAATTAAATACAATAATTACAAAATCTGAAGCATTTCCTTGTACATTGATTAATAATTAACAAAAAGAGCTACAAGTATCCTGTTTACATTGAATTATGTCGGATACTTTGAAAACTAGATAATACTAAAACGGTTTAGGCCCGCATGTAAGTGATACTATACAAATATTATTTTTAATTGACTATTTCCAACGCTAGAAAACTTTAGCTGGGCTCGAGGCTGAAAGCTTTGAAGCGTTTGTTATTGCGTATGTGACCATGAGTAAGTTTCAATACAATTTCATTTTACCGTTTTATATTTGTATTTTAATTCGAATTTCAAATTATTATTAATTTTAAATTTATTATTGTTGTTTACAATTACAATTACGCCTAATAATTATTATTATCTAAGTACCAACTCATTGTCACACACAATACTATCGTGGTTTAAATACTTATATCTAAACAATTATTTCATACAAATCTACAAACATTTATTATACCACAATGTCTTCGACATTAATTGAAGCGAATACTATTAAATCTAATTATTATGATTACTTAGAAATATGAAGAGACTTTAATTCAACATTATATACACGATCTAACATTTTATTGTCAGTTCTGAACGTTCAAATAAATTATAATTTTAAAAATATTACTATTAAAACTATTTACATAATATCATTGATTTGCTTTTATAAAGCCGAAATCGCTATACATTTATTACAAGTAATCTACACGATTCCATTTCTATACATTGAAAGCTTTTAACGAAGTTATTATAAACTGGTATTGTCTTATCATAATAAACAACTTTCAATGAAAATTGTGCGTGTGACGTTCACCGTAGGCTGCTCATACGAATACGAGTCCATTCATTTATCGGTGACCGACATACATGGACTAGGTGATGTGGAAGTCACCCCGGAGGAGTCTCGTGAAAGTCTTCTTGAATTGCTGATTCGCCAGAGCGTAACAGAAGGGATTGATTGGACTGTTTGCATAACAAAGGAAGTACGAAAACATGTACAGATGTTTATTAATACATGGCGGGTCGGTACAAAAGCCTTCAACTAAAGCCAGTATGTGGTACGGAGTCCAACAAACGACAAATGCTCCCAGAATGAACGATATAGTTCTGAAAGCTTTTCGAGCTCTATTTTCCGATTTTGATTTCTGTCGTCCGATACTCGGGAACAGGCCGTCCCGCTTCGAGCGTTTAACTTTTAATTTTTTTCCTATGTTTTTTACAAACTCTTTCTTGGAGTCGCCGCGACCTGACCCAGTTACTACAGTGCTTGATACATCACTGTTCTCGACCGCTGGACTTATTGCGGGATTGAGTTTCAATGGAGAAATTTTCGCCTCGGTCGGCTTGGGTGATTGAGGCTCATTGTTATTGGAAGACGACGATACGAGAGTAATAACAGGCTTCGAGCGTTCCCCTGTCGTTAGACTTACCTCGGTATTCACTTTGACGGGAGCCGGTGGGGAGAAATTGGTTTTTGGCTGTGTCACTTGAGCCTCGGCGGTCGCTCGTATTAAAGCTGCTTGTAATAACGATGTGTTCGTTACGTTGCCTGAATTTAATGTTGGTGGAGATGAGGGTTCTGTTGCTGTGGGAAAAGTAACAGAGGAAGGGGGACTTTCGTAAGTAGGGGAAGCTAAAATCACTGAGCTCTCGTCCATATACCTCAAATCGGCACCGTCCATTCCTACAAGCACATCATATGACGATCCATCTCCTTTCACAAGTCTGACAGTCCTAGTACGAGATGATTCTGACTGTGATGGAGGGCTTTCAGACGCTGCGGGACTGCATCTAAATTCTGACGGAGGCGGAATAATTCTTTGAGCAATTGTCGTAGATACTTCTCTTTGTTCAGACGGCGTAGCTATACCGGATGATATTGGAGACATGAAACTGGCCGTGGAATGAGGTATAGTAGGTGCCGGGGTAGTGTCACTCTGTGTATCAGGGTTATCCGTATCAAGTAAACTTTTCTCCGATATCTGTGATAATGAGGTTTTTGGCTTGTCAGTCTCGTGTTTCATTACTGGCGATTGTTTTGTCAGATCTGTTTTTATGAGCATTCCACCGTTTAGACGCATGTTATTAAGTAGTTGCATTGCACCGGTTTGCATCACTAAGTTTGCCACCGAAGGCCGCTTTTTAACATTTGTCTGTGTTGTACTCTCCTCATCAGAATCAAACGCAGGGCTGCTTGACCTCTCGTTTTCTACCTGATCTTCTTTCTTATCTCCATCAGATTCATTCGTAGTAGACGTACCTGTTACAGTTGCACTACTTTTGTGTGCTGAAGACTTCTGACTTGAATTTGAGTCAGTTGAACCTCCTAAATTCAATAAAGGAGCGGCTAATGAACCTTTGGAAGTGGAATCTTTTCGAATAGACTCAGAAACTTTCATTTGATCTTCACTAGATATTGTTGCTTTCGATAAATTTGCCATTCCAGCAGCCCTTCCAGCCATTCCTTGCATTACTCCAGCGCTTAGAGCAACCATCGATTGCATTTTCCTTTGCTTCGCCTCACTTTTCTTCTGCATATCGTACGCGGTCTTAAAAATCCCCGCGTACAACACAATCAAAACGAACAACGTTGTCCAATAATATCCTATGATTAAAGCTGTATTAAAAATTGGGTCTTTCAAAAACTGTACAGCACATTCACCTTCTTGCAGGTCTCGATATCCAACGAAGTGTTCCCAGCCGAATATTGTCGTAAAGAATAGTAAAGCTGGTATGATCCACGTCACGGTCACCATCCAAATGACTCTGTTTTTAGTCCGCCAAGCTCTATACCTTGCTGCTATTTTGACACTGCAGAATCTATCAACGGTAATGAGAAGAACAGTGTATTGTGAAACAAGACATACAGTGTAGTCGACGGAGAGCCAAAGGTCGCAGAGTAAGGGTCCTAAATGCCAGTACCCCTTCAAAACGTAGTCGGTGTAGAACGGTAGCGATAAAGTACCTGTAGACAAAAGAAAATGATACTCTATTATTGCCAACGTTATTATCTAATTTCAAAAGGTCAAGGACTTTGTATTCAAAATTGTTCTTTATAAATAACGACTGTAAAGGCTTTTAACAATGATTAGGTTAAAAGTATCGGAGACGATAATGTAATTAATGAAAATGAAGTTTTTTTACGATTTTTTGTGACGAAGTTATTTGAAACTAGTCCTTGAAAATGTATAAAGTAAAGGTGACACCCAAATTGGAATTAAGCTGGTACCGTAAAATCGTCATTTTGTGTAATTTATCGTTTAAAATGTGGTATGTGCATTGTGCATACAAAAATTAATTGTTTTTGCATGGTAAATTACACACTATAATACTGACTCCATCGCTGTTAACAATGGATAGCAAATAAGTGCTATTATGTATTTGTTACCGGAAAATAAAACATACTTTGGACTTGTATCTTACTTGGTAACCAAGTTCGAGAATGAATTATTATAATCATCATGGGCTTCAAATATGAAGCTTAAGTTATATCCATTTACATAAAATCACACACTTTCCCCATGGCTGTAGACCAACAACAGATAACTTGCATAACATAAATAAAAAAAACAACAAACTCAAATAAAACCAATACAAATATTAAACCAGAGTTTTAAAACAAAACTATTAATTTTAATTGTTATGCAGTACAAAAAGTTATTGTTAGTACAAATACTGAATACATAAATAAATACATATTTTTCCATTGTTTTAGTTTTATTGTTTGAATACAAAATTGGAATTACTTGCACGTGTTCGAGAATAATCCCGCGAACAACATAGTTCTATAAAATAATTGTTGAATTCTGAATCAAAGAATTAAACAATAATTGGTTCATTTGAAAAACGTATCGACATTCACATAAACTAATAATTTTGAACACATCTCTTTCCTGTTCTGCGAATTTATGAAAGCTTTCTTCAAATATAATTAGGAATAGTCTCGCAATTGAGAATCTTCATTATACTCGCGTCAACATTTTGAGATGAAGATTTCATTGCGTGAAATTGAATGCCTTTTGACACAGATACTAATTTTAATAGTATGCAATGTGAAACTTACAGTTTTACACACGATATCTTTGTATCGCAGAAGAGCGAATCTCTTCTGTCGGTACGATAAAGTATCAAGAGTTTGACATTTAAAACATGCTGGCAAAATAGTTCCTACAGTACCCACTAGAGGCGCTGATCAGCTTGTCGATAGTGGCAGAGAATAGCGTTAAAGATAAATGTATATTTCTCGATATTTGTGGTAGTAGGAAAGCGTACTATTGCTATTCTAACTTTGATCATTTTTATGAAACAATTTCGAAACCTAAGAATTTGTATAATACATTTATTGAGGGCATACAAAGTCTTAAGTCCCCAACCCGCACTTAGCCAGCGTGATGGATTTAAGGCCTAACTCCTGCAGTGGAAAAATAATAGGTTAAATAGTTAAAATAAAAACAAATCAGATTTGTGGTGCTACTAAAATACTTACAGAAAATATATTTAAACAATATTAATGATTTCTTACCAATTAACAGGTCCGTGGCAGCGAGCGAGGCTATGAAGTAGTTACTGGGTTGTCTGATGGTCCTGTCCACCAAGAAGGCGAGGAGCACCAGAACATTGCCACTCACAGTCAGAAGGATGACCAACACGAGGCACGTCGCAAAGATGGCCGCCAGCCATAAGGGAAATGGCGGGAGAACCGGTTGCTGTAACAAAGATGTGGAATTAGAACCATGAAGAGTAGGTCTGATTTTTTTAAGCAAACAGTTAGTTAATAAAAATATAAATAGAATTTTTCTCTTTAGTATTATTTTAGAGTTTTGAAGCTTTGACATTTAAAATGTACTTGTATATTTCTTTGTTACGGCATCCGCTAGAGGCCCTGACAAAGTTCTTCAAACCACTTTTTGTCGTTAGATGGCGATAGATGAGTGTTTTTAAAAAAGTGCATTACACATATAACATTTTTTTCTTGCCAAAATCCTTTTTGTGTGTCTGAACGTGTACGTGACTACCTATCAAGATATTTTTTTCATAGAATGCCTTGCGCTTTTGTACACTTAGACTAGATAATGGTACTTATGACTGCCAAAGTAACAAATTACCTTGAGGAATTTATTTACAGACATCTAATTCATATTTTTTGCCTTCTAGTCAACTTATTAATTCCAAATCTATTGTATTATTTACCAAAAACGAGACTATTAAACACTTTTCAACAAATACGTCAACAATTTTATTTCACTCAATATTATACAAAGCTTATAACTTTATACCGTCTCCATTCAAGAAAATTTCCATGCTCAGTCTTTAAAACTATACTCATCAGCAAGTTGCAACAAACAACGTCTTAAACAATGAAGGTAGTGTAGGTTGCAGCTAAGAACTGAAGGCTTGCGGGCTTAACCTAATTAACTTTTAAATTTCTACTCAAAAATTCATTTACTGTTGCTTACTTTGAGAGCGTGTTTCTACTGTATCATTAGTAGTTAATTGAAGGGCGTCTTAATGATAGTTTTGTTGTTAGTAAATATTTAGGTAATTGGGAAATGCAGTTTGATTTAATATGGTTCTCGAAGGTACAGGAAATATTCATAGAATAATTTAATGAGAATATTATATTCAATCAAATATAGAGACTTGAATATACAGTTGAAATACCACTGTGTTAACTCAAGAGCCATTAACGGACAGGTAAGTGCCACTAAGCGTCTGATACTAATAAACACACGACACGACTTCGGAAGACTTCTTTCCAAATTGCTTATCAATTTTGATTGTTATATGCATTGACGGAGTTAAAGACCTGAGATACCACCATATAGGCACCTTTATTTAAAAAGTACTACACATCAGTTCTTTTTACCTAAATTACCGCGACGTGTTGCAGTAAAAATAGCCGATTTAAAACCTAATTTAAAACTGAAACATTTCTTGTAAAATTGCCTTCAACAACACGCAAGTACTCGATGTAGTTCAAACACTGGCCGTGACACAGTCGACGATAATGGCAATCGATTTACTGTCTGCACCGTTAGACAATGTCGCACCTCACTAGGCTTTGTCAGTGTTCTTCTGAAAGGAATGTTGAGTGTTCTGCTCTCGATGCTATCTGCCTCGTGTAAATGATTCCAAGTTTTGCTCTTCGTTGATGCATGTTGCTGGCTATTTATATGTTAATGGAGAAATTTGATATTACGTAAAGCTCTCTATGGTTCAGGCTACTTGACTTGAGTGAAAAATCTAAATAATACGACGTCATAATAATTTATGTTTAGATTCTAGGGACAAGGCACAGCTAAGGTTTTTATAATTTGTTAAGAAGAGTAAAAGCCTTAAATAATAATATTATTCTACTTCAATATCGTTAATTGTGTGCTAAAACTAATTTCCAAATTTTACAACTCAGAACCCAGAATAGAAAGGAGACCTTTGCCCAGGAGTGAGACGATATACGGTTATGCTGGTAAGTATTGTAAGTATTAATTATAGTTCTTTCTAACACGACCATTTCCTAGTAAAATGTTCTAATCGAAAAGAAAATTTAATTCACCATCTCAGATTTTCCATCTTTCAGAAGCGGATTGTTACGCAACTATCCCGGCCTATTCATCACCAGATCTATTGTCAATACAGCACAATAAGAAAGTTGGCTTTCATTAACACTTTGAACCTTATCGGAAAGACGCTTGCCATCCGATATTAGTGCAATTAAACTTAATGAATAGCCACCAAGATTGGGAGCAGCTAATCCTTTTTTATCTAAAGAACTCTATGAAAGAATAATTAAGCTTATAAAATCAGTTTGGTTAATTAATAATACTTTGGAAGTTTCAGAATAAATTAACTGGATGAAAAAATTGGAAAAAGATTTTCACGTTTTTGAAATATTTCATTAAGAAAATGTTCATCCTTGTTGTCGTTTAGAGAATTTGTTGTGTTCTATCTTTCCGGTATACATTGCAGGCGTCGCTCGCGTCTCCCTTTGTTCCTGAACATACCTATGTATATTATTTTCTAATAACTTAGTGCTTGGGAACTCTTTTATCATGCTCACATGACGTGGAATATAATAAAGGCATTTTAGAATCACTATTAACATAACAGTAAAGAGACACGTCTATAATTTCCAGTTGGAAATGATTTTATATCGTTATGAATTTCTAGGAAAATATTTTACAGGTAATTATACTCATTACATTCAATGCATGTGTGAATGACAAGGTGTATGGATGTGAATGAAGTTAAGGAAGTTTGTAAGGATCGTACTAAGTGGTGTAATCTGTACCTCGATTCTCAACCACTATCGACTACCGACAACCGGCTAGCTATCGAAATTTTGACATTTAGAATGTACTGCCAAAATGTTTCCTACGATACCCGTCAGAGGCGCTGATCAGATTTTCATACAAAATTTCTCGATGACAGTTCGGTTGTCGGTAGTCGATAGCAGTAGAGAATCGACGCACTGGTCTCTGTCTTCCTTCGTGGAAAGAAGGGGTGATTTTATGTTTGTATGCATGTATGGCAATATTGCTAAGTTTGGATAACGATATTTATTAATAAAGCAAAATTGTTTGAACAACATAATAATATCAAAGTAAAACTCGTACAAAATTCTCGGCTATTACTGCAACCAATTTATTTGAGTGTAAAGTACTTTGGATATTTGTTAAAAGTTTTATAAAAAAGCTAACTAATTTACCAGCAAATTGGATTTTAAAGTGCTGAATGAATAGGTATACAGCGGTCGTGAGGCATAAATAATTTAAGCCGAACTACGAAGTTTAGCCATTAGTGGCATGCAGTAGTTTGTATCGCTAAAAATATCCATAAATTACCTCCCGATTTTGTGTTATGTTTTCGAAAGTTTTGGTCTATTTTAGTTTTATGAATGTACTAATTTCTCGGTCAGTGAAATTTGGAAGGGATATTAATGTTCTCTAATTAAGTGCATGTTACATAGATATTATTATTTACTTAAAATTAATACTTTATCCAGAGAGTTGCAATTGAAAAAGATAATACCAAACGAGGCTTGCAAAGTACAAGGTGTTATTCTGGAAATATACAAATTCAGAAGCATAATTAAGCGCCTCAAATTGGATTTTTCCATAATTATTCAGGAAATCATTATGTTTCTGACAGATTTTTTATACACCATGTGTTTCTTATAGTTCGTCGGTTAGTGGTCTTTATCGAATACCATAATATGTGAAAATCTGTACGTTACATTTTGATAGAAAAATGTACTAATTAGACGCTGGTTTCAAAGTTTGTCAATTTTAGCATTATAAGTGGCAAGTTAAGTGAATGGGCGTCATCGATTCAAGGAAAACGGCCGCATGAATGAAGCGCTGAATAAATGATACGACATTGAAACAATGACGTTCCATGACCACTATTGAAGGCTGCAGTCACTAACACAGTGCTAAATAGATACTGGTGATGTTATACGTTATAAAGGCAACGATTATTTTTTGTAGACACTAATTCTATTACATTTTGATCCCGAAATCGCCTATAATTTAAAGGGCATGAGGTATCCGGATTTTTTTTTACTTTTTCTGAGATTCTATTAAGATGGATACACGGGTATGAAATGTTACTTTCTTACCCCCGGTTTCTGAGGTACATTTAACAGTAGTTTATCCATTTAATAGCGTCAAAACTCATACAAAAAAACGCTATTGAATAATAATAAACTACCGCTAAATGTACTCAGAAAACGGGGGTTAGTCTTGTTTCGGTTACAGTCCTTCAGTTGACGTTTTTTTTACTTCTTTGGTTGGGCCTATGATTAATATTTGTCGTAGCTTTTATCATAACGGGGTGGTGACTGACCACAACCGCAATTAATTGTCTGAAATCTTAAACTATTACATACAAGATTGACTCACCAACTCGCCATTAGCAGTGAGAACATTCTGGAAGGTGTTGTTGAAGAAGTACAGGTCGGTGAAGTTGGTGCCGTTGCTGTACTCGCCGTGACACTCCTGGTACCCGCCCGCCGTCGTAAGGCACGTGCGTTGTCTCATCTTCTGCATTTTCCTGTACAAAACAAACTATAATTAATATTTTGCAATTTCGTTTTTACTCAGACAGCATGGTTAACGTCACTGACTCTTTCTATCGTTACTAATTATATAAATTTCTAAATTACTACCGCCACTAGACTTTGCCTGAAGGAGAGTAAGCTGAAAGTACGCTGATGTAGTCCAGGCGAGATTCCTTTTCTTCAGGCTTCCAAATGGATAAAAATATAACAATCAGAGGTTCAATCTCATTCGTGCAGATTTTTTTTTTTATAAAATAGTGTTATAAAGTTTCAATTAGTTACACTATTATTTTATTAACTAAGGTAAAATTAACACATCGTAAGGAAATGAAATTACTTTAAGCATAAAAAAGTAAATTGAATGAAATGAGTTAAGATCCAATTATGAGCAAAAATACTGTTTCACTTGGTCGCTACAGTTGAAAGTTTTCATCAATCAACGACTAAATTCATTTAGCATAACAATATTGAACGGTAGAATTTGGGACGAAAATTAGAAAATATTTGCAAGAACAAATTTTATTCTGGAAGGTTTTGGTCTACAAATGAGATTGATTGAGAAAACTCTGTATTAAGCACACATTTTTATATATCTATGAATGTGATGTTAATTCAGTAAATTATTATCTGTCTTTCAAAAGCTACACGTAAATACACAGTTATTTATTTTAGATTGAATTATCAACTGAACTTGTTATATACGAAAACACCGGTCAGTGAGAGATATAATTTATTTTCTATTCTATATGATATCTTAACAATCAAAATGTTAAACGTTTTAATGAAATTTACAACTCAAAATGTAAACACTCAAAACATTTTATTCCAAAAATACTTCCACTTTAAACCCAAAAGTAATGAAACATTGCAATCACGGGGCGCAATTTGGACAAAAGGAGTGATATCCAGTGAATTGCTTACGTACAACTCTCGTCAGTTCGGCCACATTCCGTGGTCGTAAACGAGAAGACCCTTCCGATGGTGTTATATACTTACAGGACAGAGATAGACTGCACAGTCATCAGTATTTGAAGGGTTTAAGGAAAAATTACTTCTGGAAGTAGGTGATTTTGCGTATAATGCATTACTTACACGAAAATCTTTAGACACCTCTGATAGAGCCATGGAAATGCATACTTTAATGATACCAATTACGAAGCTATCTATGCTTAAACAAAAGATTCTACTTGAATATTGTTAGCTTACATTTTATTTTCGTTTCTATGTATGTTTAGATTATGTACCGCACAAATAAAAGTAATATTAATACAATACGAGTACATAACTGAAATACTTAACACTAGAAAGTTTATCTTTTACAAGTTTCAGACATATTTTGAGGAAAAAAAATATTTGACCTATTACTGGCTCACGCAAGCGCAAGATTCTTCTCCCGGAATGAAGGAGATATCAAACCTCGACTCCACCACACCAAATGGAGGTTGCACACTTTGCATACTCCCAAAAACATTAAAAGCATTCTTCTTTTAAAAGTAGCAAAGCATTGTGTACGTTACAAAGGATTATGTTTTTAAACTATTCCTGCACTACAAATGTCCATAAAGATCTTGAGTACGTACTGTGGCTAAGTTACAACATAGTATCTTTGAAGTATAACTGTTCATCTTCTTTATAATTCATATGTAAAGAATTTAGTGCATGTCAGTGGGACATGGGGTCGTAAAATCAAGTATTCAATGCCTTTAATGGTACGTGGAGGTGCCGTTAGCAGGGTTTTTGTTTTATTGTGATGTTGGGGTTAAAATGGTCGATGTCTCTTTAGTACTTACTGTTTTTTATACATTAAAATAATATGTGTGCATTAACAATCATAGTATATACATTTGTGTTTTTCAAAGAACTAGGAAAAGATTTGACATCTACGTTTATTCAGTTCCTTAAAAATATATGTAAGCTATCACCGCTTGAAAATTAATTCCAAGAAAAGGGGAGGTAAGTGTGGGACAGCCATACAGGTTATTGGATAAATAGTATCATAAAATTGTTTTGTTTTTTTTTTCCGTATAGTAGTATAATTTGGCATCTTTAGAGATCTACCTCTCTTAAATGGCCTACGTTAAGTTAACCAAATATCAAATTGATTTGAGACTACTTTATTCTTCACGGTAAACAGAGGCACGATATTACAGAAATATTTCATAAAATGTCTTTCTACGTTTCCATTTCTTTCGTGTGGTACAAAACTTCATATTTTGTCATATTTACATGATGCAATATTCACTTGAAGACTACATTTTGGGACGTGCATTTGCCAGCGTCGTGACTTCGTAACTATGCATAGTACGAGTATATCATACATATGAAATGACAACTGACTTCTGACTTAAGTAAAAAATTTAAAACTCAGACTTTTACTCAAAATTAAATTTTTACATAATCTAAATCTTCATTCTTCTTCATTAGTTTTCTGTTTCATGTAATAAGCGAAGCGCGTATACATATCCTGGACTTAAATTACATGCTAGAAACCATTACATCTCTCATTTCATTAAAGAAAAATGTATTGTAAGCACATTATTACGCTTTTAAGTAGTTCCTAGTCTCTGCCAATAAAAATGTTTCGTTGCAAAGTAATTTCTCCGATTAGCAAATATCTACAAAGTATTTATTCTCTATACAAAATATACGTCATAACAAATTACACACATTGGTAAAATCTAACGCAAGCAAAGTCAGCTGTGACTATCGACACATCGGACATTACTAATGCATTTTCAACAATATTATGTGTACAGACCATATCAAATTATATTTAATTGTGTACACGTGTAATATGGAGTTAATTACACAGGTAATGTTTGTAAGGCTTCGCGGTTGTATTACAAATGTACACGTTTGAAGTTTGTACGAATCAAGGTATGTTGGGAAACTATAGTGGAATTTTATTGATAGTACTTTTGTGTAGAGTAAATTGGGAGCTCTAATTTAGTCAATAACAACGTTATAGATATAGATGTTTTTTGTGAGCATTCAATTTTATTTATAACAAGTTGAAAACTTTTATGAAAATAAAAATATATATAATTGTTTTTTATTAGGAAGCGGAAATTCATTTCAATTTTTCAGTCTGACTTAAAAAAGTTACACGTTTTATATGTTATCAAAAAAAAAACGACGTTAGCAATTTTATTAATAACAAAAATTAAAAAGTCTCCATCCAAAAAGTATCTACTAGTACTATTTTATAATAGCTCCATCAAGTTTGACATTATCTCAAAGAATTCAACAACCAAATACACTGCACAGAAAACCGAGCAAAAGCCACTCTTACAGTTTTACACAGGCATGAATCGACAAGAGATTCCTTCATTGTTATATTCTAAGCGCATTATAAAACTCTCCCAAGAGTTCTCAAGACAATTCTCATAGATTTTATTATACTTATTTTACTTGCATACTTTAAGTGCCTAGTGCTGCCATCTTTTAACAAACTATTGCTGCAATTAGCATTTTATGAACAGAGTATTGGTCTTACATGTGCAGTAAATAATAATAGTTATCTTGTTCTGTTACATAAATATTGTTAGAAGTAGTGCTTCCATTCAATTATGTGGAACAAAACATAAGGCTATGGTGCTTATATCAGTGGTTGCAGAGAAGAGACAGGGGGTAGATTTTTGATAAATAGCAACTGTAAAAATCGTACAACAAGCAACAATTTAAAAAATCTTCCTTGCTAGACTTCTACACGGATAGAAAACTTTTAAATATATTTTCATCTTTATACCTTGTAACCATTGTTCGTATAAAGACACTTAGATAATTTTATGTCACCACAGGATATAGTCTGCGGATACTTAAAACAATAGAGCAGAGAGAGAGTTTACATTAATAATCAACAGAAAAAAACATATGTTCATTTTTGATAATGCGTCCAAAAGTTGTAGCCCGGTAACTAAACCTCATTAAATGACAACAAAAAGTTAAAAAAAATATAAAGTAGGGCAGAAATAAGCGTAGAACTCACCATTGCGTAATAAAACTTGTGCCGATAGTATAGATCGGCGTGGAGCGGTTGACGTCAAGGCTGGTCTCCGTGGAGTTCATGGTTCGAGTCTTGTGCAGTTGTGCGATATATTATTGTCCTGGTACGAGCCTTCTCCGTCGAGATTTAGTGATGCGTCTGTAACAAAAAATGCAGTAAGTAAAAAGTTAATTCAACCTACTTTCCCATGACTGAACAAAAGTCTTCTCTCAAAGGAAATGGAGTCTATTTGTGTTTTTTTTTGGATTAAGAGCTCATTAAAGCATATATGTAGATGCATGTATTCATGCATCTACATAAATCATCTAAAACAGAATTTGTGATCTAGCTTTAGAAACATTTTTACGGTAAATACATATATTACTTTAAGATGTTTAGTATTGCCATACGCTGGGAATGCATCGAAAACTCGCTATTATTTCACAACTTTACTTAGTAGAGAACTTAGCAGTGTATTTTCAAAACAATGTAGATGCATAAAACAGGCCAGTCAGATGCATAACCCTGCGGGTTATTGATATTCTACATTCTGAATTTTGTACACCTTCGCCAACCTTGCACTCAAGGGTATCTACCTGTTAAAGCTTCATTCGGAGTCAATAGTCCTAAGGTTTGTAAGTACTATTGGTAATAACCCGGAAACAATAATTGAACAAACAGTAGTGTCGTGTCATACAAAATTAAATTAGTAGCTGTCAACGAACACGTGTCCCCAGTGTTTTGATTACAAGTTGCGTGTCGATGCGACAGTAATGGATGATTATCTATACTAATATTATAAAGCTGAAGAGTTTGTTTGTCTGTTTGTTTGAACACGCTAATCTCAAGAACTACTGGTCCGATTTAAAAACTCTTGGAAAACTTTTCAGTGTTGGATAGCCCATTTATCCAGGAAGGTTATAGGCTATATATCATCACGCTACGACCAATAGGAGCAGAGTACCAGTAAAAAATGTTACAAAAACGGGGAAAATTTTGACCCATTCTCTCTTATGTGACGCAAGCGAAGTTGCGCGGGTCAGCTAGTATTCTATATTTGACGAGTGCTCTGTTTATTCCAGTAGGCTTTTATTCTTTAAGGTTGGAGGTAATTGTAGGGTAATTACGGCCAGCGATAATTGCTTGTATCGGAACGACAGAATAATTGGGTGTTCTAGTACCTTTTTGGGTAGGTTGGAAAGGGGTGAATTTTGAGGAAACGTTGAACTTGTTGCTTTAAAATGAGGTTAACAAATTCTTTTATTAAAGTAAGTTGCATTATCTTTTTGCCAAAAATACTTACATATGTATATGTATAAAAATAGAGTTGTTAGATTTCCACAGCTTTTCATCTTCTTGAAGTCACAGTAAATACATTTTTAAGTAGTGTGTAACGTAAGTCACCCTTGATCTGACTTTAATTCGTATTGACTTAGTCATACTCTATTTATAAAGAAATCAAGTCAACACTCTAACACAAAAAACTAAGCAAAAATTTGTTACTATAACAAAACAACTGCTAAAATCTAAAAACACTCTAATTCAGAAACATAAGCAAGCATTACATAACACCTCTCATCACTTTCTATAACCGAGAGATAATGCAACCTACTTACCCACACATAAACATAGCATTGAATACCTATTATGTACCCGACTCACTGTCGCTTCTATTCAAATCTCACCGTGGTAGATAAGGCTTGTGCCAAACGGTCGCCCGTCCGGCGGCGGCCCGGAACGCCCGCGCGCTTGTCGTCCATGCGATCACAGCCTTATTTCATCTGAAAGGAAGCACTCGGTTTGATCGCTGAAGTGTACTGAGCTTATTTTTATTTGCTTTTAATGAGGTTATTAATGATTTCGTTTAATTAAAAACGCTTTTTGTACGGTAATTTTATTGGTGTTTTTATGGTTTTGACGGATTTGTTTAGTAAAAATTATGCCTCATAAAATATGATTACAAATTAAAATTTATTTAATGACGAAAATATTGCCTTTTCTGACAAATGGTTAGTAAACATTCAGCATTTTGCCCAGCAGTGGGACAGTAATAGGTTAAAAAAAACCCTGTTGTTACACATTCAGTTATTAAACAAATCTTTTTACCCTGCCACAGTGTAACAACACCAATGTCTTCACCGAAGTATATTCTTATCAATATTTTTTACCTAAAACATAAAACGTAGTGTAATAAATACACTGTGGTATGTAAAGTGTGTGAACGCGTACATAAGCACGGTTATTGGTTCAGTGGTCAGCGCACTCGGCTGGAAGTGGACTATCTCAAGGATATACCAAGATATAAGTGTAGCCAGATTTGAGGCTAAGTGAATTTTTGTTGATTATTTGAATGCTAATAGGCTAGTTGAATAAGATTGGATTTAATTTGAAGGAATTGGATTTTCAGTAGTCATAGCAACTGAAAATATTCTAAATTAATTCCTAAAAGTGCTATAAAATGACATCGAATTCCTTTCGACACCTATTTCTATATTTTTTTTTAAACTTACCGATAGATTGTAAACAGTTCTAATTCGACAATGTCAAGTTACTTTAATGCTTTAATGCATTTTGACTAAAATTATTATTTATATGAAGACGAAAAACAAAAGATTTCAAGTGAGCTTACCATTATATTTTTAAATAGTAGTGCAAGCGTGCTTTAGGAGCAAAATCAGCTCTAATAATCTATACTAATATTATAAAGCTGAAGAGTTTGTTTGTTTGTTTGAACGCGCTAATCTCAGAAACTACTGATATTTCAGTTCAAAAATTATTTCAGTGTTAGATGGTCCATTTATCGAGGAAGGCTATAGCGACAACTATAGCGGCTATGTTACAAAAACGGGGAAAATTATGGCCCATTCTCACTTATGTGACGCAAGCGAAGTTGCGCGGGTCAGCTAGTATTACATAAACATTATAACGTTAAAAAATATGTGAAAAGGTACTCACTTTTGAATAACAGAATAAAAAAAAATAGCTACCTTTAAAAGGTAAATGGGCAAATGTCGCGATTTATAAATCTTAAATCTTACGTCAACTTAACTTGAAAAAGGAACTGGGTAACACATCGTTGGTCACGAAGCCAAGAGAGTTTTAACCGAAGTAGTTTAACGACTAATATAAAAGTTAAACAACCATGAAAGTGGTTTAAACGTTATAAAATTAACTGTTTTTATAAAGTAACAGTTTTAACTTTATTATGTGTTGATTCAGTTTGTAATTTATTGAAGTAAGTTAAGTATTTTTGTGACTTAAAAAGTCACAAAAATACTTCTTTATGGCTTCTATATTTTATTTATTCAAACTAAGGGAAAAGATTTTGCAGTAAGCTATTTTGCTACTTTTAAGCAAGTGGTGGTCTACATATGGAACTAACGAGGTTTTAAACTAACGGGGTGAAGAAACTTTAAATGTTAAAATATTTTAGTAAAACTTATTTAATTCCTTTATACTAATACCAATACAAAAATAATAAGAATGTTTGAATAAGACCAAAACTGCTAGACTCTACTAACTTTAATATTTTGGTCATTACTGCCATTTGAAAACGCGATAAACTAATACTTAGCACTATCATCTATTAAAAGCCAATAGACACCTATGTTTTAATACAAACACTAAAAAACCTAAAAATCTTTAAAGACCTATCATAACTTAAACTACTCAACCACTTTACTACAACCTTAAATACTCAAGTACCTCATAATATTATCAAAAGTACCACAAAAAACTTCATAACACTATCAAAACTATCACTTATTTGTACGTAAAGAATACCTACAAAACCAAAGCTATTTTCTAAACATTTTTTTATCAAAACACTATATATTTTTACGATCGTTCAACCCTAACATATTATAGTACGTAATTTGTGCAAACGACTTCGTATTATCGCCATTTAGGTTTTGACTAGCTTTCATGAAAGTCATCGATCGATTCGATTTGATAACCTTGGATTGAATTGCTAGTGTATTGAATTTCATTATTTGCCAACTTTTAAGCTATACACATTATGCTGTATACAAACAAATATGGATACAAAAAAATCGAGATTACTCGCACCTTGTACGCAAAATAGTAAATTACTAATCACGTGAAGATTCGTTGCGTTTAAGGCCTGTTTAACAATACAAAATTATATTCCGGCTACTGATTTTCAATCGGAGGTCTTATAGACAGTTCTTTATGATCGGTGTAAAACGTCCAGTGCATTGAGCAATCCTTGGTCACTCTATATGAGCTCTTCTTGGACGATTTTTCTTGCTCCTCGCACGATTGAAACTTTGATGCCGTCGTTTCCGAGGCAGGAAAATTCAATATCGCTATCATTTGTGTACCCGTTTAAGTTGAGTATCATACAAGATACATTATAAAGATTATGCACACATAGATACATACATGATGGGTAGAACTATAGTGGTATACTAGCAAAATGCTTGGAAGGTAAATATAATTAAGCTCTCACAGTGTGATAGACTGTTCTAATCCCTAAGTTTGTCTGTAACGCTTGCATAACGATTGAAAAGATCTAAATCTTGGCAGAACCAAAGATTGAATTCTAGGAATTAGAAAACTAAGCTTAAAAAAGAATTATAATCAAACTCCCTAATTCTCTGAGACTCTTGCTCAATAGTGGGACAGCAATGGGCTATATATACTTTATTTATTTATAACCCAACGATTTAAAATTCCTTTATAAAGAGCACATAACGACAAACAGCAAGCATCGACGTGTACATAATAGTTTATGCATTGCTCGATCGGGCTGACCTTCGCAACCCTTTTATTTCGCCCGCCACGGCCGAGCACACATTCATACTGCGTGGAAACAAATAAGATATAAATAGATTATACAAACATGTATGAAAGTAGGCATTTTGTATCATCGATTTTTGTGTTCGTGTATTAACTGTTAACCTGCATAGAGAATTGCTTTCCTATTGTGTATAGCTTTTAGCACCAATCGTCAATAAACTAGAGAATTGTAGAAGAAAATGTTTTTAGTGGGAATCGAACTTACGGCTTTCAGAGGTAGAGGCAATGATAATAGCATGGTTACCACATTAACCACTGCGCTAGTAGGCTGTCATTTGCAAAACAAAAATAAAGGTAACCAAATTTTGGTGTCAATAAATAATACCACATTTGTTTCCAATTCATTTCATGTCCCACTGCTAGGAACAGGCCTCTTCTTTAGATTGCCGGTGCTTTCCATCGTTTGTTACGTCTGATCATTTAGGGACATTATATAATTAAAATTTTAATTGAATTACTGATTCTACAACCAGATCGGAAGCGCTTTAGAGGTACCAGCAAACTAAATTATTATTTAGAACCATTAAATCACTGATACAGACAATAACTCATACTAACCGTTTAAATTAATAACAAACATAGTCAGCGAGCACAACTAGTTGCAATATTGCTGAACGTAGAATATTAAACAGGCATATCTGCGTTTATTATCTACTAGCTGACCCGCGCAACTTCGCTTGCGACACATAAGAGAGAATGGGTCAAAATTTTCCCCGTTTTTGTAACATTTTTCGTTGCTTCTCCGCTCCTATTGGTCGTAGCGTGATGAAATATAGCCTATAGCCTTCCTCGATAAATGGACTATCTCACACTGAAAGAATTTTTCAAATCGGACCAGTAGTTCCTGAGATTAGCGCGTTCAAACAAACAAACAAACAAACTCTTCAGCTTTATAATATTAAGTATAGATTTCGAATTCGATAATTAATGTCTATGAATGTTTGTTTTTCTTGTGTAATTATAATATTATTTAACGAAGCATTAAGGCAATTTTTAGGTATTTCAAATGCAATCCTTCAAATTTATTATAGGGGTATCGAGCGTCGATATCTATACTAATATTATAAAGCTGAAGAGTTTGTTTGTTTGTTTGTTTGTTTGTTTGAACGCGCTAATCTCAGGAACTACTGGTCCGATTTGAAAAATTCTTTCACTGTTGGATAGCTCATTTATTGAGGAAGGCTATAGGCTATATATCATCACGCTACGACCAATAGGAGCAGAGTACCAGTAAAAAATGTTACAAAAACGGGGAAAATTATGACCCATTCTCTCTTATGTGACGCAAGCGAAGTTGCGCGGGTCAGCTAGTCGAGAATATCGAGTATATGAAGTATCGAGAGTTTGACAATTAAAGTCCATTTGCTTGTTTACTTGTTCAGCTTTTCCGTTTAAATTAATAACAGACATAGTCAGCGAGCACAACTAGTTGCAATATTGCTGAACGTAGAATATTAAACAGGCATATCTGCGATTATTATCTATTTCTATTAATTTTGATTCAGCTCCAATTTGCATGCTAATTGTGTGTGTTCATGTTATTGACCAAGTTTTGTACTGTGTAACCAAGATAATGTATAGTTTTGATAGTTTATAAATATGACACGAGTTGGTTTTGTACGAATTTGATTATTGTCTGCAAACATTCATTAATTGACTAGGTCCAGTGGTGGCCTTTCTAAAAATGCTCGTTAACTTCTATTAACTTACATATTACCTACAAACTTTTATGCTGTCTTTTGACAGTTAGGATACCAATAAATGGGGTGTTTCAGCTTTTTTAGTTTAACTATTAAATGCTTATTATTAAATGTTATACAAATGTAAATACTTACTAGAATAATCTACCCCTTTTTTTAAGTCAACGCCGATCCTCAAAGTTGTAAAAGGATTTTTTTTCTGTTTGTAGTATTCACTTTATTTTCACCAAAGAAGATACGCAGGATTTTCTGATGTCTTTTAATTTTGGAGCCCCAGTAAAATAATAGAAATTTTCAATGTTTGATTGCAACCGCTCGACGAAAAATAGTCGAACATTTATTTAGATTCAGTCCATCTATATGCCAACGATAACACAGCTAGAAGTAAAAATAAGTTAATATTGAACAGCAATATTCCGCTGCGATAATATCAGAATTCCATATAATTATGCCCTAGATATATCTTGTTTGTGCTCAATAAATACGATTCTTTTGCGGTTTATTTGAGTTCTTATATAGAACGATAAATATTATTTCAATCGGCATTGCTACGTTTTTATTATTTATTTGTAGATGCAGTGAAATGCGAGCGTTATATTACGATGCTGAGACCGTCTACATAAACAAGTACCACGAACGATAATATGAAGTTTATCTTGCCCAACGTAAAATATTCGATGACTAGACATTTGAACGTCATTTAAGTTAGTTCTTTTCAAGACGCCAGAGGCGCTGCTCCACGTCCCATACAAATTGCAACTACAGCTAATGAACTATTTGGTGCAACGTTTTTCAAACATCATGCTTGTTCTACCAAAAAGAGCAGTGAGATTTGCATGAAATACATTCAATATGCTGATTTTAGAGGTTGATCTTGTTGTAAAATACCGGGCACGTTATCGAACTAAATTGTCCAGAATATTCCAATTGAAGCTGGGTAAAACGATATAAAGTTAAGGCTGTCCCAAGAATCGAACACGAGACTGTGAAGTCACAAACAGAATTGGACTTTTGACTTTTTGAAAGTCTTTTTAGTCTTAGTCTCAGGAGCGATTATGATAAAACTTTAAAATAAACACATTTGCGATGATCCAAAAAACTCGTGCCTGTGAATAATTAAAATTAAAATTAGGTTTAAATTACTACTAATATATAAAGTCCTATATCCACAAAGAAGTAATTATAAAACAAATTACAAATTGTCGACTAAATCTTAAAGTTTGGACGTTCAGTAGCGAATTGGGATTTCAATAATGATTAAACATTTGGGGTCGCACCTGACTTTAAATTAATGTCTATGAATGTTTGTTTTTCTTTTATAATTATAAACCAAGCAAATATGTAGGCATTTTTTAAAGTATTTCAAATCCAATTGAATTGACGAGCACGGGTATTTCTCCTTTACTTAGTAATCTGGAGCATCGAGAGTTTGGCGATTAAAGTCTACTTGCTTGTTTACTTGATTAGTTTTTCATACAATATCGCGAGCTATTTGCTATTGTCGATAGTTGAAAGATGTAGGAAATCGCTCCTTTGACGTAAACTGCTTAAGTAAGTGAAAATTAAGCTAAGCATCGCCAAGGTTCTGTAACGCGTTTCTGTAGAGTCGATACTATGGAGTCTTACGGGTCGATCGTCGTGGAGTATGGCACAGGATAGGCAAGTTTGGAAGGAAAGAGGGGAGACCTTTGCCCAGCACATACATAAAGGGCTAATATTTTTTTTTAAATGTATAAAATTAGGCATAGATCGATCAACTGCATATTCTAAGCTTTCTTACAGAACTAGCTGACACGCGCAACTTCGCTTGCGTTACATAAGCTTTAAAAAATTTCCCCGTTTTTGTAACATTTTTCACTGGTACTCTGTTCCTATTGGTAGTAGCGTGATGATATATAGCCTATAACCTTCCTTGATAAATGGACTATCTAACACTGAAAGAATATTTAAAATCGGACCTGTAGTTCCTGAGATTAGCGTGTTCAAACAAACAAACAAACAAACTCTTCAGCTTTATAATATTAGTATAGATAGTATAGATATATTAGTATAGATATGTTAGCTGTCCCCCTAACCATACTGAATTTACAACACAAGAGATTCGAATAGTACAAAAGAAAGTAATAATAACCTCACAATTACTGACTGAAGCACCCTACAGTGGGTTCATTAAATTGAAATAAAGCCTCTTAATGATAATTCTGCGGCTCATAATGATAACTGACTTTTTAATGATTAATTACAGCCGACGGCGACTGATAGTGAAGTGCTATTGTCAAGTTTAAAAGGTATTTTAGTGAATACTGCCATCTTTTGTTGGGATTCAAATTTAATTTTATCAGGGTACGATTTTTAATGCAATTTTTGTTTGGTTGCAGTTGAGTCTATGGTATGATAATATTTTGTGAGTAATTTGTTTGTGCTAGTCTTGATTGAAATGTGTTGTGATTGGTTTTTTTATTGGTGGTACATTATTATTAGCCTGAGTTGTTTTAGACAATTTTAGCTTGTATTTTTTTTATGTCTTTTGAAACTATAAATTCCCAAAATGAACATCGATAAATACTAAACTTTAATTTCATTTGCGTGCCAGAATAGTTCGTAATTGTGTCGTATTTTTTAAAATATTGTTATTCTTATACTAAAAATATGCTTGAAGAAAACTGCAAACAAAGGTTAGTAGGGTCATATTTATTAAACCTTTCTATACTCAGTTTAAATTCTTAACAGTTGCTTCAAAATACTTAATCGAAAATTCGTCTTACAAATCTTCAAATTATTTTCTCGCTAAACGATATTCTGTAAAATAATACAAAGGTTTCAGAATATTATGATTCAGTTATTGTCTCTAAGTTTTCTTTGTTATTTAAGACTAAGAGATAATAATATCTGTGAGATTTCGCTCTGAAAGTTTCAGATAAGTACTTTAACATTTTGGTTGCTAGGCGTTTCATTTGAAAGCAATAGGTTTATGAAGGAAATATCGATTGTTAGTGTAAATAGTATTTAGGTGCCCAGATATTAATATACTCGACTAACTGGCCGGTTTCAATTAAACTGAACATCGAAGATATCGGCTAGAAGGACAGTAATATTGTATGTCCGAATGCTTAGTAGTGTAATATTGTACTTTTGCCTCGCCATCTCCCCTATTGTTTTGTATAGTTTGACATGTGACTAGAACTTATAAAACTTGACTGTTATGTTGAAAAAAATTGGTGTTGTTCTAAAAAACGTATAATTTTGGACTTTATGTTTTTATTGCAAAAATCACATTTTTACGTGAAACAAAAGTAATGTAATGTGAGTGAACTTAACGATTCATTTGTTATTGTCTTTAGAGACACATCAAACATCCCAGTTTAACTAACAAATAAAATAAAAATCGCAACTAGCATATAAAACACAACGAACCTACTTATTATAATAAACTTGTTCATTTCAGAAACACATCAATCACCACATCGCTCCAACTAACACAAAAGCCATCAATTCAAAAGAAATTGACGAAAATTTTGAAACGATGTAAAAAGGTTTATTGGCCCTTACTAATCGATCCTCCCACGCAGTGGTTGACCGCTGTTCACATATCGGTGGAGACATTTACGTGCTCAAGTAAGCACGTCATTTACTCAACCCTGGCTTGATACACAGCGTAGCAGTTCCTTTTCCCTGTATTGCGACATTTGCGACGCAGATAATTATTTTGTTGTTATAATCTCTTTAGAATTGCGTAAGTTACTGACAAACTTCTTACTTGAAAGCTAAAGTAATACTAAATTGACTTTTCGAAGTCAATCGTGTATTAAATGTTTTGGGAAAGTATTGTGAGTTGTTTAAAACAAAAAAGTTTAAAATACTAAAGGAAAATATCAAGTGGGACCTTGTACATCTGAGAGTGTCTAAACTGTTGATGATTCCTTCAACAACTGTTTAGGCTCTAGTCATAGGTCCCTAACCTGCAATTTGTAATTAAGTAGCTTGGTAGACCCGAGGCTATTTCTTAAAGTGTATCATAAAGCCATGTTTACAAAAATATAAATGAAATCCGGCGATTCCAATTTCCTACTGTAAATCTGATGCAATTTAAACTTACACTACAGACACTAACCGACCCAAACATATGTCATTAAACAACACACACTAAGACAAAGTTCATTACACACACACACACACACACACAAGCGCACACACAAACATACAAACAAACACACACACGCACAGTTTCCATGTGATTCTCTCCGGTGAGGAATAAAGCGATCTTATCGCTTCCTGTGGTATACCAAGATGCGCCGAGCCATTACAGAAATAGGTTGCAACGTGTATGTGTGCACTGCTAATGTGTCCATAATGTATAATGTACGATACTCAACCTGGCTGTGGGAATTGCGGGTAGCTTCTAAGGTTTTAAGAGCTATAGTAATATTTGAATCAGTTTTCTAGGACTCTGAGCTTAGTGTTTCATTTTGATTTTAAGAATTCTACTACTTAATTGTTTCAAAAATATCTCGTCTCTTATGTTTGAAGATGTAAATGTAGTTTTAACGTAATACGCCGTAATTTCTTAACCAGAAAAATATGGCATTTCAATAAAAGTTTGAACTGAAAACGTGAGCACTACATTAATGGAAATGGTTTAAAGAAACACCATATCATAAAACATTGACAAATCCCAAAAACCCATATAACTAACGAAAATACATCAACAGCAAATACCATAACTGCACAACCTAAATCAAATTACATACATATATATCACTATCCCGTAGCTTCATAGTTACAGTGAACGATCGGTTAACCGTGCAAGGATTATCGGCAAGCAATTTGATTCGATTCAACGTCTAGTCTAGCGAAGCCGATCTTCGCATAGTCAAAGCCTCAAAGGTATGCTTAGCGGCGTCGTTGTAACCGTTCAAAATCTTTAGAGCATCTGCGGTATGACGTACATTGTTTGCAGATTTTAACTTTGTGGATGCAGCGATGCTAAAGACGAGATCTTGAGGAAACTGTTTTTGACAAGAATATTTATCAGAGGCGTATATTTTATGGAAATTTCTTGTCAATGATGTGTATTTTTTAATTCAACTTTAGAAAACTATTTGCAGGAAAAATGAACTATCCCTAAAAATATTAGACTTCAGGAAAGCGGCGGCGTTTGTTTGATAAATATTCAAAAGTGTGATGATAATCTATTTAAATCGATCGATAAATATTTATTTCACCAATTTCATCCTTGGCGCCTCTTCTACTTCCCATCAGTTTGGCGCTTATTCGTCCAGAGCTGGCTAATACAATAGCCTGTTTTTGCTAAAAACTGTTGCACGAAAGATTCTGAAATATCTCGTAGAATGAGCCAGTCAGCGAAATAAGACACATATAATGACGATACATATTATTATCACCAAATAATATTAATTTGAAATTCAAAAAGGCAAACCACGATTTGCTTTCAAACAAGAAAAGGCTAACCTCCATCAATAGAATACCAGAAGCTAATACATAAATTACAAATTCTCATTGTGTCATACATGAAATTTTAATAATAATGCTCTAAAGAATACGGTGACAAATACAGGCGTTGTCGTGGCTCAGTCATAAATATTAATGGGTTTTATAATGAGAGAGATCCAAGGGAAACTGATTAAAAGTATAATGCCTCCCAAAGGATGTTTCAGTGCTTTTTTTTAGCTTAATGGCTACTGGGTATGATCAAAGAGTTCCTTGTGGTTGGCTGTAACACATGTTTGTATGTGTGCTTATGAATTAATCTCGAGTAGTATGAATTAAAAATATTACAATTATAAGAGATAATCTTGGAAATGAATGTTTCTACAACAGTGGTAGTTAGTTAGTAGTAGAAAATATGAAGATTGCATGGATTTTGCCTATATGAACGTTTCTGTATAATAGAAGTAGTATGCAATTTGTATTCACGGGTCTGTCGTTCCCATAAATACCTAATATACTGTCCTTAACTTTTAAGAATAAAACGCAACCCTCTTCGCCTAACAGCCATCTCCCTACGTCATCACTTTTCATAGATTGATCTCCATGTATTTCCCAAACATATTCCCATTCCCAAGCATAAAAATCGAAGTCGAACATACGTCTTTATGTTCCAAATAAAGTCGGATTGCGTGCAATCTGAAGAACAAAGTTACATAAAGCGATCTTTTATTTATAGACGGACATAAAGTCCGAGCTTGTATGTGACAGGTGCTGCTTACAGATGAAATGTTATCGATGTTTTGTGCAGTTGGTAAGTCTGGATAGACGTATTTAGACGTCATGATTAAACTTTAAATATTGTAGCATTCATTTCATTAAAAAATCGCATCGAACTACTTAACGACTTTAAGAAAATAAGTAGGTTCTCAATTCGTCTGTTTTTTATCTCATCTCGATGGTTCTTTTATTAATTGCAGATAATAATGGTCCCATGTGGTTCTATTTAGGTATATTTGGTCTTGAATTTACCAGTGGCTTTTGAAATATCGTTATAATTGTTAGATTACATCATAAATATTTGTTGGTGTGGTCTAAGAATTATAAGACACTAAACTAAATTTTTTATAGACTAGTCGATTTTAATGTTCGAATTATTGTAACGAAGACGTCAAAATTACAGCTTTAATAGGTAATTGTTTCGAGTACGTTACAATTTAAATAGTTTTAACAATCTTTTGTTGTGTTTCAGGGTATCAGGAAGTAAAGTCAGGTACATTCAGGGGATACCAATACAAATTGGAATATATCATTCTTGTATCCCTGACGTGGCTCAACCTTGGCTTTGACCCTACACAAAAGATTTTGCTTTCGGGAGCATAAAAATGTCTGTTTACGAATTCTTTCACTATAGTAGTTGATGTTTATTTTTTAAACAGTGCAATCTGTGCCGGAGCGTCAGGCATTCTATGGTAAAATGCGTGTTTGCGTTAATTCCCGTACTAATTCCTACAATACGTTCTAATTCCTACAATATGATAAATACGAAAGTAACTACTGTCTGTCTGTTACGCTATTACATTCAAACAGCTGAACCGATTTTAATTAAATTTGAGAAAGAAAATAAGCTACTTTTAATCCCGAGAAAAAGGGTTAGAAGAGGGGATGAATGTTTCAAAGTCAAAATTAAATATGTTTTATGTAACATAACCTTTGACAAGCTTTTGCAATCGTCATAGTAGTACTTTAAATCTACTGCCGTTTGTAAGGAAATTCTGTCTAAGTCACTAAGTCATGTGAACGATGTCGCAGATAAAAGCTAGTACATAATAAACATGCAACGCGGAATTTAAAAAAGTTACCTATATTGTTTTTAAACGAAAATTGTAAAATAACATCTTAGTTGAAAAGAACTTTCATACAATTTCATAGCTAAATGAGCACTAATTTACAATATGACACAATACAGAAATTGACAAGGTAATTAATGCCGGCAACATAATTTCCAATTGTTCTCTAAATAGAAGTCAACCGTTTAATTTGCAATTAAATAACTTGTGAGTTTGTTAGAAATTGTCGTGTTTTAGTCGTTTGCAACTTGTAATGAGCTTTTAGGTCCTAGTTTTGTAGCAGGGATTATGAACTGAGTAATTAAAGATGGGGAATTTATCCCGGTTAAAAGTTTTATAGACTGTTTTGAATAGTTAGTTACCAAATGTTTTAATTGGTGTTACGATTATAAAGTGTAGGTTTCTCAGCATAAAGATAAGTATTAGGTAATCTACCTATTGGGTAAAGTGACTCCAATATATGGAAAAGGAGTCTAATTACCATTTTACTAGTAAAAAATAAAATGTTTAATTTAGTCATTGATTTGTTAATAGTTTTTAAGCGTTCTTATTTCTGTATATAGGAATTTCACGGTACACATTCTAGTGTCTAGTTTTTTTTCGTGATTCTAAAGTATATCAGTTCAAAAATATCTCTCAGACACTCGCGAAAATGCCATAGTACTTGTATTTTTCGTGCTATTTGGTACGTGCTCAGTCAATTCGCTCCTAGAAAAAATGCAGACAAGTAGTCAACATCTTGTGTAAATAATAAACATTATAACACTTTCTCAAACTTCATCAACGCTTAACATCTTGCCTGCGTAGTGCAGTCTCTACTCAAGATTACGTTTCATTTAACTGCGAATATCGCGGTACAACTAACTCGCTAAGTCGGATGTTGTTCACAACTTTGCACAAGTTTCCCTCTTCAGAGACAGATACTTTAAGTCTTAGTTTCTTTAAGATATATGATGATGTTCTTATGAATAATTTTTGATGAACAATGCTGTCCATTCACAAACTTGTTGATTTTATATACTTGAGGAATGTTTAAAACTAACTAAGCATTCTTTTCATGAAATTACATTGAAAAGACCTAGAACTTTGAATTATAATTTAGAAAAATCGTGCATACCACGGCTTATTACGAAATTGTCGAACTTTATATACATTTATCTACATAGGTAGGTACCTCTTGCTTGCAGGATCAATAAATATTTGCGTAATCTACGAAACATTATTATTATTTGTTTCGTGGTAATTACTTTTTATATTTCAGCACTTCTTCGCGACACAAAGTAACATCTATAGAAGTTAAAACAGTAAAGACATAGTGCAAAAAAAATGCGTTCGTTTCCCTCAGGTTCACCTTCCCCTCGTATGTTTCGCAAGGCAAGGGAATATTGGCTTTGAACTTCGAACTCACTTCCCGTCAAAGACTTACAGGATTTATTGGGTTCAAACTGTCCCTCTAATAAATTAATATGTAGGCGCTTATAATTTATTGGCGTCCTTTATCAGGAGGACTATTGAGTTGGTCCGCAGATTCAAGGGCTTATTTAGTTAAAAACAGTAGAATTTTTTTTCAACTTATCGATAGATAAGATTAGGTAATAATGAGGCCTTTGATCTGAGCAATAGGCCTAGACAATTAATTGTGGCGGTTTTATTCCCGATTGTAGCAAAATTTTCTTGTTCTTAGACCTACATAATGCCCAACAGCATTCTAAATGTGACGTTCTATGTAAAGAGTTTAATATACAATCGCCAAAACTTTCAACTTATTGCATCTGTTGTATGTAATTTAGAGCAAGTACCTATTATCTTAATCCAAGTAACGACATCTAGTAATATTATGGCGAGTTATGTCGATTAATTTATGCAATATGTGGTTGGTTATTTTCTGTTTTTCTTCTTGTTCTTTTATCAAGTAGATGTAGCTATGTATAAAATATTACTCGATAAAGAAAAATATGTTAATTTTAATTTTTTTTCTTATTTTGTTGCAACAGAACCTTCCACTGCAAATCACAACACATTTTCTTCCATTTCAAACACACAAAAAAACTGTGTATATAGTCAATCCTAACAGTCTGCACATAAATATCCAGCCATTGTTTCCTTCCCAAAAAACCTTGTTACACAAACGGCAAATATTCCAATATCTATCAGGAATATTTTCGTCTTCAGATTGAGTTCGTGTATTACTTGCTGCCTCGGGCGGGAAACAGGATTCAGATATTTGATCCCTAGACGAAGAAATAGTTCTTTGCAGAAAAAACTTCGGACTATGGAAGTTATCAAGTAGATTGGTTGGTAAGTGCTAAGCGAGGATAGTGTTAGTGTGATGAAATTTCTGTTTTTCTGGTAGAACAGCTGAGTCGATAGTTTTTGCTGGAGACGATTGTAAGATTCATCGCAGTGATGATCGAGTATTCTGAATGTGCCCTACGTCCGCCGTCGAACATAATGATTTTATTGTTGAAGTAGAAAATTACGAAAAATATCTGTCAGACAACTGTTCTAAGCCGAATTTCGTCACATTTTTTAGGTGATAACTAGAAAAAGCTGGCTCTGCTCAGAAATTGAAGGAAAAAGAATGGGGTTCTTAGACATGTCATTGTAAGCATGTTGTCTTCTAGACTATTAATTATGGTAATGCTGATAAGATTTTTGTTTGGTTGAACGCTCTAATCTCCAAAACTGCTAAGCGGATTTCAGAATGTTGCTATGGGTATGATACGATGGGTGATCACATGGATAATCACGTCTTAACCTCGTCCTCGTCCAACCAATATCAGAAAAGCTTAAAAATCACCTTCAATCTACGTGAAACTGCCCAACACCACAAGTTGAGATAAAGCCAATAAGTGAAACTAACTCCGGGCTCATCTTAGCAGATTAAGTTTCATTTTGCAACCGATAGATGGCGCTGGCACAAGTTCGCCGTGGCCTGTTCCAAACTTATCACAACTTTCTCCTTATGAATTTTGTTCTTGTTTGACGGATATGCCGCTAATGTCGTGAGGATAAGTCGACGATATAATAGTCATAAAATGTAGTGAATCGTAATAATCGACTTGTAGTATAATATAATAGTTTAGGGTACCAAAGGTTTCAAATAACAGAGAGTAAATCATATTAATAGCATAAAATGTTAGATTTTTGGTTACTGGGCCCTCTAGTCCAAACATGAGAAAATTAATACAGCCAGTATTAATAACTAGTTTGGCAAGTGCGTATTTTTTTGCGCAATGTATTTGCTTATCTCGACTTCCAGTTATCAAGCTATCTTTTTGTTCAGTAGTTATCCGTTTTTTCAATGAGTTTAAACGCCATTGCATCGATAAACTACCGCGAAATGTACATCAGAAACCGAGGGTAAAAAATCCTTATTTGTCGACCACTATCAGAAGAATCAAAAATACGCTATAATAAATGTATTTTGTCAGTCACTAGTGTCTATGATAGTTTAAAGAATTTACAAAGCATGTTTAACTACGAGAACCAACGTTTACAAAATATTTACATAAAAATAGAATCTTGGTAGAATTGCAAACACTTTAAGCTGTTAGTAAGCAGAGACTCATAAAAATTTAAAACCGCTGATGCAACTTTGAATATATTTTTAAAGTCAAATTCAATCGCGGTGTTTGAGTTCACACAAATGGTTTTTTGAAATGTGTTCAGTAATATTCTTTTGAAATGTTCGTTGAATTTATTATTTGTATTTCTACATAAAAATACGTAAGGTGTTTAGAATTTTAATGTTACTTTAATGACTAGTTTTAATACTGAGCAGATGATGAAGTAGATTTTATACATGTATCTAAAATAAGTATCTCAATATTCACTACTTAATTTTAAACTTTCGCTATTTTTTTTTTCACAGGACATCGAAATTGACATAGAGATCGACTTATAACATCTTATTGAAAAATTCGCTAATACGCTACTCACTAAAGGCGCTGCTCAGGTTTTCATACTTAATTTGTCCGCAGATAACTGTTCGGTTATCAATAGACAAGGCATTTTTAAGAAATAAATGAAGCTTATATAGTGCGCACACAAGCTTGGATTTAATGTTGAATCATGGGTAAAATACATATAATTTAATTATTTGCTTCGCGCGATAGTTGATATACGGACATGATGTAATTATTATATCAGCGCATTTCCGTTTAATTATTACGTCATCATTTAATTTGGTAAAGTTAATTATTTCAAAAACCTCCTCCATAACACATTTTGCATTAAATTATGGGAAGTGCTAAAACGCTAGATAAATCTAAAAAATGTGTTATTCTCTTACATTCATTTTGAGATTTATTTAATAAAATAAAATTTATATTCGCTTCAACCAACTTGCAATTGTTTCTACTAGTTACACACTGACATGTCATAAAATATATTCCAATGAATACCCAAATACAATAAAAAATGGTAATTAAATTATTAAGTCCATGTTCGTAAGTTTATAAAAACAACAAATTTTCGTTACATTAGGCTTATAACAATTAAACCGTTGAACTACAACTAATACATAAACCATCATGTTATTATTATTTTTATGTATTAGATAATTCTGGAATAAAATCTTTAAAACCTACGAACTTTGCATTCAGCCTTAACATTTGTTTTTAATCAGCCCTAACACGCATTGCACTGGCATTTGTTAAATGCCAGTTCTAAAATGGAAGCCGCTTCGAAAACTATTGCAACCTTTTTACTACCACACTTACAACCTATAAAATACGTCAATAAATTGTTTTATTTCTCATCCATTTCTTATTTTAAAAAGGGGGTATAGTATTCCTAGCTATGTTGTTTTCGTATAGTATTTTTTTTAACTAACCCATTACTGTCCGGGGCAAGGGTCTCCTCCCAAATGAGGGGGAGGGGTTAGCCCTTGAGTACACCACGCTGGCCAAGTGCGGCTTGCGGACTTTGCGTACCATCAAGAACTGTTCTAAAGAACTCTCAGGCATGCAAGGTTGCAGCACGATGTTTTCATTCACCGTTGGATAAATCGATAATATATATATATAAATCGAAAAGTCATTGATGTGCTGCCTCGGGTTCGAACTTGCAACCACTTGCGTGGGAGATACCAACTTGTACCACTCGGCTATCACTATTAATATCTCAGGATAGCTCACATACGGTCATCTGATTCCAAACTAAGCAGTGCTTGTACCATACATACAGTACCTATACATATAGATAGTAATGAAGTCTGCAACATTCACGTACATAGTTCAGGCGGCACACAGTATTGCACATGTAAGTGAAGTTAGCTGCAACTTATTCCATTAACCTGTAACTTGGAGTTATGTTCGAAGTAATTAGTTGGGTTATTGCATAACTGATCGTAGATACAGTTTCGTACAGATAATATTGATACAGTGTGTGTTAAGATTTAGTTTATTGAATTGCGTATTTAATTTTGTTTATTACTGGTTTCTGTTATTTTATCCGCGTGAAGGATTCCAGAAGAAGAAGTCAATAATACTGGATTAACAAAATATGATACTTGTTTTACTAGTGTAATGATACTAGTTTATGTTACTTATTTTTATATTGAGAAATATATTTGTTACTTATTAGGTTAAGCCAGCGGCTCGGTCTGTTTTATTTTATTCTTATTAAAGCTTGTCATATAATATATTCTTATTATACTTATATTTGTTATTTAAAGATCTTTTAAACCTTTTTCTTGGTCAAATATGTGCGTGACATTATATGAAGATTAATCAGGAATCTACTGCATTATTTCAGTGAATCTGATATATTTCCCTTAAAATATGACTACGTGCTAGGGCTTACCGAAAATACCTTCAATGAGCAAACCGCTCTCATGCTTCAATAATCAAACGGATGCAAGTACCTTACACGACAGCTGATCACAAGGTCGCAGGCTCTATTTCAGGATTTGTCAGCGACTGAAGTTACATGATGACATGGTTTTGGTTATTATTATTTTCAAGGTTTTTATGGGTGACTGGACGCAACAATGGACCGAAGGCGTATAAGACCCGTTGCATTATAAAATTATGTGTACAAGTCGCGAGAGTTTAATAACGTTAATATAACAAAAGTGTTATTATAACCCATACGCACTAAAAAGAAGTTCAAAAACTATTCTAATACATTTCTTACGTTTATAACACAATCCCTAACATTTACAAGCGTTCTAAAGCCCCTAAAAAGCTTTCAAAAACCTCTCACCGTTACTCTTGACCTTACAAAAGCAAACAGAAATACGGTTCACAAAAAAATCCGTAACAGCCGATGTCATTGATGTACGGCCATCGATACAATAGCTAAGCGGACTTTATATCTAGGAAACATCCCGGTATTTCATGCCGGACCTTTAGCAAATATTTCACCAACTATCCGTTTTATATCGTGCAATGTGTTTATATAAATATTTGGGCCTTGGTTCATAAATCCTGAACCTAGATTTGGTCAGTTGTGTGATAAATGGTATCGAGCATTTTTGGTTACGTTTATTATTGCTACGAAAAATGAGGCTTAAGCCTACAGAGGGTAACTAAAATATTTTTTTAAATCATTTCAAAAATATTTTTTCGACACTATATAGTTTACCTATTTCATGAAAATTGAGTGAATCATAGTAATTGATTGTTGGAATAGAATTTAGGTATAGTAACGCCTCCTTTTTGGAGTTGGTAGAAATAACTTCATTATAATACCTGCACACAAATACACATTACGAATAATGCAGCATGCATCACGAGCAGTCTGAGATTAATTTAACTGGATATTGAAAGGAATGCAGTGTCCAACAGTTACAAAAATAAGATACAATTAAATATTTACAAAAAATATTAAGTATTTATTTTACAAAATACAACGGCTGACTGTAATGTCGGATTTGGAACTCGGCTACCAATTAAAATAAACTTTCATTTGTAGTTAATTATTTCTCACGAAGGAGGTCGCGAGTTATAATATGCAACAGTATGTGGTACAAAGTTTTACCCCCAACGGTGTAAGTTCCTTAGCGCTTTACGGGTTAAATAGTTTGAATGCTGACCTAAAAAGGTAATTGTGAGAATGTTAGGCCTCCGCCTACGCAACAGTTTGCTGTACTGTTCTAGAACTTTCTGTATAATTTGTAATTTGTAATTGTTCCTTCTGCATACTATATTATCACGCTAGACCATACTTCAAATTCTAAATTCCATTTCAAATCATTTATTGCTTACTAAGTTATAAATACAAAAAGATCTTATATTAGGGCGGTAATAAACTTAATAGTCTTTTTCAGGCATTGCGAGTTTTCCAAAGTAGGGTAAGGTAAGGTATTTTATTATTAGGTATGTCCTAATATTAGCTTTTATCCGTATTGTTAAAATGTATCCGTCAGTTCGTTGCATGTTTGATACAATGCACACGCATACACAAAGGTAACGATTTGTAATCAAATGTAAGCTAAGAAAATTTTCTTACAAAATCTATTGCTAAAGTATTAAAATAAGATGTGGAATATTGTAAGGTGTGCAATTAGTAGCGAGTGTATCGCTATCTGCTCGACACAATACAAGACTCCCTCGTAATGTGTAGCGCGATTTCTTCACTCCATATCTATTAAGTAGTGTTGTATGAAAAATGGATCAGCGCATCTACCTGATTTTAATAAAGTGAATTCAGTGAAGTAAAATTTCATCTTTTGATACCAAGGCTATACAATAGTTATTAGTGAATAGAAATTGTGCTAATGAGGGGACATTAACATAATGTCTAGGTTTTTTGTATTAAAGAAGGTCAGGTGCGTAGTACTCGTAAATGGCGGTCCTGTATGACAATATGTACGAATGTGAATGGGGCAAGAAAAGTTCTTAAGGATCGTACCAAGTGGAGTTCCTTGATCTTTGCCTACCCTATCGGAAAAGGCGTGACTGTATGTATGTATACTTTTTCCTATATTACTACTTTCGAATTAAAATTCAAATATAATCTGAATTTATATTTACAAGTAACTTGGTTAAGTATTCACAATTATGTTGTTTCTGTTCTTTTTACCATGAGAAGGCGTTTTTATCTATATGTGTATGTAAAATAATATTGACAGGAAAAGCTTACCGCTTGGATTACTAAAGTAATCCATTATGTGCTGTTACTTTTCAGTATAATACAAACCGCACTTAGTTCGGTTCAATTTGTGCCGATAGTGTGTTATTAATAAGTGGTTTACCAAAAACCGCGGCTACGAAAATGTCGCTTCGTTCTCGTTTAAATAGCATCGAGCTTCAGGTTAATGTTTTTTCTTAAGTTAATAAGTGATAAAAATAATGTAATAAACATATCACATTCTCATACTTGTTTTAAAAGTTCGTCTTTTTTTTTTACGGTTGAAGTGATTTGGATTAAAATTTACTGATGAGTTGTTAACGGTGAACAGGGGTGTATTTCATACACTTCTGCTTGTACCTTTGGTTATAACTGGCGTGACATTATGTATGTTGCAAGTTATATTTATTTATTTTAAACTTAATATACAAATTTGTATAAGGGCGGACTTAATGCCAGAGGCATTTTCTGCCAGTCTACCTTAGGGTGATGCAGACATAATTACGAAGGTGTTCACTAGTCCCTCGTAAAAAACAGTTACCAGAGCAAGTGTTGCCTTAAAAAAATCTAATATCTAGGTACCTCTAAAGTATTTTAAATTACACCAAAGGTTAAAAAGCAACCTTTAATTCAAAAAAAAGGTCCACCAAAAACCATTAACGTCATAATATTTCACAATCAGTGCTTAACATTGCTCACATTCATTTAAAAAGTCGCGTTAATGTTGGTTTTCTTAGAAAACACAGCGTTTGAACGCGTAACACGTGTCGAGTAACATTTCAATTAATTCCCTCAATTTCCTTTGGAAAATGGCCATTTGTTTTGAGATTTTGGTAAATTCATATTTTTTGATAAGGTGTTGTTTAATTTTGTGTTTTTGTTAGTAGTTAATTGATGGGTTGTAGTCGTGTGATGTAAAAACTTTTTGGTAACTTTTTTTATTAATTCGTTTTTTCTATTTGCAGCAATTTAAGGACTTATGCTGTATTATAAGGGTAAATGTGGGAACACGATAATTTTACATACAAAAATAACGAAGTGAGATTTCGTCGTGAGATCTTTTATTCGAAAATACTTTTTATCTAAGGCTTTAAAATATGTCTTCATAAATTCTATGTTTACTACCTCCCTATAACGATCACAACCAATTCTAAAAGTGTTAACAAAAAATTTTTTTTTGGCTAATTCAACTACTGAATTTACTCTGCTTAACAGTACCTTTGATTAGCAAGATTCTTTTGGTGAAGAATTTTGAAACAACCAAAAATAGAAATCCTACAATTACTGTTTAACGAAAATAGCTACCTATAATTACACTGACAAGCCAAAACCATAACATCACATTTCATAAAATAAAACGCTTCGAAGCGCATGATCCAATATCCGTCACACATCTCATCTAGATTGCGTCTCGGTGACCGTCGGGCGCAGCCTCCGGCGTCGTTACATGCAGCCGTCTCTGTCCATGACTCTGTAGTATGTATCTGTATAGAATTTGTAATTTTGATTGGATGGAATTGATTCTGAGATGATTGATTGTTGGTAGTAATTTATACACGTGTGTATAATATTGGTACTAATTGCTTGGAAATCTATTTATTTGTATCTATTTCTGGTAATGATTTTTGTCAGTCATCTTGCTTTTATTTGTTTAGCGACATGTGGTTTAGTTGATTTAATAACGTTTCTTTAAAAATTGTTTTAATAACGCAGACTAGATTAAATCGAATGGCCTAAAATATAAGATCTTAGTTAAATTAAAGTCTATTTTGTGTAGATTGAGTATACAACCATAATGTTGCATAAAACATTAAATAGAACTACACGATAGATCCTTCTTCATTTGTAAATGCAGAATTCTGTAAAGTTGTAACGAAATTTTTTCCTCTTTCAAGCACTAAATTCTTAATAAATTATCATGAATGTGCTATTCATGATAATTTATTAACACAGGTAGCTTATTACCAAAATATATAGAACACTTTTAATCCTTTGATTTTTTTAACTCTGAACCACCCAGACGAAGTAACAAGAAATTTTTATGCCACACTCTGCAAAATAGCATCGCACTTAAAATCACGAAAATACGCTCTATAACAAGATTTTAAAAGCAAACATATGAAAAAGGCTCAACAAAACCAACTAACACAGATTCTCGTCCTATTTTAAGAGAATGTAAGCAAACGCGCACAATTATTTGCACAAAGAAAATTTAATCATATGACATGAGAGAAAAAAATGCCTTTGCATTACAATGTCCTATTTAAATACTATAAGAAAGAGCTTTATGTCTTTATCGTCTTTTTTTTTCTAGTAAATAATGATATGTATGTAGAATAATGTTTCAGTCTCTATGTTTGTGAAAGAACATTTGACATATAATGTCTTTAAAAAAATCAGGTATTGAAAAGGAATTCGGTAAGGCAGTTTTCTAAAAAAGGTAGCTTAGCAATACGGTCTTTAAAGTAACAAATGTGCCATGAACCAAATAAATCAGAGAAAACTTCAACCATGAGAAGGAGGTTGCGATGTCATTTAATTGGGCAAGATAAAAACATTATTCGAATGCCGTACCCGTAGAATTTGGTTTGGATTTCTTATACTAATTTCCGTAGCACGCTTAGCTTTTTGGTAGTAGACTGGACGACCTAATTAACAACATAAATTGCATTGTCTACCGATTTCAGAAAGTCTCATGTATTCATACTTTTGCAAAACTTAAATTTGTTAATCCTTGTATCCCCAACTCCTCCCTCATTCCGAGAGGGAGACATTTGGATTGGTTAAAAAATATTTTACATAATTATAATTAAAAGCACTTTTTTTTGATGACTAATTAAGAGCCTCCGCCATTCTTTTAACTCGGTTAAAATCGTCTGTTATCCACTTTCAACATACACAAACGAAGTCCATCATAAATTGGAGCTCACAAAATGCTGAAACTACGCAAACGAAATTCGCAATACGAATTCTGATTAATAGTTCTTTGCAACCGTCTCCAGTTGGTAGCCAAAGCAAAAACGTAATCAAGCAAGGATCCTTTGGTGGGCACCTCGTCATTCATCATAGAGTGCATTCATCTTGTGTCTGCTTGATGCCTACGGGTTATAGTCTTGCTTGTAGTTTTAAATGAAGGAAAGATAGTTTACATTTAATTATTTATATCTTTTTTTTTGACTGACTGAATCTAAGGTTTGTAGCGCGATTCTCTACAGTCGGCACTGTCGAGTATCGAAAGTTTGATATTTAAAATGTATTGTGGAAATAGTCCTACGACGTACGTTAAAGTTGCTGATCAGATTTATTTACCTAGCTACCTATAGCGATACGATAGCTAGCCGATTGCCGGTAGTTGATAGTGGACATGTAAAATGCGATAAGACATTTTTAATTTACTTTAGGCTGGTAACCCCACCGAAAATCCAGTGTAGGATACACTACCGACCGCGCCACAGAAGCAGTCATAAATAAATAAATTCTTCTTTTTAATAAATGAAATAAAAGTAAAATTTTTGGTTGTATTTTTTTATATTTTAAGGGTTCCTCTGGCAGTCAGCGTTATGCAAAATCTCTTCAGAGATTAAAGGGATGAGCATATCATATTGCCTATGAGAATTGTGAACGCTTAGTCACTTGGCATGAATTTGAATTCCAATCTAACTTTTAATGAAAATTCATTCTAGATTTATGACTGTACGATCCCTTGGCCGCGGGCAGACTGTATAAATGCTTTAAAAATTGTTAATACAGTACCTAACTTGGAAGGACTTTTGACAAAATTTGTACAAAAAAAGAAATTGTTCAGTTTTTACTCTATATTTAGAATTATTTAAAATGCTTTCTTGGTTAAAACGATACTTATTTGTGATTTGTAGACCTTTTAACTGTAAATAAAATGCATGCAGCAGTCAAATTTAAGAAATAAATTCATGCATTAATTATGATCATAGTCCGATTGTCAAATTATTATAGTCGTTTACGGCGTAGTTAAGTTCACCGTAACCGACTTTTACCGTTACGACCATTATAAGGTATTGATTTCATTCTAAAATATAATTCAAAATGCTTAAAGTTTTAAAATATCTCATACAAAATGTCTGAACAATTTAGCATAATCTAATTACGAGTGCAGGGAAGTAAAATATTTCCTAACAATAAGAGTCTAAAATAACAAACTTCCCAAAAATTCTATCATACAATTTCACCATCATATCAAATAATGGAAAAGTAAACATCAAAAACTAAATTCCACGGAATCTAGTTTGAATTTAACAAAAATATTTCACCGCTAAAACTGGAGCACGCCAGTTTCGAACATTAATATTGAGCAAATATTTATGCATATCAATATCGTAATAAAAGCTTTCGTATTATGCATATATGTGCGTATTTTTCTTTTATAACTTTACATTTAACAAATACTTTAAAAACAAATTTTATATGTTCAAATGAAAAAATAAAAAAAATATTAAAATAAGGCATTAAACCTATCTGTAATCATCATAACTTCTAAATAGTTAAAACAAATAAAAAAAAATAAAAACACTTGGATCGATCTCTGAGGTTAAGCTACACTTGCCATGGTTGTGCCGTGGATGGGTGACCATCTTATACAAACTAGGTTCCTCCGTGTTTCGTAAGGCACGCTTAAATGTGGGTTGCTGCTTTGATTTCCAAATATCTTTGACAGTCGTTACCAGGAGTCAGAAGTCTGAAAGTCTCACGACCAATCTTACCGTTGGGTATCGTGTTATAACCTAGGTCTGATAGGCAGTCGCTTTACTCGAAATTTATTTTATAGTACATTTATATTATATACCTTAACTGGCTTTCACCTCCTTAGGGATGAAATTTCTAAAAATGCTCTCTTAAAGCTCCTCTACATTTCCTAAGGAATTTTCATACCAGATTTCAACTTCCTACGCTTAGTAGTTTCGACTGTGAGTTGTCCGTCAGTCAGTCATTCGTTTAATGACTCAGTAACAGCAGAGTTATATAGGTATATTGATAACTCGTGAGCATATCCGTGTTAATCAGCGAGTTATTTAAATGCATGTAATAATACCATAAAAACGTTTATTTGTTCATAACTAAACATTTTTTATACAAACGCTCGCCCACATCGGTATCTCTTTTGATGAAAAATACTGATCGAAATCCATGCAGAAGTATTCGAGCTATGTTTGCACAAACAAACAAAGGTACACAATAAAGGCTTGGTTTAGAATGTTATGAAATCAATTTGAATGGTTTTCTTTTTACTATTTATTCTAACTAAGTATAGTTAAAATATTCGACTTGGCTTTGTTCATTAATTCTTATACAAAGGTTTGAGGTTTGTTTCTTATAAATAATCAATTTTATTTCTGTAAAATTGAATCATAAAGAGGCTTTTAAGGATTTAAGCCCAATTTGAATAATTATGTAAGTTTAACATTGACCACTAGAAAAAAGCTAAAATTCGAAATACTAAAACGGAGTACATACCTAAATGTGTTGTTATATGTACTTTTAAATAAAAAATAACTGCTATTAATTATATTTACCTTTCATAAATACCGTTCGCATAATAAAAAAAAGGAAATAATATTTATAATTAAATTAAAATAATGTGAATAGATAAATTCACTATAATATTACTTTTTTATTAGTTTTCCATTATAATTTTAATTAAAATCCAAATTTCTAACACAATAGGTATAAGCTTTTTTTCACATTATAATACAACGATTATATAAATCTAACAACAATTAAAAAACAAAGTTTTAAAATACGTACTCAACGAAGTACTTTTGTATGTATTTTTCAACTAACTGTAATAAAAGTTGTGTGAAAGTTTCAGAATTATCATCTCGTTTGTCACGACAATTGTAGTTTCTACTGAAACTTTGTTCCGATACCTCTTCCCACGGGAATAACTTGTCCCTATAAAGTTTGAAAAAACGCTTAAGAATTTTCATATAATTATGTATTCTTTAAAACAGATTTAGGAATTTTGTGTCTCTATATTTTGCATGTCTAGTGCTGTTCTCGGTAATGTCTAAAATCGATTATATATTTTTTATAAAAATCAAATATTACCAATTACCCATTAATAATTCAGAATATCAAGACCAGTTTATCCAGTCATTAATCTACTCTTAATGTACTTTTAATAATTCCAAATCACACTTACCGATAAGAACTAACTCCAAAATATTCATAATTTCACTAAAATCACAAATTTAAAATAAAAAAATCGTTTATCCATTTGAAAAGAAAAATATAAAATTCACTAAACTGTCGAATGGAACGAATAGAAAGTGGGTTAACTGAGTGACGGTGACGCGGAACGCGAGCGCGAAGGCTGAGACGCTCTGGCTAACTGGCTACGAAGCGTAGCGATACTACGGTGCTACGGTGCTACGACGCAACAGGCAACGATGTCCGCTTAAACGGCAGCCTGTTTTAATGAACAATTTGGACGTAACGCTTACGGGCTTAATTATTGTCGAGTTGTGCATGATTTTAGTACAGATTTGTGTATTTCGGCATTTATAGGATTACTTTCTATCTGGTAAAAAATTATGACAATCTGTTTCATAGACAAATGTGAATACTTTTGCTTAAATGTTTTCTATAGCATGTGCAAATTGGAATAGTTAATCGGCATACAAATATATATTCTGTTTATTTTGGTTGCAGCCTTTCATTTAAATTTTAAGCAGGTGCTGGGTGCAATTATATCGCCTGATATTGATTGATCATTGAATTTTAATGCATAAGTAGATTTCAAACTTTATTAAGACAAAGTTTAAGAAAAAATCCTCGACATGTGGTGAGCTTTTTGACTTTAAGATATATGTTTTTATAAATTCTAAAGGACATCATCTGCAGCAGCATATTGTAGCATTTCAATTTCAGTACAGAGCAAATGTAAATGAATTTAACAGACTTTGATTTAGGTTGTTTTACGGTTAGCAAAGAAAGTAGATTATTTCCTGGAGTCTGTTATCAAAAGGATTTGCCCAAAAGATTTCAGTTACAAATTGTTAAATTCTCCACCACAGATACTCGGTGTGGTATTGTAAATTGACGAGGTACATAGTGTTAATTAAATCGTTCCGGGTAGTGGGCCGACTCACTGCAGCCAGCCTTTGTGAAAGATATTTCAAATAACCACCATCTGTATTAAAAACAACCTTTTGGGGATCTTTGTTGCTAAATCGTTATATGACAGTATTCTTTTTATTCAAAAATATTTTTAGTGAGAGTAACATTGTTAACCTTTGAACGAAGCTTTTACCAATTTTGTGTTTGTTACCAAAGAACACAGTTCCACTATAATCAAGAATAACAATTTAAATACTTAATTGCAAACAAATTTGTACCTATGTTTTTATGAAAAAAAATAAAAAGTAACATTAATCCTTGTATAATTAATGATTGAAACAAAGAAGTAGGTAAACAAACATCTATAAACCCCATTCCTTTAGTGCAAGAAAGCGTAAAATACCTTAAAACAGCTCCCATTATTACAACAATAAATTAAATTAAACGTTTACGTAACGTTCTGATAATTTAACATAAATACGCTTATCACAGTACTAAATCTATTAAACAGAGACACCCCAATAATTTGTAAATGGCCTCTACCTTAATAAAGTTCACTTATCTCGGTACCCAATTTGTTCGATAAATGATCTCGATATACTATAATAGATTGAAACTGTAGCGCGATTCTCTACAGTCGGTACTGTTGAGTATCGACAATTTGACATTTAAAATGGACTGACAAAATAGTTCCTACGACGCCCGTTAGAGGCGCTGATCGGTAGCTCGATTCTCTGCAACTGTCGACTACCTGCTTCGAGAAATTTTATACGGAAATCTGATCAGCGCCTCTGGCGAACTTTGTAGGAACTATTTTGGCAGTACATTCTTAATGTCAAACTTTCGATATTCGACAGTACAGGTTATACAGAATTGCGCTACTGTAGCGCTATTCTCTGCAGTTGCTAGTTGTACAGAATGGCCCTACTGGTCAGTTTATAAATACCAGTTAATTAAATCAGAATTAATAGATTTAGTTTGCAGCTGAACCGATCGATGACTTTCAGATTGGTGAGGGTTATATTATCTAAGGAAAATAGGCTAGTATTTTTAACTATAAAACGCGGCCAAAGTCTTGGTATAATGCTATATTTATAAAAGAGCGCGATTTTTCCATCAAGTCAGATATGTTATTTAGGTATTAGGTTTAGGGCAAATTTTACAGCGATATAATATTGTAATATCATAAAGAGAAAGTGACATTAAATGTACAAAAAATACTATAAAAAATCCATATATTATACTAGCGGACCCGACAGACGTTGTCCTGTCTACACGTCTTAAATTTGAAAAATTTAAACTTTTTTTAATGATCTAAACCATTCTCAGGTCCCCTTGAACACACACACAAAATTTCATCAAAATCGGTCCAGTCGTTTAAGAGAAGTTCAGTGACATACACACTTACAAAAGAATTATATATATAAAGATAACGTAACCAATACTTTTTTTAATGGTGAAACCGAAGCCGGTGTACCAAAGGAATACATTTCATAGATATATGTATGACAAATCTAAAACAATGTCGTTTTCAAATTCCACTATCAACTGAATCCACGTCTCTATACTTTTTAGGCACTTATTTATAAAAAGTAAAACATCAAAATATAATATCACATTTTGATTTCCCGAGAGAATCAAATCGTGTTCGTAATACTAAAAATTCAAGCAGGAATGAACTGAAACTGCCAATAACGTAGGAATGAGAGTACTATCTTTATAATGACGGCACCCAAGGGCACAGTAACAAATAAACACAAGATTTCTCAACGTAGCGTTTTAGACGAGAATATTTTGTAACGAAATACATATGATTTGAAACACACTTTTTAAACAGCAGAAGTAGTTTACTGTAAAGTATAACTTGTGGAGTCAAATCAAAAGGTCAAATCTAGGTCAATTATAGACACTTAGGATGGTGAATTTACAGACATTTACGGCTAAATCCAAAGGCAGGGCCAATAGGAAGTGTTGGTAAGAAACTAATCCAAGCTACCTAGCTTGTTAGTTAGCTTGCTAGTTTATACCTATTCTCATATACTATACAGAAGAAAAAGTCAGCTTTCTGATTACTAAAGAATATTCAACATATTCATAATATAATATGTATCGTGTATGTGTATGAATATAATATGTAAGTTTATATAAAATTATTATTTAATTTTATATAAACTTTCTCACTTTCTCGCGTAACTTAAAACACACTTACACAATCTCTGTTAAAATATTGTATACATCAAAATCTAAAACCATATTAAGAGTCTTATATTCTAACGTTTAAGTGAAAAAGTAGTTTCAAAACCGATATTCTTCTGTAAGCACTGCGCATAATATCACTATTACTCTGTGACCTAAAAACCAATATTTTTCTTTAAGCATCATTGTGTTTTAAGATGCCAGCGAATTTATATTAATGTGGGATCTTTTTATTCGGTAGTCAATAGATTAGTTTTATTATATTTTTTACTTTTGAATATAGTTTCTTATACATATTGTCTAAGAATACAATATTTTAGGCGATGATGTTGAGTCTAGAATTAGAATTAGGTATAGCTTTTTTTTAAATATTAATGCATATAAGAAGCTAATCATAATGTTGCTAAATTTAGTAAATTCATAACTAAGAATAAAAAATGCAGCCACAAGTACTTGAAGCCATAAATAAATAAATAAATATATTGTTGGACAACTCACACACGGTCATTTGATTCCAAACTAAGCAGAGCTTGTACTATGGTAACCAAATAACTGATAAACATACTTATATACTTCTAAATACATACTTATATAGATAAATTGACAACCAGGTTCAGAACAAATACTCATGCTCATCACACAAAGATTTGTCCCGGGTAGGATTCGAACCCACCACACGCGGCGCTACGGTTATTGCGGCGAGGTGACCGCTTAAACCACTGCGCCAAACGTGCAGTTATTAATATAAAACAGTTCAATACTTGAGACTTAATATACCTCTAATACAAATAAAGTAACAGAAAGCTAAAGATTTCAATATTTAAAATGTTTTTTATTTAATTGATTTCCAGAGTATGGATCTACATTATGCAACAAATATTACCTTACCTCTACCACCATCGCAAACTCATTCACGACTTACCACAGTACAATTTAGCTGAGCTTCTAAATTGGTTGTCCGAGTCAACGTGCCGGCATCAATCGTGGCAAACCCTCATCACCTAGCTGAAGTGACAACGATCTGTGAGATGAATACTGAGTAAGGAAGTAATGGGGGAGAAGGAACATCCAAAGGTAAGAGTTTGCAGACGAAATGCGCAGTCTAAATTGTTGGATAAGCACAAGAATAGTATCTGAAGAAAAAAATACCTTAACATTGACAATTAAAAGTAATCAGATCTTATTTAGAGCCAAGTTTCTAACCTTATATGCCTTACCCTAAATTAGTAAACCCTTCCTTCAGTGTATCCAGATTTTTTTTATATAACTTTTGATAATAGTTACGCCACATGTTTCCCAATTTTCAATTTTTTATTTATTTCGTTTAGTTTTAGTTCACAAAGCTTTTGAATAGGAATGTCTAGATAAATGAATTAATCGAATTTATCGAAATTAATATATAACATATTTATAAGTTTTTTATGTTACGACAACTACATTTCAGCCAAAGGATACAAAATGCCTGGATTTAGGCATATAAGTATTTTTAAAAGGCATAAAAATATGATGTAATGTTACTGCAGTTTTTTTTTTGTAGTTATCGTAACATACGAAAGCCAACGTTATACTATCCTAAAGACAACAACAAACCTACTAAAACATCAATCAGTCAGTCAGTTATTCAGCTAGTCAGTCTTGTTAAAAATCATCGTTAACTTCCCAAGAAGATTTTGTTTCGGCTGTTAGACACATCAACTTATAAAACTTTGAGTGTTCCTCAAAATAATTGTCACTCACTTTCCCGCGAAGACAAACAATGTGAAGGTACTTACGAAAGTACATAAGAGTCCTTGAAATAGTTGCTCGTTGCTTGTTCTGAACTCTAAGAGTGGTTTTTGTGCAAAATAACTTTACTATCATGTGTGAGTAAAATGTCAAACTGTAAGGTAGTCTGACCACTCTGTCGAATGCATTAGAAAAATTGAAAAGCGTAAGTAGTCGAAGTATATTTCACTAGGTCGATTCTCTACAGTCGGTACTGTCGAGTATCGAAAGATTGTCACTTAAAATATACTGCCAAAATAGTTCCTACGACATCCGTTAGAGGCGCTGATCAGATTTTCGTACAAAAGAAGTAGATAATTAAATTTAATTAAATTGATCAGCAATCGCCAGAACATGGCGATTTGTATATATTTATTTTATTCCTGAATGTAACGGCAGGTTGCTAAGATTGCAACGTTAACATTTTTCAGTTTAAGATATGTACTTATGACGTAATTATAAGGGTTTAACTGACAAACATGTGTAAGCCATCATATTGTTCATTTTGATTAATTTATTAGGTCGGGAAATAAGTATTTTCACATTATAGTATGTTTGAACTTGTAATAAAATCTCTTTGGCTTCAAGAGTCACAAATGAGTACACGGTTCATTAGATTTCTTTCAGTGAGTTCGTAAGGTACCTAAATATCGAGCTTTTTTGTGTAGAGAAAAGATTTTATTACAAGTTCATACATACTACATATAATACGAAAAGACTTTTTCCCTGACCTAAAATTTTCTAAGAAATACTCATCCAGTAGAGCAGTGATAGCCGAGTGATATAAGTTGCAACCTCCCTCCCAGTGGTCGCAGGTTCAAACCCGAGGCAACACACCAATGACTTTTCGAAGTTATGTGTGTATTAGAAATAATTATCACATGTTCCAACGGTGAAGGAAAACATCGTGAGGAAACCTTGCATGCCTAAAATTTGTTTAATACATTTATTGAGGGCGTGCAACATCCCCAGCCCGCACTTGGCCAGCGTGGTGGACTCAAGCCCTTACCCCTCCCTCATTACGGGAGGAGACCCTTGCCCAGCAGTGGGACAGTAATGGGTTAAATTTATTTATTACTCATCCAGTATTTATTCTTATTGAATTAAATGCAATCAAAACAAGCTAAATCCAACGAAATCTGAAATTGCAACGAATCTTAATGAAGTCTCTTATACAATATTATCCTCGACATTGTCTCAGCGTGAAGTGCTGATTCGACACTTAACTGAGAGGGCGGCAAATGAAGCACTTTCAAAAGGTAAGAGCAAAGAACATCGCAAATAACTTGGAAGTGAATTGAGTAGCTATTGTTAAGCTGTGTTTAAAATAATAAACTGTAGAAAATTTTAACTCTCGCGACTTGTACATTGAAGGATTATAATTGTAATAAAAAAGAAACTTGTGTTTCCTTTTCAGACAAAAAAACGAGATACTTTTTTTTGGCTGCTATATATCGTAGGTTTTATGCGAGCTATTAACTTATTTTTATAATCAAACTAGCTGACCCGCGCAGCTGCACTCACGCTTTCTTGTTTTTATTTAATAAAGCGCATTTTCAAATTTATTCACCTTCTCTGGACTTCCACAAATAATTCAATACCAAAATTAGCCAAATCGGTCCAGCCGTTCTCGAGTTTAAACGAGTCTTACTAACAGCTATTAATTTTTATAAATATAGATTAACCAAATTTTCCAAAAGTAACCCCATTTTACGGTACAGATTAGTAGCTATCCAATGGTTGTCGACTGAGATACACAAAAACCCCTCCGTTGATTATACATTTTATAAAGTATCGACAACATGTAATTTCCTTATTATTGCCAATGCCATTATACTATACATGCAAAAGTGGCCTTTTAATTCCAATTAACAATTTTGTTTTTTTTTCCAGCCAATATGGAAGTACATTTTCCGATCAAAGCCGTTATCTACCCCATAGCCTGTCATGTCCTGTAACAGATAATCTATGTAAACATCGGCACGTGTCTATAATAACGCCGGAGCACCATCAATAAACGTTCAGTATTTATTCAACTATTATCGTGTTGTGTGTTCCTGTAAAAGTTCATTATGTTTACTTGAAAGGTAAGGATAAATAAGTAAATAAATTTTACCCATTAATGTCCCACTGCTAGGCAAGGGTCCCGTAATTGGGGAGGGGTTGAGCCCTGCCTAGACTGCTTCCACCAGGCTGGCTAATTAAAAAAAAATACAATTTTAACATCTAAGCACGGAGACGCTTAGTTCAAGTACTACGGTACGGTCACCCATCCGTGGAATGACCCTCTGATCGTTTACCGATCGGTGTGTACAAATGGCTATTAGTGACTTAAATATGTACAGAATTTGTCAAGAAATTATTAACTAGTTTTTTCTTCTTTGTTTCGTTTCTATTGTAACTAAAAATAGTTTTATTGCTAACCCACCACATCTACCTTAATCGATCGTAATATGGTAACAAGACTCAAGGTATATGTTAAAACCCAATACCAAATAAGTATTTATATCCAAGGGATTAATTATAATGCGTTATAACAAATTTATTACTGAAAAGATAACGTAATCTTTAAGATAAATATATCCTTATAATTGATGTTTATCAAACGTATCGAAAAATTCATGTTTCAGATTAAAATATGCAAACGCGTGCGAGCTGTCAAAACATAACTTTAAGAATTTCTTTCGGAAGCGATTGAGCTATTTTTATAGATGATTTCGGTTTAATTGATTCTGAAGCAAAGAAAAACTATCTGCCAATTTTCCATACAATTATTTAACAACTTACTATATTTGCATATAATAATACAAATAAGAAACATTTAGAGGATCTCTTAAAAAAAAAAAGTATATAAATAAATTTAACCCATTAATGTCCCACTGCTGGGCAAGGGTCTCCTCCCGTAATGAGGGAAGGGTCAGACCTTGAGTCCACCACGCTGGCCAAGTGCGGGACTGCGGGTTGAGGACTTTGCATGGCCTCAATCAATGTATTTAACAAATTTTAGGCATGCAAGGTTTCCTCACGATGTTTTCCTTCACCGTTGGAGCATGTGATAATTATTTCTAATACACACATAACTTCGAAAAGTCATTGGTGTGTTGCCTCGTGTTCGAACCTGCGACCACTTGCGTGGGAGGTGAAAAAAAAAATTGAATTTTTTATATATTTACAGCTCATTATCATTTTGAAATACTTACACCTGTTAAAATTATATGGAGATTCCTTATATTTAAATTTATATTACCTACGCCATTTGCTACCCTAATTTCTCCTATTATTCATTCCCATCCATACATCTTAACACCAAGGAGTCATTTTATGCAAGGAAATTGTATTTTAATAGGAGCTCGATAACAAACCAAAATAATGTTTTATAGAGGTAGGTGACACATGCTACTTAAAATCTCAAGCTGATTACAGACTTCAATCAGAATTTGCACACGAATTTCATTTCGGATTATGCTTAGAATAGTAGTCTAAAAAAATATTCTTTATTAGTACCTACAGAGGCAAGTAATTAATAGCTAATTTACTGTACAGAAAAAATGTAAGCAACGGGAGGGGACGCCTTAGAAAGAGATACATATCAGTGATGTTTTTTCCAAAAAGGTCAGGTACGTAGGACTCGTAATCAACCTGTATCGCAAGGCGTATGAATGCTTCCGTTTCACTATATAATAATATCATATTCTCAAATAATATATGAATGAAGCAAGGATAGTAACTATCGTAACATGGGACATTTTTATGGTTCCGTACCCAAATGGTAAAATCGGACCCCTATTACTGAGTCTCTGTTGTCTGTCCGTCCGTCCGTCTGTCACCAGGCTGTATCTTATAAACTGTAAGAGCAAATTTTCACAAATTATGTATTTCCGCTGCCGCTAAAACAACAAATATTTAAAATTAATCTGATGTCTGCATACCTATTTTATGTGTGATTTTGTATATTTAAATATTTATAGAATCGTCTAGACAGGTAAGTACTTATTACACATATTTTACAAAGTTATAATTAATTTATTGATAAAACAATTGCTTCTGTGTTTTCCCTGGTTAATTAAAGGCCAACTTTACTAAATAAATGTATAGATAAATAAAATTGATCGTTGTTAGATCGTAATCTATTGTCATTTAATTAAAATCAATCGTAACCACTGTTTCTGCATGACAACATGCATGTAAATTAAGCAAGGGAAGTTTGTAATGATCGTATTGGCGTTTTTTGGTCTCCTCGCTTACGCCTATGGAAAATATATTTTACGTGTAAACGGAGTAAGGGAAGATGATAACGATCGTAGCCAGTAATGTTGTTTGGTACTCTGTCTACGCCTATGGAATGGAAATTTAACATATTATGTAATATTTTTAAAAATCCATCAATGTCCCACTGCTGAGTCTTCTCTCAGAATGAGGTGGGGATAAGGCCTTGAGCTCATCTGGTGTTCAAGTGCAAGACGGCGACAATGCATAGCTTCTTGGACTATTTCAAAGAATTCAAGCATGCAATGTTGCATCGCTATTATTACCTTAACCTCAAGAAGTTAAGGTTTATTTCTAATGCGCACATAACTTTGAAGAAAGAAGAAGTCATTAGCGCGTTGCATTAGGTTCAATACCCCAACCACTTTGGCAATCACTAGTCTAAAAAGTCTACCAAACTTAAAACTGTTAAAAAAAAAATGTTGCCAATGACACAAAAGTTCTTGGTACTTAATTACTTAGTATATAAATTGTTTATTTTTTTTAACTAAAGTATCCCTTTACAGAATTGATATTATAACCATCCAAAAACTACCTTACATGTGAGGCTAAGCAGTGACGTTCGTTATCATGATTCACTAATTTGAATATTGTGTTCTTATTATCTCATATCAAATCAGAGATAAGGATTCAACAGATCATGCTCGAGCTCATATGAATTTTCAATTCTTTGTAGTTAATCAAAAAGCGACTTAATCTAGAAACATGTAATAACAAATCTTACATATTTCACTTAATTCCTAACGAAAAAAATTAAATTTCACTAACTAACTATCCCACTGCAGGGTAAGGGTGCTTTCCAAACTGAGTTAAGGATTGAGACTTAAGTTTACTATGTGCTACTATACAGTGTGCTACTAGCAGTGATAGCCAAGTGATAAAAGTAGATACCTCCCACGACCACTTGGGTCGCAGATGCGAACCCGAGGCACCACACCAATGACTTTTCGAAGTTATGTGTGTATTAGAAATAATTTTTACAAGTCAGTGGAGTCATGCTCCAAAGGTGAAGGAAAACATCGTGAGGAAACCTTGCATGCCTAAAATTTGTTTAATACATTTATTGAGGGCATGCAAAGTCCTTAACCCGCACTTGGCTAGCGTGGTGGACTCAAGGCCTAACCCCTCCCTCATTAAGGGAGGAGATCCTTGCCCAGCGGTGGGACACTAATGGGTTAAATTTATTATGTGCTACTATGGGTTTAAGACTTTGAGTCTTTTCAAGTGCTAGTTTCACAAGTGAGTGAGTGCTTGACAAGCATAATATATCTAGATTATAATTAATAATAATTCTGTAATGGTTCAAAAGAAGGAAGCGGGAGCGTCAGGCAACTATCCGTTGCATAAGCCTGCAGATAACTGATGTTCTAAATTAAACATTTTGCTTCGTTACCCGCGAATTTGGCATACGTAAAAGGTATTCTTCTATACTAATTTGTAAGACTATAGTTCTAGCCCTTCCCAATACATCGGATGACCCACCACCATTGTTATCCACTGGGACGTTATCCACATCCCAGTTGATAACAATGGAATATTTTTTGTATTAAAACAGGTTGGTATTTTACATTGCATTTACATAGGTTATTAAAAGCATACCTAAATTTCAAGGATTACACAAATACCAATATACAGTTAATCGCACATGATAATTTATTATAATTGATTACTATTGATACAGATAACGCGACATATCCACAAAAATTTAATTGAATGGATTTAGTTAGTATTAGGTAGTGGCCTTGTAAATACATTAGGTAAGTGTTTTATTAATTTCTTTAAAGAAAATTTGAGAAAAATATGCAGTTCGTAACTTCCCACTTTTGAGCGCCGTAAACTTCTATTACCACAAACTGAATAGGTCCTTTGGTCATGCAAACATAAAGAACAGACAAAAAGACTTTTTCAATCGTAACAATGTGTTGCCAATACTTTGAACTTCTGATCACTCTAATTGTCCTCGCGGGCTAATCATGGCGTCACGTTTAACATCCACCTGATTAGACAACCAGTTTTGATAAAAATATTTAGACCACTTTGTCAGTTTCCTAATTTTCTGCTTATTGCAGCATCTCGGTACATCCACTTGAACTTATATGCGTAAAATTATGGCTCCTTTTTCTGACCCTGTTCCATACATTCTAGTATCAATAATATGTTATTCAAAACGTTCAAAGATCTGTTAAGGGGCTAAACCATTCATTTTTACCGTGACATTTGACACTTCCTTGGAAACACGATGACAAACATCTGAAGAACCACTTAGCGCCCACCCGTCTATGTATTCTCCGCGCCAAAAGTTGCTTTACCTACTATATTTTTATCAACCGAAGCATATGGTGAAAACTTTATTGCGCAATATTGAAAACTAACTAAATAGTTACTAAAAAAAACAGCTTTAACATGCAAAAGCATGTCAAAGGCTTAACTCAAAATTATGACAACAATTTTTATCGTGAATTTTCCGACAGGCGCTGAAATCGCGTCATCAAAATTTAGTTACAAACTATGTTAGTTTGTGAAAATTGTTTTACCATAAAAAATATGGAAACATAGTCCGCTTAAAATACCAATGGCTAAATTCTTTATTGCTATCGGTTGGCAACTTCACCACAGATTTTTTCACGAATTTACCGAAGTCTCTTAAAGCCGCAGATAGCCTTTGTGGTGGTCTTATTTACTATCTCATTCTGCGTGATAGTAATTACTTCAATTTAAATCTCCTTTAGCAGAAATCTGTTTATCATATTAAAGTAAAGAACGAATTAGTCGACCAGCATATTATCGTAAAACCACGATTCTCTACGATTGGTACTATCGAGTATCGAGAGTTTGATATTTAAAACGTACTACAAAAATTGTTCCTACGGCGGCCGCTAAAGACTTTGATCAGATTTTCGTACAGAATTTGTCGATAACTAACTGGTTGCCGGTAGCCCACAATAATTGTGGTAGGTATTAGGGAATCGTTTCTTTGTACAATAGTAAAATATTTCTTACTCGACTTACCCACGGGTTCTGAGTACATTTAGCGGTAGTTTATCTATTCAATAGTGTTTTTTTGTATGAGTTTTGACGCTATTGAATAGATAAACTACCGTTAAATGTACCTCAGAAACCGGGGTTTATACACGTTAAATAAGTAAGTAATAAGAGAAACCACAAGAACATTATCTTTCAACCTCATGTTCTTCCCATTTCGTCACGTTTATTTTCAAAACGTGACGCCCAGTACTTATACACATAAATGTGTACCAAAATTCAAGTGATTGGGTAACATTGGCTAGTTGAAGTGTGTTAATCTTATCAAAAGATAAAACTATCGTTATCAATATAGGTATCGGTATTCTAACCGTTATCGTTATCTAAGGATATGACGATATTAAGACAGACGACTTTTGGATTAAAGAATTTTTAGGAAAACATTTAAGCAGTACCTATTTAAGAGTTTGAAGGAATTATTATTTTAAAAGATAAAATAATCCCTACAATTTGTACATCAAAAACGCTCGCCGCGTCTATCTGTATGCTCACAATAAACTTAAACTTTACTGAGCAGATTTTCATGCGGTTACTATTAATCGATAGAGCAATTCCCGCGGAAATACATAGTGATTTATTCCGAGGTAATCCGGGCAATACCGGGGCGGGGCGTTAGTACCAAAATAATGAATTCAAAAGACTGCAAATCTTTAACTCTTTCATAGCTAAATCGTTGAACTGATTACAATTAAATAATGTATATGTTACTGTAAAAGCCCGGATTGTGGTAAATCCTAAGATTTTCCGGTAAAACCTAAGATTTACCAACTCTCAATGGTAAAAGTCCGAACGTTCTTTTATTTCGAACTTTTACCACCATTTAATTGGCAAATCTTAGGATTTACATAATGACACGGTAAAAGTTAGTAAAGTCATATTATAATGTGTTTGAGCCGTAATATAATGATATTGCTAGGGATATCATTATATGCCGTAACATAGTTATAATGAGAGATGGAAGATGTCGCCGGAGCCCCGCTTCGCGGGGCTCCTCCTTCTGGGTGGTTTAAAAAAAAATAACCACGAAGGCTGAGGTGGGAGCTTCGCTTCGCTCGCTCCCACCTCAGCCTTCTAACCTAACCTACCCATGTCGGTTTGCTGAAAACTCCTTCTTTATAACTATTAAATTATTTTATATTAGCTACATTTACCTGCCCTTGAGGTATATCCTAAGATTTACCAAGTGAATAGGGGTAAAAGTTCGAAATAAAAGAATTGTTCGGACTTTTACCATTGAGAGTTGGCAAATCTTAGGTTTTACCGGAAAATCTTAGGATTTACCACAGTCCTGGCTTTTACAGTAACATATATACGAAATAAATTAGCCAGAAAGGCTTAACATAAAAACAAAACAAAGCATGAATTATTATCAAAAGATAAGACCAAAACTATAGTCATTTCCTATTTTTATTTAAGTACTTGCATTCCAACTATATTTAATTATTCAGTACATCACGTGCATTTCAAATTAAGAGTAATTACAATTATGTGATAGGCTATAAATCATGATATATGACATTTGGGATTAATTTGTTATCGGATAATTGGCTCTGATAATTAATTAATTCCAAACAAACAAAATAATTGTTAATGTAAATACCAACCACCCTTAGAATAAAAGAGTTTTTTGACAACTTATCATATTATCATCATCAGCCTAGCTTTTTTTCCAACTATGCTCAAATCGGCTTCTAGTGTTATAGCACGCAGCTCAATATAATCGTACAACAAAATCATAAAATGTTTTGATCGAGTGATATTAATTTTAAAGCCAAATCCAATCTTGCTTACTTTTTAGTCAGAATATACCATTCTAACATTTCACTTTAACAATCTCGAGGAGAATTAGAGGAGCTTGCGGCTCATCTGGTGAGACTGGAAGCCGATTCCAACAAAGTTGGAAGAAAGGCTATGCTGAGAAACTATCTCTGAAGAACTATATCCATCAAATCTCTATTTAAATGATGTATTTTTGGTTACAGCCATGTATTTACTACCACTTCTAACCCTTTTGGGTTCAGTCGTCTGCGGGCCTCTAAGTACCGACGTCAAAAATGTAGCAGACACGAGGCCAGAACGATACGTTCTACCAACTCAAACCGTACCGACCTTCTACGATGTCAGCCTCTTCTTCGACCCTGGAAACACCGCCTTCTTTACTGGCAGAGTTTCAATCAGAATACTGCCAGTAGCTACTACTAATGAGATTGTTCTCCATGCCATGGAGATGACGATCGCTCAAAATGCCATCAACGTCTTCACTGATAGAGAACCAGCAGTCAATCTAGTCCAGAGTTTTACACTGGCAACTGATGATACTCATTTCTTGAGAATTAGGTTGAATAGAGAACTGACTGTGTTGCAGCCGGCGACTATCAATATTGAGTACACTGGGCGGTATGCTGCGAATATGTTTGGTGTTTATGTTTCGACTTATGAGAGTTTTGGACGACAAGTGTGAGTATGGCCTTTTATTATTCTTTTCTGTCATTGACATTCAAGTTGTTTTTATTTTGAGTGAGCTGACAATCGTCGTATTAGATCAAGCCTTGAAGCCTCTGAAGGTAATGTCTATTGTCTTGAGACTTGTTTTACCCAAAGCTGAAAGCAAAAATGTAACAAATAACAATATTTAAATTATACCCTGGTCTTTCTGTTGATATTGAATACGTGTAAGGACGAGTTTATTATTTCATTGTTGCTGTTGTTCTCTACAGGAGCCTGGTGACGTCACAACTGCAGCCTACGTTTGCCCGCCGTGCATTCCCTTGCTACGATGAGCCAGCTCTGAAGGCTATCTTCAGAACCACCATCTACGCTCCACCAGCATACCCTGTGGTCAGGAGTAACATGCCTCTGAGGACCGATTTACTCAAGTGAGTAAGAATAAATGAACTGTTTGTTAATTGCAATGTTTTGATAAGTATCACTGACCACGAATTACTTGGGTCTTTTTTTCCACAATTCCACCAGTGGAAAAAGAAGAAGCCGTTGTCCTTTACTGGAATATAATTTATACGTCAATTTGCTCAACTTTTGAGCCTAACTTCCAGACAAACGAGTACATAAAAAATATTTTTTGTTTTTATGATTATATGTAAAGACTTCTCCGTATATTATCCGTACTCCAATGTCTCCATAACTTGAGTTTACTAACACAAAAATATCTTCTTTTACAGAGAAAACGTAGCTGGCTACAACAAATTTGAGTTCCAAGACACACTGGTAATGTCCACCTACCTCATCGCCTACCTGGTCTCCGACCTCAACTTCATCGAAAATGACGTCAACCCTCTCTGGGACGTGCCCTTCAGAGTATACTCTCGACCAGGGACCCAGAACACCGCAGAGTTCGCTCTTGATTTCGGCCAAAGGAATCTGAAGGCTCTGGAAGAGTACATTGACTTCAAATACGCTTTCCCTAAGATGGATAAGGCTGCAGTACCTGATTTCGCTGCTGGTGCTATGGAGAACTGGGGATTGGTTATCTACAGGTATGTGTGAAACTGACAAATATTGCTTGCTAATTCCTTTTACTCCGGACGTAAAAAGAGGGGTGTTATAAGTTTGACCTGTCTGAGGCATCATAACTCCCGAACCGGTGCAGTAATTTAAATTTAGTTTTTAGTTTTGTAGCGCAATCTTCTATAGTCAGAAGTAGTCAGAACTATTGAGTCGAGTTTGACATTTGAAGTGTACTGCAAAAAAGTTCTTACAGAGCCCGTTAGAGGCCCTTATCTCATTTTCATTCAAAATTTATCGATAGCTAGCCGGTTGTCGACAGTCGATAGAGGTAGAGAATGAAATTACTGATTTCATCTGATACAAAGCATAATGACAATTGAAAAAGGAATTTTAAATAAATCGAAAATATTTTTTTACTTTACAAAATAATAGATTATACGCTTGAATATACCCGTACTTAAACTGTTTAATTAAAAGCTTCTAATTTCTAATATTTGAAATGTAATTCGCCCAATGAAAATTGAAATTGCTTAATTTTAAACGAAGATATTAAGACCCTCTTATTACTTATTTATTGTTCTCATACTTTCATTACCTTATACACCACTAGTCCCTATATTAATCCGATTTTATGAATCTGGACTCGTACACATTAAATAATCGACCTTAATTCTTAGTACATAAAGTATATTTTTAAAGTTTAACTCATAAAAAGAGCAATAAAATAAATGTTACTGTGTCTTGTAGAAGTGAGAGAGAAATATTTTATTATGAGCTATAAATACGGGTATTTATGACACCTTATCGTATGTCAATATCGTAATAAATAAGCCGTAAATTTTACACTACGACCGATGTTCTAAGGAAACGAACCAATTGCTAGGTATAGCGCATCGGAGATAGATAAATTATATGTTCTACTTTATTTTATCGTACAATCGAGAAATAACTTTAAATATACTTACCTAAAAATAGGATAAGTGGCAGTATTTATAGTATAAGTAGAAATAATAATTACAATGGCCTTTTGAGCTTGACTAAATTTCTCGTATATTTGTGCAATTGACTCTTGGCGCTTGGATGCAATGTAGCATAGAAACAAGCTGTTTTCAGAAATAACATCCACACATACATAGTTACAGGCATCGGGTTTTTATAACCTATGGCTGTCCCTCTTCTTGGAAAAGGTTTCCTTCTGAATGAAAGAGGGGTTAGGCCTTATGCATGCATGCAGGTATTGTAGAATAAATGTAATTTTCTTTGAAACGCGATAAAAGTTTAAGTAAGTAACATATTAACTCACCATTATATATGGCCTAAGAATATAATATGTATAATGTATAATAGAATACGGGAATTAACGCGAACACGCATTTTACCTTAAAATGCCTAACGTTTCGGCGCAGGTTGCACTCGCCGTGGTCCCAGGCAGACTTACCGAAACGTTAGGCATTTTAAGGTAAAATGCGTGTTCGCGTTAATTCCCGTATTCTATTATACATTAAACATGCAACGCGAGAGTTTAAAAGTTATGATATAATATGTATATTGCAAATGTTTTTAAACATAAGCTTACAAAAATGAAACATCAAAAACACAATCTGCCGTCACATCCACAGCACATTAAAATCGTATGAAAAACGAACCTTAATATTGCTTAAGCACCCTCTTACTTCACAAACGGCCATAATAAACACCCAATAAACTTATTTATTCCATAAATACTGAGTAAATTCTCGTTTTAGTACATTATGTAAGAGATTTTTCACAAATACTAAAAGATTTTTTTCATTGATGCTCTGGTTCTTTGCATAAAAATAGCGTGAATGTGGCCTCGGTAAGTAGATATTTGCATTGGCTGAGCGTAGCTTCTAGTTTGATGGCTTTGTGAGGTTAGGTTTGCTACACACATATTCGGTTCGATATTAATGAGCAGTGATAGCCGAGTGGTATAAGTTGACACCTCCCACTCAGGTGGTCGCAGGTTCGAACCCGAGGCAACACACCAATGACTTTTCGAAGTTATGTGTGTATTGGAAATAATTATCACATGCCCCAAGTGAAGGAAAACATCGTGAGGAAACCTTGCACGCCTAAAATTTGTTTAATACATTTATTGAGGGCATGTAAAGTCCCCAACCCGCACTTGGTCAGCGTGGTGGACTCAAGGCCTCCCTCATTACGGGAGGAGACCCTTGCCCAGCAGTGGGACATTAATGGGTTAAATTTATTTATTATTAATCGGACAACCGGGCAGTAAAATTTGATATGGAGTGATGAAATGTTCGGGAAAAATGCCGCTCAACATCACCGCACCTTAGAGCTTAAACCGAATTGTGACGAGACCCAAAGAAACTAACCCCATCGGCAAAAGCCGAAAAAACGCAGTAATTGCTGGAGTCGGTTCTGTTGCCAAACCGAACGTGTCGAACCGAATATGTGTGTAGCAAGCCTTACAATCCACATTCTGAATTAAAAAGAGATCGATAATTGAATATGCAACCAGCACTGTCTTCTCTTGTTATTGAGAAAGGAAACTTAAATGTAGATTTTACAAAAACGTAAGCCTTATTTTGATACTGGTTGGAAATTTATCTATATGTAAATGTAAACGTAAACATTTAGAAGCAAAATAAGTTTAACTGTTGTCTTATTACCATGGTATAAGCAACATAAATTATTAATAATATATTTATCTTGAGTCTTCAGCTATCTCTACCCTTAATTTTTACAAAATTCGTTGAGTAGTTTAGCTGTATAAACGCATCAAGTAGACAGTAACACTTTCGTAGTTGTTATACTAATTCGTAAGTATTTAAATGTGTATCAGTAAACACACAAAACTAAATAAGTTCCATCAAATTAGCGTAAACCAAGAGGCTGTAGTTACTATAAGTAACGTAACCTCACTTCAGACGTGTAATCTAGATGAAACATCAAAAGGTGTCTTGTTAACATAATGATGATAAACTAGATATTTCTACAGGAATTTTACGTTCCTGCCTACAAAAGGTCTGGTAACTAGGCGGTTTTATAATTGAGATGAATAATTTTCGTATCATTAAAAGTCAGGTAGAATAAGGAGAAAAAAAATACTGTATAAATGACACATTTTATCGATCGGAAAAGTTTATATTCCGGCAACTTAGTAGAGCGCTATGGCATGCACCTTTTATCCAGATTATAGTAAAATCTTTCCGGGTATTTCAAAACAAAGCAGCTGTATTAAAGAGGCCACCATTAGCTGCCAAAGCATGCGGGTAACTGATTATCAAAATTTTAAATTTTGCGTACTTCCGCTAGACGTCAGCTGTTGTGGGACTATAATTGGCATAAGTACGGGAAAAAAAATCGTACTTCTGAAAAATTTACATTACCGTGTTCTTGTTACAGAGAAGTGGCTCTCCTCGTCACAGAAGGTGTTACCACCACAGCGACTAAGCAGAATGTTGGCAGAATCATCTGTCACGAGAACGTACATCAATGGTTCGGAAACGAAGTCGGACCTCAGTCCTGGACCTACACTTGGCTGAATGAAGGCTTCGCCAACTTCTTTGAGAACTTCGCTACTGATTTCGTAAGATAATTTATTAATATTAGAGGTTCTAGTAATTTATAAAGTTCCTGGTCAAAAAAATCCTTACCCGTTTCAGTGTCTATCTTGTTCCAATCATCAAATTAGATACTGTAAAGTATTTGAAATGGTGTAAATGTCAGTTTTTTTTAACTTTTCGGATGTTTTATTAAAAGAGATTGGTAGAAGGAACTTGCAAATAGTAATCCTGAATCAACCAAATTTTGGTCGTGATCAGTTTAATGGAACTAACTAACAGCACTGTAGGTAGGTAGTTCATAAATGCATCACTCGTATCATTGCTGAGACTTTATATTATTGACATATTATTATTATGATATTGAAAACTGTAGGAAAAGTATTTGTCAACTCTGCCCGTTGCATAATCATAACCGCAGCAAAGTGTATTGACTGTATAAAATCTAAAACGTAAAGTACCTCGTGCCTCAATACGGTGAATTCACAACATCGATCCCTTGAATATTTTAAATACCTTCGGAATTCCCAACGTTTCGACGGAATTCCAACAGAGGTCCTTAGAGGATCGTTTGATTGAGAAACCTTCTATAATAAATATGTGTGCAAGACAGTAATGGAGCCAAAGGTGAATGACTGGGTCTATTCCAACGTCAACTCGTAACTCTTGTTTAATGCGTCTGTCTCTATTTCTACAGAGATTTTGAAAGTCTACAAAAGAAATTGACACATTATTTTGCCCCTTTGCTACGCACGGAACTCCTCTGAGAATTTTAAAGCTTAGGCATTAAGGCCAACATGCCTTAAATAAGAAGTGCGGATTAAAGACTTTGCGATTCGCCAAAAATAGCTTATAGAACTGTCATGGATGTAAGCTTTTGACACAATCTTTATCTTTTACCATAAAAACAAGTAATTATAATTTCTAATACACACCTAACTTCAAACAATTACTTCTCTTCTACACTATTATAACCAAGCGTTAATTGTCAGGTGCTGCCCGAATGGAGAATGATGGACCAGTTCGTAATCGCACTTCAGAACGTGTTCCAATCAGACGCGGTCCTCAGCGTCAACCCCATGACTCACCCGGTCTACACTCCTTCAGAGATCTTAGGAACATTCAACGCTGTCGCTTATCAAAAATGTAAGTGGTTTTATCTTTTTCTTACGTTTGAAGCTGCGATGTGACTCATAAAACGAGATGTAATGTCAACTGATGATTTGCGATAGATCAATTAAATCAACTTATTTAATCATAGCACGATTTTATACAGTCGGTACTAACCACGACTAATGAGCGTTTGATATTTATAATGTACCGAAAATTTGTTCCTACAGCATCCGCTAGGGGCGCTGATGGGGTTTCAATACAACATCTTTTGATATCTAGTCGTAGTAAATAGATAAATAGGTTGTCAGAAAATCACAATACTGATTATTTTGTGCTGGATACTTTTATGATAGGTGCAAAGCCTGTTCTAGTTTTATCTAAACCGATGTACCTAATTCGTTTCAGCACTCTTGTACAGTTCTGTTTATTTCTGTTTTGGATTAGTGCGACACCCACATAACTGAGAAAACGATGAATATTGTCAGAAAAATAGTACCGCAATTAATGCAAATATAATATAATTTAAATTCTCTAAGAGCCTTGATTTTCAGTTTCGTGATTCCTATTTTATATAACAATCATGTAACAAAAGTATATTTTCTAGTTCCCGCTAGTTTTTTACTGAGAGATAAATCATGTGTCAAAACTAGAGTGACAAAGAATTTCGTGTCGATTCATATTGGATACTTTAGGGCTTTAAAGTACGCGAATAATACACGCTTGTAATGATTTTTTAGAACAATGCCATTAAAATTTAAAATAAAATTAAGGAAAAAATTACTCATTAATGTCCCAACTGCAATGCAAAAGTCTCTTCCCGTGATAAGGGAAAGTTAATTGTATTACATTTTATTGTGTTACAAAAATGGTGTATGTCTTAAACAACTCGTACATATATTTCATAGTACAAGGCAAGAAAGTACAATTCTTAAAAAGTTACGACTTAAAAATTTATTTCTATTATAACAGGTGCATTTTTCTTGATTAAAATCAATCGATGATTGACATGATTGAGATAATTCCATTATTGTCTTTGATTGTTCATCACTTATATAAAATAATATAGCCAAACGTGTCGACAAAAAAACATCTGTAAAAAATTACATATAATTCACTTTTCTGCCAAAAACAACATGAAATTTTGACACACATTTCCGCTTGACTCATAGCCTCAACTAGATTTATGTTCGCAAAACGTCCATATTATCGGCGTTGTGAAATTGTTTGATAGAACACTTATCACATAGAGTATTACATTATCTACGACTGACATGTGAATCAACTTTGTTACTGCGGATATTGGGATTTACAACATTTTATCTTAGATATTAAAACAATTTAAGGTTTTTTCTGATGGCGTCACGTTTTAGAAAAAAATAGGCCTATTGGTGCGCTGATGTATCTTAACTATGATTGAAATTATATTTTAGAGTGAGATGATGAATTTAATAAGTCTTCAAAGTGGTTCCGATTGTAAATAGTTTTTGTAGAGGGAATTTTCAAATGGAAATAAGCTTGTTAATAATTATGGCATGTAGTAGGTCGCTACATTTTTTTTAAATTATTACCCAGGATACTCAATCGTCGTTTCATACCAAGAAATAATTTACTACTTACAATAAAATTAAGGTTATTTGATTACTTGTCTAAAAAATACAATATTTTTATCTTTCTATGTAGCTGGTTCCGTGATCCGCATGATGCAGCACTTCCTCACTCCTGAGGTCTTCCGTCTGGGACTTATACACTACGTCAAAGTTATGTAAGTCGTACTCTCGTTTATTTGCCACCTGCAAACAACCACTAACCAAAACAAACGATTTCAACGAAAAATCTGCCTCAGGGGCTAATAAAATTATAAGTTAACTACAGAACTTGCATAGTAAATAATTTCTCCAAAAGTCGGTACTCAAAAAGCATACAACTATTTGAGTGAATCGAACGCGGAACCTTTCTACTATTTTAGCAGCGCCTCGATCTTAGCTACTTCGGATTACAAATCGCTTAACCCTTTGACCGCCACGGTCGTGCTCACAACGATATATTTTTGTCGACATTTGCCAACGAAAGCGTCATGAGCACTTTCTGATTTGTCGATTATATAATAGCCGACCGAGACGGTCAAAGGGTTAAAAAAATATGGGAAAAGAAAACCTTTACTAACTACTTCAATATGTCCAGGTCTCGCGCCGCAGCGGTTCCTACCCACCTGTTCGTGAGCCTGGAGGCAGCTCTCGCCAATTCCTCCCACTCCATCCCCTTCCCTCTGACCACCATTATGGACAACTGGATCAACCGCGGAGGATTCCCAGTCCTCACTGTCACAAGGAGTGCTGGTACTGCGGAGTCTGTTGTCGTTACTCAGGTACCTTGAAAATTTGAAGAATTATCTATAGTTAATATTCCATTTAACTGGATACATAATAATATTTTTTTGCAGAAAACATACAGTCGAATTATGAACCTTCCTTTTTTTGATGTCGGTTAAAAAGAAAATGGGGAAAAGTGTTTGACTCTTTGAATTATAGCTAATCCAGGAACAAAAAAATAAGTTGCTTAAAGTTTTCACCGTTACATGGAGTCGTAAGCGGTAAAGGTGTTGAAGAAAAACTGTATTAATAGATAATTGTGACTGAAAGTAACAAGTCTTCCGAAGAAATATTTTTAAGCCCAATAATAATATTTGCAAAAAATTTAACCGTGACATTTTTACATTCGTCAGCTGTGTTTTTTTAATAAAATACTCAGATTATATTATTCTTCTATAATACCGTTTTCTTATTCTACAGTACCAGTGAGTTATATAACATAAATAATGTTTCACTGCAAGTCTGGATCTGTGCCGAGCTGATTATAGCAGGCTTTGTTTTATCCCAGCTTATTACGAATCACGAGGAAGGTACTCTCACTGAGCAGTTTTTTTGCAAATGCATTAAATTCGTGAAAGTATTTTAAGTCGGTTTGTAGAACCGAAATATGAATGCAAAAAATCTGCTTTTGGTCAAAGTTCTTTGAAAATTAATTCGGAATTGAATGGTCTTTTCTCTTTTAAAAATGCAGTAGCGTTGGAAATGTATTGTGCCTTTTCACAGAAGTAGACCGTTTATAAACATATTTTTCGGAGAATTTTACTATCCGTATTTGTTTTGTAGGAAAAAAAGAAATTTTAATACTTCTGTTTCATTAGACAACAATACAGAGAAAAGTCTACGTTATTCAGAAACAGGAATGGACATTTTAAAAGAATATCACTTTAAAATGCCTTGAAGGAAAATAACAGAATTAAAAAGAAGCAAAAAAAACTGTCTTCTTTTTTTATTGATTTATATAATTTTATGTAAATTACTGAAATAAGAAACCCTGTACCAGTGGCGTGATTCTCTACAGCCAGTTCTGTTAACTATCGAGGGTTTGACATTTAAAATGTAATGCCAAAATAGTTTTTACGGAGTCCGGTAGAGGCGCTAACCAGGTTTTAGTACAAAATTTTTCGACGACTAGCCAGATGTCGGTAGACGATAGTAGTAGAGAATCAAGCTATAGTGCTATTTATATAATTTTTCATAATAAAAATGTATTTTCTTTCTTCTAGGAACGTTTCCTGACCGACAGAACACTACAATCCTCTGACCGTTGGCACGTACCTATCAATTGGGTGCTCTCCTCTAACCCCGACTTCTCTGACACCAAGCCCTTGGGCTGGGTCCCACCTGCGTTCCCTGCACGTTCCTTCGACATTCCTGGACTCTCACAAGCTCAGTGGTATATCTTCAATAAGCAGCAAACTGGTGAGTAAAACCATATTCTACAAATTTGAAATCAAGCATTTAAGAAATAGTCTGGTCTGTCACATTATGAATTTGAATAAAAAAAGAATTCTGACTTGATTTTGATTTTTGATCTTCATAATCTTCACTATTTATAGCTGTTACTTTGCTTCTGCATCACTTAAAACTTAAACATCGTAATGTCCAGATATTAAAGACAAACATTACCTTGGCAATTTATTACATATATTGGATCCTTCATCGATGAACACCAAAATGATTAAAAATGTATTCGGTAACTAATTTTAAAGCTTGTTCCTTCACGATTGATGTATTGTTTCAGGTTACTACAGAGTGAACTACGACGTAGCCAATTGGGCAGCGTTATCCAAGGTCCTCGCCGAGAACCACCAGATCATCCACCTTATCAACCGTGGACAGATCTTAGACGACGCCTTCAATCTAGCCAGGAACGGCCGCTTGGTATGTTATATTCTTTTAAAAAACCTCTAGTCTTCATTTATTTTAACCTTAATATTTCCATCGTACACTATTTGTCCAAAATACGTCCAAATTTTACTATAAATAAAGTTACTTCTTACGTTGATAATCAAGCTCTTCAGTGCAAACTTATAGTCTAGAATGCAATAACGTTTAGAACTTACTCTCAAATTTAAACTTTGAGCAGTAAAATAATGCAGATATTTAAAAACACATTCATCTCTTCCACGTGGAACTGATTACTTGACCACACAGTTTTTATTTTACAATACTCCAAGCGAACAAAGGGTATTTTAATTCGTTGTGATAATTGGAGTGGAATAAAACAGGATTGCGGCTTGCAATATTAACTGGCGGTTTGAACAGAATAGTAACGAGATTCTGCCTCTGCAACTTGTATCAAGCCAAGTACAAAACGGAGCGTTGACCAACTTTATTTATAATGAGGAACTACCTTTATTTTTGTTGAGTTTCCAGAAATGTTCTGTACATTTTTATTTTTTAATTCTGGTTAAGGCCCGGTCTTTATGCTGACTTATGTTTCGTAGGTTTCCCTTTGTTTCTTTCATATTATTAAATTGCATTGGGTTATTGAAAGTGTTTGTATATTTTACTTTTTTCATGCAGTCAAGGAATTTTTGATGTAAGTGAAATTTTCCGAATTCTATATCAAGACTTGCTACGTACAAAAATATACTTCTAGTTAATTTCTCTAATATAATTATGTTTGTATATTTGATTTAACATAGCACTGCACTAAAATAACATGACTGAAAAATATTTAGAATCGACATCAGATGCGACTAAAAGCATTTTATTCCCAACCAATTCAATTGAAGCGTACGAAAATCGAAAAGATTGCAGAATTGTAGAAATGTTCGTTTCATATCTACGAATATTCGTATTCCGAATGAGTGGGCCAAGTAAATCGATGCATATCCCGATGGGAGCTCTTATGCAAATACTGGCAAGATGCAACGTCATATTCAATATTGAGGATCGCGGATTGCCAATAATGCTGTCTGCGTTTGTGTACTATTCTATTTATCGGAATAGTTTCATCAAACACCATCACAGTGAGATATGATATAGAAATATAATTCATTACATATTTGAAATATCATATATTATGATTGTGTATTTCAGAATTATAAATAGTTAAATGCTATAGTTTCACCAGTATGTAATCTGCCCACAATTTTTTTTGTTCCTCATTTCTACAAAGAAAATGCACCCATGAATTTACTTAAAAAATACGGATAACATATTTAACAACTTACAGTCTTAATAAATTCAGCATGTTTTTGAATAAGTATTAGAACCAAAAATAATGTTAGGATTAGATTCTACAAAAAGTAGCCTATAATTTATACAAATACGTGACATTGATGTATTTTTTTGTACAGGACTACAAATATCCGTTCGAGATCTCCCGCTACCTGGTTCAGGAGAAGGACTATGTCCCATGGGCTTCCGTCAACCCCGCCTTCACATACTTGGATGTGGTTCTCAGTCAATCTGAAGTGTACAACTACTTCCAGGTAAGATTCTACGATTTTTTATCATCTTTGAATAAATAAGCAAAATTGACAAACATTGTATGTATTGTTTATAAATGTGCCTTATACAAGCTATGAAAGGCTCTGGTGGTAACAACTTTGTCAATGATACGACGCTAAAGAAAGAAGAATGCAAACCAAAAAAGAATAGTTGGGACACTGTGATAGAAATTACTAATTTAATAATATTTTTAATTCTGAAAAACACGTGACTTTTTAGAATAAACCCGCCTTCCACATATCAATTTTATCGTTATTTATAATTATTTTTCCCGAGACAATTCTCAAACCTTCTTTATTTTGAATACCATATTCTATTAACATTACTAACTACATAAAATTTTCATTCAAAATAATAATCTTTTTTTCTATTCCAGCGCTACATTCTCAATCTGACCGAGCCCATTTACCAAGAACTCGGTTTCAATGTAATAACGGGTGAGGAGCACGTGGCACCGTACCACAGGAACATTGTTTTAGACCTCAACTGCCGTCACGGCAACCCTAACTGCATCAGCACTGCTCAAGCACTTCTTGAAGCATTCAGAAACAACCCTAGTAAGTCATTTCATTTATTGCATTAATAGCTGACCCGGCGAACTTCGTACCGTTTTACAGTATTTTTTTAAATTTATGCATTTTTTTATTTTTGTCTCCGTTAAAAGTCCGTTAAAACCATACGCATATTTGAAGGAAAAATTATGAAAAAAATCAGTTCAGCTGCTCCCGAGATTTGCGCTTTGCAACCAATTTAGCGATTCATCTCTATATTATAGATTACAAATTAAGCGTACTAATTTAGCTCACTCTGGCACTTAACAATTGGTAAATAATTAGGTGATTAAGCAACCTTGTAACCTAACCGGTATTTCATTGATGGGTGTTGTCACTTAGATGAGTCAAGTATCATATTGAGCAGTTCTTTGACCCTTGTATGAAGAAAAAGATCCAAATTGTATTACGGTCAGTAAATATAATCCAAATACAATATTTTTCGTGGAATATCAGCAATTAGACGTCCATGACCGAAACGTTGGTAAAGGAATTCCAAAGAATTCTATTTTGGGTTCAATAGAAAGACATCCGAATAGATCGCTCTCTATATTTTATTTTGTATAATTGTGTTATTTAAAAAAGTAAAACCATAGCCAAGTTTTTTTTTAAATAGAACTAAATGAAAAAAGATTTTGAGTAATACTGACACTTCTGACGTTTCACAGCCCAGCGTCTGAACCCAGACTTGCAAACCTTGGTCTACTGCTCTGGTCTTCGCGGAGGTAGCGTGGACAACTTCAACTTCCTCTGGGACTTGTACCTCAGTACTTCAGACTCCAGCGAGCAGAGCATCCTGCTCAACTCTCTCGGATGCACTTCTAATGAGGAGCTTCGTACTTTGTGAGTATTTTTTCTTTACTTTTTTTATTCTTTTAATTTTTATCCCTTTTGATAATGAGAAATCATGTTTTTTTTCGTTTTAATGCTTGATTCATTTGATTAGTTCATTTTTCGCTAGTGACAGCTGAAGCATTAATAAATATGCATTTTTCTGTTTAAAAATTATATTTTTTACTGACTCGGTAAACGTTTTCAGCGCTATATTTATGTTTCTAAATAGCTTAAGCCCTTTTGACGTAAAAGACTAAATATAAATTCCTTCACCCGATTAGCATGGTTTGAGAAAATGTTTCTATAACGCATGGCAAAACTTTCGGTCTTATGAGAATATTCCTACGTAATTCAAAAAGAACTTCGCCAACTAAGTACTACTACTAACTTTTTTGTATTACGAGTTCATACTCGTCGCTTATATCACAAGCCCTTGTATGATCAATGTCATCATTATTTATAAGTATTTTATCGTTTTTATTTATCACATACGAAATCCAAAGAACTCCTCAGTCATCAAACTCTTCTACTTTTTGAAAGGTTTTTATGAAGGTTAACAAGTAAGTAAGGGTCTTACGATATGGAGATCAGATCTCCTTGAACGAATTATCTTTAGAGGAAATTCCGTTGATAAGATGTTTCTAAAGATTGAAAGTGTAACAAATGTTGTGTAAAATCTGTTGGTTGAGATAACAATCGTGTTACAAACTGTAGTACATTATCGACTATCCTTCTCCCCCCAAAAAACATGAAAAGCGGAAGCGGGCATGTTTCTTCCCGGGATATGAACAGCTATCATCAACATCCAAATCGGTTCAGCCGTTTTGATGCGAAAGAGCGACAAACAAACTTATAATATGTATATAGCACATAAACGTGCTATATATTTTTTACTCAAGTGGTCAAGTTCTTAAAGCCTAAGCTATGAACCAATGATCTTTAAAAGTTATATGTAAATAAGTTTATGCAGTTATATGTGGTTGCTCTAGCGATGATGGATAAAATTGCTCAAAATTTTGTAAGCCTGAGCGATTAGGACGTTACCGATTGATCTGAACAATTTAAAAGCTTGACTAAATTGTTTTTTTTCTTCCACAGCTACCTCAACCAAGTGATCAACGACGACGGCCCTGTGAGGGAGCAGGACAGACATACTATCATTGTCTCTGTCATCAACTCTAGTCCCGACAACATGAACGCGGCTCTTGACTTCGTCATTCAAAACTTTGCCCTCATTCAACCTAGGTATGACGTCACTCCTTTCGGTTTTTTAATGTAACGCTGTAAAACTCTTGTGTGACATGAATGTTTGTTGATTTAGAAAAACTACTTATAAAATCATGAATTTTTTTCAGTACCATGAAATTTAAGCATTTTTTGATCGAATAGTGTGAATGCATAAATATTGGGTTTCAAAAGATTAAATATGTTCAGCATTGCGTAAACATTAAAAACTATAATTATATGTTCTTAATCAACAGGGTGCAAGGTCTGACCGGTACTACGAACATTCTTAACGCTTTCGCCAGAAGGCTCACGTCTCAAGCTCATTCAGCAAAGGTAAGATATTATCAAAATACTAATAACTAATGACTATAAAACAATAATTTGAAATGTAAAATAAATAAGTAGTTAATACCTGCCTCACATTAAGGATATCACACAGATCCGTTACGTTTAAAAATGAAGGCAAGTATTTGCACAAATTAAATGATTAACCCGTATCTGCGGCTTGATTTTTAAACCTATAAAAAAAGTTCTATAACCAATTCCGAAAGGTGCATACCCCCTGATCCATTTATGGTCAGCTTAAATATTAACATAAATAAAATAAGTCTATCATCTTTGACATATTGTATAAGTATAAGGCTGCGTTTCCACCAGAGATGTGCGAGGATGCGTAGCGAGGGATGTGTTTGTAAAGAACCAATAGAATCGCTTCATTTACCTCGCCTCGGTCAGCACAGCTCTGGTGGAAACGGCTCAGCGGAGCTAGATTTTTGCGCATACAAAACAAGCGAGGAATGTGTGCGAGGGATGTGTACGAGGGATGTGTGCGAGGGATGTGTTGAGAAGGATGTGTTGCGAGGTTTGCGCATACTGTACCAGCCAGTCCATAGACGGAGTTTGTTGGAAGTAGAAGTGCGTAAAATAGATATGGATAATTGGAAAAAGAAGATACTTTTATATTTAACAATTTGCGATGAAGAAATGGAAGCAGAAGATACGGAGTTACTTTTTAACGGAATCAATTAATTTTTCGTCCATTATGCCACGCAACCGTACGACATGCGTACGACTACAAGCGCTAACGACAGCAAAGTGAGACGTGAGCGGCAGGCAGGCGTTCGCGTTACTCCGCTCCCACTACACCGCACCCCCGTCGATACATTTCACAGCTTCGCAACGCATCCTCGCACCACACATAATGCGCATTTTCACAGCTCCGCTACACATCCTCGTAGACACATTTTCATCGCACAGCTTTGGTGGAAACACCCACACATTTTCACAGCACAGCTAGACATCCTCGCACGACACATTTCCATCGCACATCTCTGGTGGAAACGCAGCCTTAATGTGGGGCCGAGTGGTATAAGTTAACACCTCCCACGCAAGTGGTCGCAGGTTCGAACCCGAGGCAACACACCAATGACTTTTCGAAGTTATGTGTGTATTAGAAATAATTATCACATGCTCCAACGGTGAAGGAAAACATCGTGAGGAAACCTTGCATGCCTAAAAATTTGTTTAAAACATTTATTGAGGGCATGCAAAGTCCCCAACCCGCACTTGGCCAGCGTGGTGGACTCAAGGCCTAGCCCCTCCCTCATTACGGGAGGAGACTCTTGCCCAGCAGTGGGACATTAATGGGTTAAATTTATTATTATTATATTTATTTATTATATTAATGTGAGGAAGTTCGAGTCCAATAGTGGGCAAATAGTACGTAAAAAAACACTACATTAACTACAGACTTAAAACATTTACTAAATTTGCCATCATTCTCAGGTTGACCAGCTCTACAACACCCATCAAGCGATATTCACCGCTGGTGAGTTGGCTTCCATTGCGGCTATCAGGGAAAACATCGCGGCTTCCATTTACTGGACCAATGAGAACGCGGCTACCGTGGAAGCCTGGTTGACTGAGAACTATGGAGACAAACAAGAAGACGATGATAGCAGTGCCACAGCCGTCACTTCTAGCTTAGTCGTTCTAATTTCTGCTTTCGTTGCTATTTTCAACTATTAATGTGTTAGACCACATTCCATCTTATAGAATAAGGGCCTTAATTCACAGTTTATGAACAAGCGCCGACCTATTCGATAGATCAAGTTTATGGAAACCACTGCCAAAATGACACAATACCATAAGCTTACCAATACTAATTCAACCGTGATAAAACGGGACCAAATATTCATATTTTATGACGTCACATCGCAATGATTTCTGAATGATTTACATTCAAGAACAAATCAAAGTTATTTATATTTTTTTTTAAATGCATAAGGCTGTTGTAATATTTTAGTAAAATTTTGAACAAAGTTTTAATATTTTAAAGCTGCAGCCTTTAGCGTTAGACTGGGGCTACTTGCGTCGGCAAGTATTGAAGCGAAGGTTTATTGTTTACAAAAAAGATAATTAAATCAGATTACCTAATCAATACAAGCAAAAGATGAGACAGACGAAATATTTATGATACATTTAAAAAGTAAGTTGTTATTTATATTTACTTAAGTCAAAATAACTTTAAGAATTTTAAAATTTTGTACTTTTTATCGAAGATTTTTTGTTTATAATTATGTACAAAATATTTACAATACATATATTTTTAATTAATTACAGTTTTTTATTTGACTATTATTATTGTTTCTTACCTATATGTTTTGTTCCATGTCCACTACAACATAACTACTGGCCCTTCTTAAGATATTCTTCTCGCAATCTTTTAAGATTACGTTTCTGCTGATCAATATTAGTCAGTTGTAATCTAAATTTACACTTGAGGCCCGATTCAAAGCTAGACTTTTATGCTCCTGAGCAGCAAATATTTTAGTTTATTTTTGTTGCTTTCATATTGAGTTTAAGTTATTTTTACCAGCAAAAAATACGTTCTGTCATCTCTGCCCGTCCTATGGAAATAATGATTTTATGTATGTGTGTATGTTAATACTATACCAAAATACAAAAAAAATATACCTAGTTCTCTGTTATGTAAAAAATACTAGTCTAGTTAGTCTACTCTGTTAAGTAACAAAAAACTTGTGCTATGTTTGGTATGAATGTAGATCACCTCAATAAAAATAAGGGCACACCATGGAGCAGTATCAATACTATCAGAGACACAGGTGTGTGCACATCACAATCATATTTATCTAGCTGATTTATTGGACGGGCAGTGTAAATCTGTTATCTTCGTATTTTCCCGCATCCGACTGGCGACATAGCTGGTTCTAAACTACGAGTCACTATGATTCAGATATTCTAACCTTCAAAGCTTGTGATCTACAGTAAGTTCTCCGCCGCGGTCCGCCATATACGCGTTTGCGTAACCATCCATGAGAGAATACCAAGTGTCGTTGCAACAATGGGTGTCATACAAACTTTTGTGTTCTTAACTACTTTAGTGCTAGTTTCAACTAAACCTATAGACATTGTTAAAACTGCGGTAGTTGATGAAGTTCCTCAAATAAATGTTGTTGAAGATGTAGTTGTGAGAAATGATACAAATGTAGCAGTGAAGAATGAAACAGAATCAAGAGTGTTGAGGAACCAAATCAGACCGGACATGGTGGTCAATTCATATGAAATTGAATTAACACCTAATGCTGATGGAGTGACTTTTACTGGATTAGCAGTTATTCAAATAGCTATAACTGACGCAAATACTAGAGAAGACCCTGTTATTTTACACGCAAGAGACTTAGATATAAGATCTGTGAGGTATACAATATTTGGAGCCGGTGCAGTCTATGACGCAGATTTCGATATGGATGACGATGATGGTCTTTTAGAAATTGATGCTGGAGGCGTCGCGTCAACTTACAATTTCCAAATTCAGTACATTGGATCTCTGGCGATGGTTGGCAAAGCGTTTTATCGAGGAAATTACGATGACAAGTGAGTATATATTTGTAACTTTTTAATTAGACTAATACATTTTTAATTTAAAAATAACAGATCTGTAAAAAAAATCACTATTGACCTACATGAGTAAAGGCACATATAGTGAATTCCTTTTCTTTTCCTACGGACAGGGATGCGATGTCTTAAAACCTGCGCGTGGTATTTTTCGCAATTAATCATAATTTTATTTCCTTTAAATTGCGATCTATTTAGTTCACACCTTTGAAAGTTTTATACACAGACCTCGCACAATCAATGATGAATAATAAAGCAAAGAAAATGTTTAAAAAATATGATGTATTCCCTCTCAGCTTTTCTAATTACTTTTACCTTTAGTGGTCAATTTAATAATTCGAACTTTAACAATCGTTAGTGTTAATATTTGACCTTACAAATAATTTCGATGATAATATTTGGTTTAACTGAGAAGTGCTAACGAAAACTACGATCAAAAGTTCCGCTATCATAATCACATTTCGTTTTGATAAGTCAATACTTACAGACTAAAAGCTTATAACTCGTCATTATCGCCACTTGAAATGAAAACGACTAATATGACATTTGATTCCGCTTGTTTAGCTCCATAAGCAGTACCTGGTGAATTTAGTTCTATGATTTGTTCAAAACCACAGAAATTTAGTGTATAGAAAATTTTATTCGATACAATGATACGACTGAAACTAAACTATGTTATGCCTCTTTGTATATATTGTAGATAATTTATTATTGCCATTTAATATTATTTTCTAGAATTAAGTTTAGAATTTCTTATGTATTAGAAACACATAATTTTAAATAAGTAACTAAAAACTTTTTAGATTTGAGTTACCTACATAATTGTCACGTAAAAATATCATAAGCCAAGGATACAATAAAAATCCTTCGACAATTTAGCTTTGATATATCTGGCGTCATCAAGTGACTTTGCCGACCCTAGTTTTAGAATCCCGAACATTCCTTCAAAATGTGGTATGCAACACTAAGATTGAAATGTACTCGTGTGAGATATGATCCAGATAAAAGATGAAGTATATCTTAAACCTTATCAACAATACAGATACTTCACGATAACGTCAATCAAAATATAGGTAGAAACATGGATTCAGATCAATAATAACAATATCTAACTCTTAAAATACCAACAAAATAAAAAATACATATTCTTAAAAGCAAAAAATATGAAACATACATAATATATACACAAAATCACGTATGGAAAGGCAGGGGCTAAAGAAAAAATAAAAATATGACGATATTAGTCATACAATCTTCTCTAATCGTATCGAATTAAGGACATAATATATTAATACGTTAGTTAGACCGTACGGTATATGCTACCACTGATTGCCTTCATATTTGTATTTACTGGACATTTAAAGATAATAATATTACTCATAATATGTACCTTTTGAGCTACGAACTACGTACATTAATTCTACCTTACGCCAAATTAATCATCTGCAATCGACGAATACAGACCATTGACCATGCTGACCATCATTATGTACTTAAGATAACTATTTTTAAATTATTTTTACCCCGAGGAAATATTCTTAATCGTTTCATACAGTGCTAGGCGGATGTACGATAAGTGAATATAAAAGAACTAAATTCCATCTTCAATTTTATCTCCCTTTGGCTGAAGCGTTATCTCCTATCACTCAAGATGATCACTATCCAATTTTTATATTTCAACGACCCATTTCTTCGAAGATAGTAGTGCGAACAAACGTATGAGACGGTCGTGTGTGGTGTCACCGGCCAATTCAATTCAACCAAAATGGGCCGGAGTAGGTTCAAGTGGAAGTGTGTTTTTGTATCATATTTAGTTCTAATAAATGTGTTTACAAAGTCTTTGCCGATATACGAACCAGTTTTGTCGTCACTCGCAACTACTGATACAGTTTTCAAAAATCCCGAAGTTCCTCAAGTAACAGATGATATCGTAGAAGAAGCTGTAATACAAAGTGACAATGTAACTCCAGCTAATAATAAAAATTATACGGAAACAAAATTGGCCGCAAATGAAGCTAGGAATGGCTTAAGAAGTAACCTTAGGCCGGATCAAGCAGTAAGAATGTATGCCATTGAATTGACGGCCAATGAAAATACGTTTTCCGGTAGAACAGTTGTCGAAGTGACTTTGACTCAAGCGACGAGAGAAGACCCAATTCTTTTCCACGCAGAAGGTCTTAACATCCAGTCTGTGAAGGCTGGAATCTTCACTGATGCATCTGCTGTAGATGTGGACTTTGAAGTGGATGATAATATTTTGGAAATATCACCAGCTGCTACTGCGTTGTCGTTTGTTATTATTATAGAATATACCGGACGGTATGATAATGGTGGGCGAGGTCTTCATAGAGGTGTATTTGATAATGACGGGTAATTTATGTAACAAATATTTTCTTAAATATAAAAATTGAGCGATATATGCTTATTACAGTCTAAATTTATTTTAAAGTCAACTTGAGTGATATCTGTAAACAAAATGGCGTTAATGTAAAAACTAAATAATTTTATATTGTTCTTAATGCAAAAGCGGAACTTTTTCATCTCTTCTCATGCTATTATTCATAAACGGTATGATACAAGTGCAAATAAATTTGTATGCGTAATTTTTCGATAAGCAGCTTTCGATTATAAGATTTGCGTATCCAAAGACCGTTTTACTTGATACATTTAATCTATCGGTTAAAATAAGCGACTGATACGTTCTCACAATAATAAAGGTGATTGAAATAAATAAATTCGATGAAAACTAAACAATTAACAATAATTATTATGATAAAGAAAATACATATTATTACCTTGAAATTAAGAATGCAGTTAATGCAGTTAATGCAGTTCAAAACTTATTATTATTTCGTTACCATCATATCTTATTTCATCAATCACTTCAAACCACATCCAACCTTAGACTAAATAAAAAATGTTCTGTTTCAGCTCGTACTTGGCTATGAACCTGCACCCGATATACGCCAGACGCGTATTCCCTTGCATCGATGAGCCCACCGCATCGTCTATGATAAGGTTCACCTTCAACGGCCTAGATTATACCCATTTGGTATCAAATTCTATGTTGGAGGAGAATAGTCAGTAAGTACCTAAATTACTATACACAAGAAAAGGAAATAATTTTTGTTTCGACAATATTTGTCTCTATTATAATTTCAAACACTTATATTTAAGTATAATAATTGCTAGACTAATGAGTTAGCAAATATCTGTTAAGTAGGCAATTGATCTACCTAAACAAATAAATGTTTTGTTTGATGATTGGAGACAAACATTACCGTTTACAAAGTTTATTGTACGAGGTATTAGCATATCTTCTATTCCGCTTTATAAACATTTTTAATTAGATTACTTAAATTCCAAAATACTTTCTTTCAGAACCCAGTTCCGTGCCTTAGAAAGCCCTCCTCACGTCTGGGGTATGATTGCCCACAATTTCATTAACATCAACATCCCCACGGCCCAAGTCTTGTTATTCGGAAGAGCAGGCATCACGAACCAGGATGCCCAAGCGTCCGTCGCCATCAACTACTACTACAACCAACTGAACGAATGGACCAACCGACCTTATTTAGAGATTATTCAAAATCAAGATGGAAGGATGAATATTGTTGCGTTACCTGATATTTCTATGGATTGGCATGCTCTATCCACTGTAGCTATCTGGTGAGTTCGTAAGGTCATTATATTCTCTTAACCTTGTCTTTCTTGAAAATGATTATCTTTCCTGTGAGATAAATTACTATTTCTTTAAGGCGTCATTATTTCAAAGACCTAACATTATTACAATATTATATTAATTAACGTACATACCTACGCAAGTTTTGGCATTGAAAGGTATTCCTTTTGCTATCAACTAATGTCACTAGGCTACTTTTGGGACAGGCATTATCATTAAGTAAAAAAAATTCTTTAACTTCTGGAAACGATGTACTCTTTTGCTTTGTTTCTAAAAATTTTCATTATTATTAATTGCAAGAGTAATTGACATGTTGATTGTTATTCAGGGAGCCGCACTTGTTTATGGAGCCAGTGCACTCGGTGCAGCAAAGAAAGACTGCTCTATTCGAGATAGCGAAAGCGATGGCAAAGCAGTGGTTTGGCTACTTGATCTTCCCTCAGAACTGGAAATTCGAGTGGGTCGTCTCTGGATTGGCGTCTTATGCAGCGTACGAAATGTTGAGAATGGTGAGTTTTTAAGTAAAATTTTCTTAAGACAATGCTTGGTAAGCCAAGCATGAATCAGTCCAATCATGACGGTGGGCTATCACGTATCTCAGTTGACAATTACTTGAAAGCCATCATGCTGTGCATTGGTTTCGCTCTAAGATTCTAGTCATTAAACGTTACAACTAAGCAGCAATGTACTAAATAGTGACCATCAATTTGACATACACTAGTTTTCAACTGAGATACGTGATTGCCCCCAAAATGCTGGCAATTACTTAGCACAAAGAATTAACATTGCTGTACAACGTGGCAATGCTGCCGCACCATCATTCTGGAAACTTTCCTGGTAGACAAAGATGCAGACTAGTATTTTGACGCATAGCACACTCTCTCTTTCTTTTTTAATTTATATTTTGTATATATTTTTTTAGTAATTTGTGTATATTATAATATATATTAATGCAAATAGCATTGAAAATGTTCCAAGAATTCATGCAATTAGTTGTATGCATGACCAGGCGTATTCATTACTCCAAATGAAGTCATGCACAATATAAAGCGTTTTTAAACTTTTTGATAGATGGTTCTATTATTTTATCCTTTCTTGTATGTTAAATCGACAGGCAAATTGATAACATTTCTCAGTAACAATTGATAGTGTCTTGATAGCTGTGTGAAGTGGTTTACGATCACCTTTGGTTACGACGACTAAGAGTATTAATATTTGAAATAAGTAGTAAAATACGTAAGAAATTCTAACAAGACAGCTGTCATAAGATTAGATTAATATCTTAAAATACATACGCGTGACTGCAACAGTTACTCGTAGGAATCACGTAAAACTGTAACATTTTCTTGAGAGATTAATGCAAGCCAAATCCGAGGTTCATTAAACAAAATATTACGGTATGAGAATGTGTAAAACTTATGATTCTTACTTGTAAATTGAAAAGAGACAAGAAGCATATCTATATATATAAAAGAAAGTCGTGTTAGTTACACCACTTATAACTAAAGAACGGCAGAACAGATTTGGCTGAAAATTGGTAGGGAGGTAACTTAGAGCCAGGAGATGGACATAGGATACTTTTTATTCCGCTCGACCGTGTTTGAACATGCTAGAAGAACAGAATATTGAAATAACAACATCAATTAGTCATGATCTCCTGGTAGCTGTGGATCTTTTTTCCGATCAGAATTAGGCCTAAAAACTAAAAAACGGCTCTATAAACTCTAAAGACTCTCTACAAACCTTTTCACAGTTACCAGGAGATCATGACCTCTTGCTTGCTAAACAACTTTAATTTTAATAGATTTAGCTTCAAAACCGACGTAGTTTCATAGAAACTATTTCACCCCCGTCAATTATTATTTATTGCGTCATTCTTAATTTCTAACTATATAGCAAATATTAATTTTATTCGAATTAGCTCTAAAACTGACGGAGTTACATACAAACTTACCCCCTCCTTCTACCCTCCTAAAGAGCGAATTTCCAAAGAAAATAGCCTATATGTTAGCGAAGACTAATAGCTATATAACAAAAAAGTTTCATCTTACTCCGTCCAGTTGCTTTTGCGTGAAAAGCAAACAACAAACAGACAGACAAAAAAAAATTAAATCATATTTTTGGCTTCTATTGGTTGTATGAAGATCCCCCATTTTAGTTTTTCTTTAATATCTATAATGTGCAGACATGAGGTTGTTATAATTTTATTATATGTATAGATTTACAAACACTTTTTTTAAACAATAAAATGCCATTTTTATGAATGCGCTAATCTCAGGAACTACTGGTCCGATTTGAAAAAATCTTTCAGAGTTAGATAGCCCATTTATCGAGGAAGGCTATAGGCTATATGACCAATACGAGCGAAACAGCAGTAAAAAATGTTTCAAAAACGGGAAAAATTATCTCTTATGTGACGCAAGCGAAGTTGCGCGGGTCAGCTAGTTCTTGATATATCTTCTGGTAGAATAGTGTATAAAGGAAAATGAATCACCGAAATGTATGTACGTGCAGACATTTTTGAATTTTTTTTTTGTTTTATATGTTTGTAACTTGTTTGGGACAAGGTTTGTATGGGATTGATGGAATCAAAATTCTTAAATGAAAATGAAATCAACGGGACATTATTGTACCCGGACGAAGATGAGCCAATCTGCTAGTTTAGACATTGATAAGTATGTGATTTTTCAGTTCCAAGCAGACCCCAATGACGTGACTCTTCTAGACGTAAATACAGTATTTGTGACTGACGTCATCCAAGAGAGTTTGCTCCGTGATGCTTACGTCGGTGCTCAAGTCCTAGAGCCAGAGAATGACCTGTTTGAAGAAGACGAGATCAGGGACCATGTGAACGGTCTGCTTAAGTACAAGGCTCCAGCGCTTTTGAGAATGATGCGGCTTGTACTAGGTGATGCTAATACAGACTTTATTCAATCGGCTGGTAGAGCATTGCTCACTGTAAGGTAAGATGTTATTTGTATAACGATTTATTTAGTTAGTTTATTTTTCTGGAAACGTTGTTAAAATTACTCTTGGCAGGGATGGCTGGCTTTAGCTACAGTGGTTTGGGAAAAGCTGTGAAATTTTAATTAAAATCGGTCTTAGAGAATTGACAATGTAGCACCTTTGAATGTAGTTAATCAAATGAGTTAGTTACAGTAAGACACTAATCGTTGTAATATACTGCTCATTTCTTAAAATAATTAAGCATGGATTGTCAGAATCATTAGGTAATTTGTTAAAACTTCTATTGAAGTGGTTTTTGTACTTGAAATTCAATGTTGGATAATATTTTACTGAACGAAGTTAAAGAGTATTAAAAGGCTGAAAAAAAATATTTGAGAAAAGTTTTGCGGAAAACGGGGGACATAAACCTTCGGTTTAACTTCTCCTTATACATATTTGCGTGTTACGATAACAATATTATCAGCGGACACGAATATTTCAAATTCCCAATTCTTCTTAAACATTATCACGTACTTAAAGATATCAAATTTCTCATAGTACGAGTAGATATGATTTATCAATCATCTAATGCGTTATTGGGTTCCTCTTGCATTCCTATGAGATGAATATTGTGTATAATAATCGCAATAACAACTTTTTATGACACTTAATTCTATAGCACGATTTTTACAGTCGGTTTACATTTAAATTGTACTTAAAATTTAATTACTCCAACACCCGCTTGGGGCGCTAGTTTTCCTACAAAGGTTTTCCTTCAAAGTAGCTAGCAGTTCGTCGATAGTCGATAGGGGTGAAGAATTACGTAACTGTATCTTTTACATTATAGAACAAAGATCTTTCGATCTTTCCAAAAAAGACCTCTCATTTTGTACTGTAAATATACTACAAGTTACAACTAACTTTTATATTTATTCCAGAGCTTTAACGCCAGTCAACTCTTTTGACTTCGTGGATGCCATCAATAGTGATTGGTTGGCCAACGGCAACGGCATAGTGGACGACATCGGTGAATACTTAGAAGAATGGACACTAAACTCCGGTTATCCTCTACTGCACGTTGGTCTGAGGCAGGGCGGAGTTCTGATCACGCAGGTAATTGAGCGACACGGTTAATGATTGTTAACTTAATTGTCAACAATACCGACTTCAAGGTGCTGACAAAAGCAAGAAGATGTTTAGCTAAAATTCTATTAAACAGCCACTCATATGTATACGGAATGTTTGCAAAATGGTAGTTCCTAAATGTCTACTTCTCCTACTAGAAAATTATATAAAGTAAAATATTATGAAGAAACCTTACCGGAGTTAGGAAGTTAAGGTTGTAGACTTCAGAGCCTCGGAGAACGCGTGCAGCTGTGGATCCTGAGTTTGACCTAGTCGTAGCGCCTTTCCGTACCACACGGGCTATGAGAGCGAGGAATTAAAGAGTGTACTTGTATATTATGTGCACATTTGGTCACTATAAACATAGTCCTGCACAATAAGCCGACTTAAAAAAACTGACCACCGTAGCCAAATATCGGCTTACTTTATTACTAACCTAAAGTAATTATATTTTTTCCAGGAGCGTTTCAGCTTCGCAGCTCAGCCACAACAAGTAAACTACTTGATACCGATCACGTACACGACTAGTGTCAATCCTGACTTCTCCAACGTTCATCCGATCACTATGACAGATGCCACGCAGACGATTAACTTCTTCCTTGATGAAGAAGATTGGGTGCTTTTTAACATCCAGGGAGAAGGTTTGTGATATAATTTGTAATATATTAGTTGATATTTTATAATCCAACAACTTTTTATTTTTCCCATAATTTCAAATATTTACATTAACATATAAGAAAAATAATATATTAAAGAATAAACATAGTTAAATCCAACAACTTAGTGTATCGGTTTTTTCGACAAAATTTTGAATTTTAAGCAACCTTCACTCACAGCCTTATGCAGCTAATGGTTGCCTGTTTGCTACTTTTTTAGACATACATCTGAACGCAAAAAATATGTTATAAGAATACCTAAAATACTGAAATATTTGTAATCATCATGTCAAAACAAGAAAAAACATTATTTTTAAAGGTTACTATCGAGTCAACTACGACAATGACCTGTGGGAGAGGATTATTGAAGCTTTGGAAGACGAGGAAAGAAGAGAAGAGATTCATCCACTCAATCGTGCTACTGTGAGTAGACACCAACATTTATGTAGAAAAATATTGTTAAGTTTACGAATCAGATTTTCAGTACACAAAATTTCTTGATATTTTGCCTGTTGTCGACGAATCGCGCTACTGATTGCAGCAAACCATAAACAGATCACAATGTCGATGAATTTTTAAAACTGGTGTCATATTATTATCGTGACTTGTATTTTTTTTTATTATGAAAATAAATAATGTTCTAATACAAATTACGTTTTTTTTTAATTGCAGCTTGTAGACGATGCTCTGAACTTAGCGAGAGCAGGAAGACTGGATTACGAAACAGCATTCAGAGTAGTTCTGACGATGGAATTAGAAACTGAGTACGCTGTCTGGAAGGCCTTCATCAGAAACATGGAGTTTTTGAGGAAACGACTCGTAGCTCTTGTTGATGATGATGAGGACCTAGATCCTGATATTTATTTGGTAAGTTAATTTAAAAAAGCTATAGTATATATAGTAAGTTTTCTGTAACCAAAACATTGAGTTCAGGTTTGCTTCATGTACAACTACATCACTAGGTAATTTAATTATTATAGAGCTTCACCGAAGCCCATCACCGAAATACAATCGAAAGATCGATTAGAAGTAAATTGAAAATGCTTTGGTTTTCTAAAATAAGTATTTGACCAGCTTTCATTTCAAATTTCGTTATAGCTTTGAGTGTATAAAATAACATAACAAAACATTCGAAAATTCGAATTTTCAGAGAATGGTGCGAAGAACAATCGGTGCTTTAGAAAACGAGTTAGGCTTCCAGCCCGATGTGACCCTGACTGAACCGGCTATGACCACGTTGACTCGCGGCATGGTGATGGAGCATGCTTGTATTTCTAACTATCAGCCTTGCATCGCAGCGGCAGTTGATTGGTTCTATGAAGGGAACACTGATGTGGTGTGAGTATTTACTAGGGATCATTTCACTGAGGATATAAAGGTTAACTTTTTGGTAAAGCAGGCGACGGACGGAAAGAATGGAAGCTGTAGTTGTTGATTGCCTCTGTGACGCCGTTGGTAGTGTATGCTAATGCTACGCAGAGGTATCGGGTGCGAATGCCGAATTAGGTCAAAAATTTGTTCCTATTTTTTCACAGACCCCTTTGGTATGTTCAGACACTCAAAGCTCTTTGACTGTTTTTAAATAAGACCCCCTCTTTCTTAGATATTTGCACTCGTTGCTTCGTAAATGACCAATGGACTGAGCATCCTTAAACTCTGATAAGTAGTACTTAAATAGAAAAGTTTATTTTGTCAGGTACATTGGTACAGGATTTGTCAATTAAGAAGATATTTTACTCATACATCGTGTGTTTATTTAGGAATCCAAACATCCCTCACGACTTGAGACCAGCAGTGTACTGCACAATGGTGAGAGAAGCGGAGGACGGCGGCCCCGTCACGGCTTTGTACAATAGACTGGAGATAGAACCGACTCTTTACGAGAGAACTGTCATCTTGGAGTCTTTGGCTTGCTCTCGGGACCAAGCCTTTATTCGAACGTAAGTATCTGTTGAAATAATTGTTAAATAATTTAAACTATCAGTTACATTTTGGTACTTTTGTTTTGTTTACTCGATGTCGTCACGGGCTGAGTGTCAGCCCGCATGCTATACCTATCCTAACCTTTAATTTTCATACAAAGTAATTTGATAGCTAGCCGGTTGTTGGTAGTCGATAGTGGTAGAGAACCGAGCTTAAAGTCAGCCGCCTCCCAGAAGTCAACCCTTCTTGGGAAAATTATGCTTCTAGAAATTTACTCATAATAGATTGTTTATTCTAGGCTTTTAGATGAAACAGTAGCTGTGAACAGTCCTTACAGCGTAGAAGAACGTTCCAAGATCTTTGCTGCGGTCGCTCGCACCAGCCACAATACAGCTGAAGCCATCAATTTCATTTCAAGGCGCACTAACGAGATTAGGAACATGTATGTATTTATAACCCACTTCAATTTTTGCGCTCATCGCTCGGTAAACGATCTGTAGGTTGAGCAAACCTTCGCACGATCATTCCATAGATGGGCGACGGCATTGTGGTATTTTAACTGGTCGTCTATGTGCTTCGGAGGGCACAAAAGTCGTTCTCGGTTGTTGTCAATGAAGGTAACAGCCACGTCAAAGGTCTTCGGGCGGTTTGAACATATTTGATAGTAGATTGACCATTAATCATATGATAAGAATAAGAGACCGACTAAAAGAAAGGAGGTTCTCGGTATTCGCGATTTTTTATGTTTAATGAAAGTTTTAATAAAAAGGTACAAAAAATACCATAGCCTTTAATATTTTTTTTTTTCTAGGTATGGAGGTCCGGAGAAATTAGAAGAAATCATTTTCATCCTGGCTGAAAACATGGCTGACAATGACATGTCGACTGATGTAAGTACTTTTTGTAGTTTGAATCTCTGAGGTTAAGCTACGCTTGCGAAGGTGGTGCTGTGGGTAGGTAACCATCTTATAGAAATCGAGTTTCCGAAGGCACGTTAAATTGTGGGTCTCGACTTTATTTTTCAAATCGTTAACATTAGTCAGAAGCTTGAAAGTCTGACAACTAGTCTTACCAAATGATATCGTGTTGTAATCCAGGTAGCTGGGTAGTAGAGGTCCAATAGTCAGGCCCTTCATGTAAAATTCAGCTGCATCCAGTGAGACTGGAAGTCGACTCCAACGTAGTGTGAAGAAAGGAAACTGATATATTCTTATTTTTGTTTACAGTTTAGCATCTGGGTGAATGCCCAGAACAACAACCTGGATGACTCACAAGCGGCTGCCGAGCGTGCTTTGCTGCAAGTCAATCAGAACTTGGTGTGGGACAATGCTAATTTAGAAGCGGTCTACGAATGGATAGACGAGAATGATGCTTCGACCATGGTACTGTCTTTAGTAGCGCTTTGCGTATCAGTCATGGTGGCTATGTTGAACCATTAGAAAAATAAGGGTACAAAAATTACAACTCTGTCTTTTTTGATTAGATTTTTTTTTATAGATAAAGTGGTATTCATGAAGAAATTATGTATTGTATTGAGATAATTTTGAAAAGCGATTTTTAAAGACAGTGTTGTGATTTTTGTAAAAAACGTAATTTATGTAGGTAAAACTTATGCGTATAGTTAGAATTATGATGAATATAACACATTAACCTATATACCTCTTATAAAAAAATTTAGATTATATTTTGTATAATTAAGTTATAATAATCAATTATATTTAATATTAATAATCGAACTCTACAGTAAAGCCTTAGAAGATATTAATTTGTAAAATAAATATTAAATTATTGTTTTAAATGAGCGAATGAAGAAGAAAACTCGGTATTATCATTGTTGATAATAATTGTAGTTTTAGTGGAGCTTACATCCGAATACAAAAAGATCGGCAAAGGTATATTGGTGTTCCGTCGCGACAGATCAGCGAATTTTCATCATGAGTCACACCGGCTTAAGGCTTGCAACAAATATTCGGTTCGGCACGTTCGGTTCGGCAATATTTACCAAAAAACCACTAGAATGGCTCGTTCGGCTTATGCCGATCGGGTTCATCTACATATATTTGATTTGCCGGCTAGGCCGATTAATGCCTAAACGAATATGTGCGTAGCAAGCTTAACTGTATTCACGTTACAAATATTTTCAAAAATATTTATAACATCTTAAATTGTACGTATACAAAATCATTTAGAAATGTAGTTTCTAAATTAATTTTGTCCAGTTTTTAATCTAATAAAATTGCAGTGAAGTATGCACTTTCTGTCTAACTAATACATGTCGTGTAAGCTCTGAGTTGTTATACAGTGTTTTATCTTTTTCACTCACATATTATAGTCTAATGTGATTGAGAGTGACAAAATACGTATATAAAACCACGCTTTCTAGGGGTAGACCAGAGAACAAAGCACTGTAGCTCCATTCTATAAGTATCGACTACCGACGACCGACCTGTCATTGAGAAATTTTGTATGAAAATCTGATCAGCGCCTCTGACGGGCGTCGTAGAAACTTATTTGGCAGTACATTCTAAATGTCAAAATGTCGATAGCTAGTCGGTTGTCGGTAGTCGATAGTGGTAGAGAATCGAGGTACGGTATGACTAATATAGTCAGAGCTTATACAACCTTATTAGCAAGACGATTTGTATAAAGTATACATTGTTTTTATTTTCGGATGCAAGCCATTTTGAATGATCACGTCTTGCTACATAGAATGTAATGAGAATGTTTGATAAAATATTATTTTATACGTATAATATTGCTTATTTTTGTAGTTATTAGAACATTATTGTATTAATTGTATAATTATACTTAGACTAGTTGAAACAGAATTGCACAAAGTGGTTAAGATTTTTAATATTAAATTATAGTTTAAAAGAAATATTATTCTTATAGAAAAATAGCGACATAATGCGCGTAAAATAAGGTTTATAATATTATATTAAATGTGAGTAAAATTATTAATAACAACATTATATTTATAGCGTAAGTGTATTTTAAGGTTTGATTTTTTACTGCATTTTCACTCATAATTTATATTTTTAAATAATTATATTTTCGTAGATTAGAAAACCTAATTTGTGGCAAACGCGTCCTCTTGCCTCATATTTGGTATATATTTAAATTATTATATTATTTAAGGAAAATAAAACAAACATTTTTAAACATAGAAAACATTTATTAATCAATATTAATAATTTATTTTAAACATCTAGCGATTTAGAATTAAGGCACATTTAATTTAAAAAACCTTATTTAATGTAATATGTACATATTGCTAGTACTAAAGCAAATAAATTGGTTAAGAACAAAATAAATTTATTTTATTTTAACCCCCTCTAAATATTTATGACTAGAATTAAATAATATTTGAGATGATTAAATATTATAACTAATTAAATATTAAAAACTATTAGCAGTTAAAATATTTATAATATAAATTAAGAAATAATGTGACAAGAGTAATACAGGAATGTGAATGAAATATTAAGACACGAAAAAAAAAACTATAATAAAAAAATACTTCTTAATAAAAAATATCTAATAAACAAAAATAAATAATCTGGCAGTACCATAAAATGTATAATAATGGAATTAAATATAAAATGATTCATACAAGACAATTTTAATGAGTAGAATTAGGCACGGTTTCACCACTTCTGGATGAGTACCAGATAGCTTATCAATACATATAAAACTCTTTTGTTACTGAGTGACTGACAGACTGATGGACAACACACATCCGAAACTACTGAGCGTAGAAAGTCGGAATTTAGTATGAAGATTCCTTATGCTGCGTCTAGGCTGGGAGAGCCGAGCTCGAACGGAGCACGAGCCAAGCGCACTTTTTCATAACGCGTTCGAGGCTCTTAAGTCAGTCCACGCAAAACAATAATTATTGTGTGCTCGGTGAGTGCTTGACTCCTCTCGCGTAGACGCAGCTGTAGAAAGTGTCGAGAAGTACTACGATAGGACAGTTGCCATCATACATTTGCTGTCACTTTATCCAGCAGTTAGGTTATCTGGCACTTATTCAAAAGCTGTGAAACTGGTCGTTACGCTATCTTACATAAAAAACTAATGTTCATATAGCTCTACAGTTATGCCAATTTCAAACGAAAATGACATATATATTCTAATTCATTACATTTAAGGCCAGTTTATCACCTAAAGATAAAAAAGGAAACGTACTGAATGTTCTTTTAACGAAATCTCTGTAACAGTATGGCTATACGCTTGTCCCCTATTACAGGGGAATAACATTGTTAATAGTGAAACACGGATGTATTTCGTTCACCTCTACTAGATATATTCGGCTTTCTAGCATCTAGCGTGCTTTCAAGGCACTAATTTTGGCCGCAAGCTGACAATATTAAAAATAATATTATATTCGTTTAATAATAATACATAAAAAATTTAATTTTTTGCGGACCATTGCTATAAATTTATTTCTTAAATAGGTTTTCATAACAGGTGAAACTGGCACTTATTACTAAATTTGTCAATTATAATTACAGTTGTAAATATAATTTATCTGGTGAGTTCGTTTAGTATGATAGAGAACAGTAATATCAAAATGGAGTATGTTTCAGAAATTGCTGATGAGGCGGTTCCTTTTAGTTTCTCTGTTACACCTTCGACTGGCTGTGAAATAAAACAAATATTATACTGTGTTAGAATGTTGAGTGAAAATATGATATACTTAATACGTGCTGTAATATTTTGTTCAAAATTGTAAAAACCGATAAAATCATAGTACCTATTAGAAAAGGAAACGTAATTTATTTTCATTTGTATTTTTTTAATTTTATTTGGAGGATAATTGTTATATGTCAGTCAAATATTATGAACAAATAATTTAATCAGTCAAAAACAACAAAATACCGTATTCATTCACATGTTATTTTTTTTTCTAAATTATAATAGCCTTCTAATAATTAATTTAGGGCAATTGTAAATAGTTACGTGTTTGTTGAATTTGGAAATACTCTGTAAATATACTCATTTAAATTTTATTTATGCTTACCCTTTCAGTGATAGCCTTTACTATTGGTTGCGGTCTCATCTCTCCCAAAGGAATCTTCATCAAAAACCTGTTCCTCTCGCGGCTGTAATAAATGAATAATAATGAGACAACTGCTTTAAGAAAAAACAAAAAATTGCATAAATAAGAAAAAATAAAATTTGTCCAAAAAGAGAACTCTCCGGCGGGGAATCGAACCCCGGTCTCCCGCGTGACAGGCGGGGATACTGACCACTATACTACCGAAGATGATGCTTGAAGCGACAAAATTTGCTATCAGTAGCCGAACACGATTAACTTTATCGTAAAATGAAATATGGATTTTGACGTGCATATCAAAACAAATGATAATGACTATGAATATCATAATCGAGTTAATTCTTGCATTATTCATACTATTCCATACTATAATAAATTTTGTCCTTATGTATTTTTTGTGTCTCGTTGTAACAATTAAATACAATTTGGCAGGATAACAGAGTTCATCTTAAGAAAAGAGTAACTCCTGTTTAAAATACCGTTAGAGGTATCAAAAACTATATAGTTACGCAGTATTCTTGCGTTTCATAGGTTAGGAAAGGTTTTAACAAGAAATGGCTGTCTTATCCACATAAGCAGTATTCCAAGTATAATAATAATCATCCAATTCCTAACAAAAGTTTTTCTCATAGAATTTCAAAAAATCTTTAATTCAGTACAAATGACTTACATTTTATGGTCAGCAATATGTTTGTCGTCTTGTTCGATCGCGTTGAACCTCCTCGTGTAAGTGTTGCTGAAGGTTTCGTTCGCCAGTACGTAGAAATATGGAATGCGACAGTCGGGGAAGAAACTGAAATAAGAAATAAACATAGTGTTAAGAATGTCAAGAATGCAGTATGAAGTAGAACAATATAATTTCATAAATTAACGTTCCATTAAAGAGGACACCTTCTGTAATTAGAAGGAAGTAAAATTTATTTTTAGGGTAATAACATAAATAACTAGTACAACTAATTTCATTACAAAACTAAACTATAAATAACTTTTAACATTAAACTAAACTAAAGGAAGTTGGGATAACGGTCTGGTCAAATGCAGGTTCATATTTAATGTTTGTAATTATAAGTTTGCACATTGTTGTTGATTCTCATGAGCTCTTACAATTTTTAAACAAAGTCTTGTCTTTTTAATTTTTAAAAGATTTCTAACACTGCAAAAGGCGTTTAATGTAAGAAATTTGGACTTTCTATTCGTGAAGATACGAAAACAGATTGGAAAGGTCACCCGCACCCACACACCTATGGAGTATTGGTGCAAGTAAACGTAAACCATCTTAAAAAATGGATTTACAAAAGTAGTATTAT